>NC_134708.1:131023995-131338337 GCF_043290135.1 Rhipicephalus microplus
ACGCTCCTAAGTACTAACATGGATCAGTACAAACTCGTCCAAATATATTTGCTTCTGAAGGCTGACAAGGATGACCCGCAGCGGGTTTCGTTCGAAGACACCGACGCTTTCTGCAGCAGCCCCAAGACACATTGTGAAATATTTCATCAACAGCGACCTCGCAATTCTTCAACCAAAAAATAAAAGGGCTCGTGGTTGTCTCCACGGAAAACTAGTGAAGTTCCTCGGAAACTATAGGCAAGAATTTCGCGCCTTCGCAACGGTAGTCAAGGACAACAACCTGGCTACCTTGGCTCAAAATGCGATGATGTGACAGGTAATAATCAAGTGTTTTTGGCCGGGAACACTCATAAACTGGAAGACCCGCTAAGGATCGTTGTGACGGAGGCTGACACATGGCAGAAACTTGTGCGCTAAGTTTTGCCGTGCTATTTGTGGTGCTTAAACTTTCATGATCCTTTCAGTGGTTCGAACTCATTCGGTGTCACTTAAGTACTCAACAGCGGCTTTCGAGGTGCCAGTGATACGTTTTCGGTTGATATAGAGGAGCAGATTAACAACATTTACCATAGTGAACTGCTTCTTTCTGTGCCTCAAGTGATTGATCCAAATGGTGTAGTTTCCTTTCAAAATGCGTGTGGTTTGCCTTTTGACGCGTTCTTAGAACTGTAAAGCATGTGTCTTTCGTAAGCGGTTGTGGAATTTAAGGGCTCTGCGTTTCTACAAAAGGAAAGAACCTCTTTTGGGGCAGGCAGTAGCACTGATTCGAGTGTTTGTCATGTCTTTGACATATCTCGAAGAATATTTCTCGATCATTTTTAAAGTTATCATCTATTGACGATCTAGTACTGCTGACTCATCAAGTTCTGAGTGGCTTCAAAACTTGTTTCAACGCCCTATCATTTACTTACGAGCTTATCATTATGTATGAGTGAAAGGGTCATCAGTCAACTTTTAAAAATATATACCTCACTGATGTGGGCATGTGCATGCATACAGCGTACGAATACGGAAGTTCACGTGAAAAATTGCGACCATGCTAACTCCAAAGACGAACCTGATAATTTAAATGGTATACCTATAGGGAGTGTTTCAAGAACTGGGGCCAATATTGTTTAAAAATCAGCAAAATACGCTATTTGCTCGCGGTCTTCACAGTTGCTGTTTCTGTAGTGACAGACAGTTTAAGAAGGTTGAAGGCACTATTTGGAGCGGTGAATATAAAGTTAAACTAATTACCAGTTCAATCGGTGGAGTTCAAAAGTCAAGTGGAAGAATTGAAGTTCTTGATGCGGAAAACCCATTTCCGCTTTGAGATTACAAAAAAGCAGCCTCTAGTAATACCTAAAATTCTTTTGAATTCTGCAGCGAAACCAAAACCAACGGACCGAAAAGCGCAACAAGCAGACGACAACATCACGTCACTGTTCAAAACAGCGGTTGCAGTTCCTCTCCGTTCGATAACGTATGTCCGTCATGCGTGCGGTAATTTCGAGCACAGCCCACACACCCACAACGAAATCGGTTGATAATTGATATCACAACGCTTCTCTGATTCAGTTGCGCTCTTTCGCGTTTTGGTTTAAGTTTCGCCGCAGACTTGGTGAGAAGTTTATTAATTCGCAGTTATTATTAAAAGCGGCTACAGGTTTTTCACATGAAGGACTTCAATTCTTCCATTTGTTTCAACTGCTTAACTTCACTAATTAAGACGATAAATATTTTAACTTTTCTACTTACCGTTTCAAATAAAATCACCACTCTTAAGATGCCTGCCACTATATATAGCTACAGTGAAGACAGCGAGCAAATAGCGTTTGTTTTCTGATTTTTAAAGAATATTGCCGCTAGGTACAGTGAGTGCTCTGGCTAGTGGCTAGCTGTTGCTTTCTTTAGTCAGCCATCTTGCCAGCCTTCTGTGCATCTCCCCGCCGGGTCAGTTCTTCCGAGTGGAAGACCTTTTGTAGCACGTGACAACTGGTGGAGCTTGGGGAACCCCCAGCTGACGTTTCAAACGCCTCCGGGTAGCCCTGTGCCTGCAGTGACAACACTTGTTCACCGCGCAAGTCGAAGGCTCCAAGGACTACCTCCTGAGCTTGGACATATTCTCGAGATGACTTCAGTGACACCTCCCAACGCTCTGCAAAGCGCTGCAGCCTCGAACGCTCTGGAAGGCGCTGCAGCCGTATACGCTGCGGAAGCGAAGTGTGCCGAAGGTGTTCCACGGTTCCGTCTTGGAGGGTGTCGAGGACTGGCTGGCTCAGTTCGAACTGGTCTCTGAATACATTGGTTAGACCGACGTCTACAAGATGAGGAACGTGTATTTCAGCCTGGAGTAGGGCGCTCGTACTTGGTACTTAAACCGCGAGCCCTTTTCCTCGTGGAGCGTCTTTCGTCGTCAGTTGCTGGCAAGTTGGGCCAATCCCGATCGCCGTGAATGAGCCGAGCGAGCGATTCAGTCGCTCATCCAAATGCCGAATGAGAGTGTCATGATGTCGACTTTTTGCGGGAGCACGGCACTATTATCGATTTTCGAGAGCGTACCGTGACGTTTTCGTCAGCTGGATCTACCGACAAATCCGACGACAGCCATGACAGCCCGTTTCGCGTTTCTGCCCTCAGCATCACGTTGCCTCGGCTATCAGCATCCTAGTTGATGTGGTGCCCGACAAATTACGGGTTGGTGAGGTTGTCGCGGAGAGCAACTTGGCGTTTTTTTTTTCTCGCTAGGTATCTGCGCTGCACGCACCTTCGTCATCCGTCATGACGGACGTTCTGCCCTTCTTGTGAGTAATTTCAGTAACGAGTACTGGCACCAATTTTCTCACATCGCCATCACTTTCGCCCACCCTGTCGCAGGCGGTGATGAATGTTTCGCATCTACTTCAGCCGATGATGGGCTTCGACCGACACCAAGCGACGTGACTTCGTTACTTGCCAAAGTTGATGTCAACTCGACCCTCTCGGAACAAGAACAAAGCGAGCTATGTGAACGGCTATATCAATTTAAAGACTGCTTCGCGTCCACCTTGAAGGTTCAGACACCGATCACCAAACACCGAATAATTGCGCATACCGACGCCTCGGCCATAAAACAACACCCTTGCCGTGTTCCTTCAAAGAAACGTCATATGATAAATGCTCAAATCCAAGCGATGCTGCATGGTGCAAGACGAAGAGATGCTGCAGAGTGCCTGGTTCCAACTGTCCAAGAGTGGCGGCTCAGTTCTTCCAAGTTGAAGACCTTTGGTAGCATAGGACACATTTCTTGAAACACCCTGTATATTCGTTGTTTCAACAGCATATGTAGTGTAGGTATAATTGATACGCTACAATCAATTACAATCACAAATTTCGGCAGAACAAAATAAACTATATAAAATCGCTCGTATTACAAAAAAAACAATGTATTTCCAGTCACGGTGGCGAGATGCTACGACATCTCGCCTTAAAAGTTAATCACGCTACGAAAAGGCCATATTGGTAATTACGTATATAAGTAAAACGTGCAATGTTAATGTCTACGTTTAATGGATGACGCCGGGGTTTCATGTTAACACAAGCCTTCTAATGAGCTGTTTTTGGTATTAGGTGGAAGCCAGTACGGGCCGACTGGTGGGTACTACCGTGTCCACACAGGGCGGTGGACAGGTTCACCTCTGGCAAGGCGTGCCATACGCCCTCAGCACCGCGGGCCAGCGTCGATTCGCCTCGCCGGTGGCACTGAACGACACCGACAAGTGCGAAGCCGTACTGGCCTTGCAGCCTCAGCCTCCATGCGCCCAGTGGGTGAACGGCCAAGTCCTGGGCAGCGAGGACTGCCTGTACCTGAACGTCTGGGCACCCGCCAAAGGCGATGGGGAGTCCGGAAAGAGACCACTTGTCATGGCTGCGACGGGTCATTGGTTCCAGCGGAGCACCATTGACGTACCACAGTGGGCGGAACTCGCGGCAAAGGGTAACGTCGACTCAGCCTGTGATGAGAAATCAGGTGTATTTCGGGGGAGTAGCCATAAATTTATCTAGGAGACAGAGGCGGAGTTCAACCTCACATTTGTGAACTCAGTGGTGTGCATAAAGTCAGAGCTGCAATAAGGAATCAATGTAAATCAAAGCACTGTGGGACGCCTCACGTTGGGTGCTCACGGGAAGACGATGAATGAGGCTATAAGGGAGGATATGGGATGGACAGGCTTTGAAGCAACGGAAGCTCAGAGAAAAGTGAGATTTAAAAGTGAGGCTCGGGAAAATGAACGCGAGTATATGGACAGGGAAGGTTTTCAGGTATTTGTACAGAAAGAGCATGGACACAACGTGTAGGAGAAAAACTAGGAGGCTCACCAGTGAATATACGGCTGGAAGTGTGAGCGACATGGCTACAAAAAGCATTAAGCGAAAAGTCTTAGAAGTGGAGAGGATTTACTGCATGACAGCGATGGAAAAGAATACGGCTCCCAGTAATTACATAGAGGGCAAAAACTAAATAAGGAGAGGATGATTTATGATTATTCAAGGAGAAGCGCTTTACCCTTCGAAGCGAGGTCGGGTTGCCTTAAAACGCGTAGTCGTAAAGCAAGATTCAATAAAGAACAAGAACAATGTATATGCTGTGAGATGTTAAGAAAATGATGGAACATGTTCTTATTGAATGCGGTGAAATCCATCCAGGTATACGTGTGGGTACAAGCGTACATGAGGCTTCGGCTTTCAGGGACAAACATGGAAAGCTGAAGACATCCTTAATAGAAGCAAGCAAGAGACGGTTAGAGTATTGGTGGCAGAAAAGTAGAGACAAAGCACAGAAATAGTAGTAAAATGAGGTCATTCTGTCTGAAAAGGCAGAAACCTGCATGGGGCAAAAATTTATAATTTTTTTATAATAAGATCAATTTCATCAAAGTAGGTAAGGCATTAGGCCAACACAGAAAGAAAAATTTTTTCCTTGCGAGCATGGTTGCCCACATGTCACCGCCGCATTTTAAAAGGGACCCGCACAGCATCCATCCACTCATCAATGTACGCTCATGAGAGCGTTTTTATGTGTTCGTGTACATATACACATTCAACATGGAAAATTGGGAGAACGTTCAATTTTCCATTCTACCCCACCCCTAAGTGCTGTGAGCTACTCCACTCTGTCAAGGTGCATGACCAGTGAAGCTAACGACACAGAGGTGAACAATAGCCTCACCAGCTCTCTTCCTTGCTTTTTCTGTCTAGTTTCGTGTTCCGTGCGGTGCCGTATATAGATAATAACTTCGCTACGTCTGCAGCTATAAAACAAGCTACACGCCCTCTATTTTTTTCATTGTATTTGAAAGCCCCTTAATTCAAACTCCATCATTCGGTTAATTCATACTTTTTGCGGTTCTGTATCAGAAAATATCTGCTGCTTTCCGGCTACTATTTAAAAATTTCGTGTTTGTGTAATCCTAACAGTGTAAAAGTCAAAAATGAGCGCCTTGGGCTCTCAAGGAAAACGGCTTTGCTGTAAAAAAAGTATTTCAAACGAAGCACATGCATGGTAAACCGTGATGCTTCTCAACTGGTATAGAGAGCTTTGTGCTGAAGGAACATATAGCAAAGAAGCAGTAGGCAATTCACGATCTGATCAGCAGTAAATGGCAAATAAACTTGTAGACCTTACACCTCTGCTTTCTGGTCATTGCATGTAGCTAGGGTTTAAAAACAACTAAATTTTTTTTATTTGATAACAACAATGCCGAATTATAATGTGTGGTGTCACCTCACCCACATTCGTGTACCTGAAAACTGCTAATTTAAACTTCATGATAATTAAAACAAAATTCAGTAGTCCTTCCATTTAGAAATTACTAGAGTCGACTGTACTTCGTATAAAACGTCATGTTCTTACACAACAAGAGAATAGTCAGTGTTTGCGCTAGCTTTTCAGTCTACAGAGTGTGTAGTTCGTTCGGGTTCACTGAATATTGCCCGATTGCGCCCTTAAACTGATTGTTCAAGCACGGCTTGTTTGCGCTCCTGCTTGCTCTTTAGCTGAATGACATGTGCAACTTGAAAGGCGTGTGTTCGGTGTGTTTAGATTGGGTGCCACGTGTTATACCACTATCAGATAGCCACCGCAGAGCTCGGTTAAACTTCATGCGTAAAATTCTCTTACAAAGTTTGAAGAAGATCGAGTTACGCCCATGACAACAACCATTGTACCAGCTTAGAACAGAAGCCGCAAGGAGGCCAGTAGACGCTTCAGCACTTTTACCGCGTTGAAGATTGCACGCGTGATACTTATGCAGACATTTTCATTTGCTCGTGTGACTATGTAGGTATATTTGATTCACACCGAAACGAGCGAAACTTTTTGGCTTTGATAACACACGCGTACACGTGCAAGCAATTAAGTTGGCAGTAATGTCGACAAGAAGGCTGACAACACTGTGCGTTTGTTGTGGTTGGCGTTTTCTTAACGTACGTCTATTTTCAGACACACTGCAAGTTGTCGCCGAGCTTTTTGAAATTGCGCTACCGTCTACACCGTTATGTTTCTTATAATAACGGATGAGCAAAGGTCTCGCGTTCAGTAAACGAAGCCCTTTCTGAGGATGTGTCACACAATAGTTCGCATGTAGTGCCAGCACGACTACCAGCGTCGACGATGAAGAAAGAAAAGCCGCGTCAACCACTGCTACGAATTTTGACAGTCTTGCAGTAGAATAACAAGCACAACAATATGAAGCGAACGAGTTGCAGAGATGTAAACACCACTGTGCGCACAGATTAAGTGGCTGGCATGTTGGCACGGCCTCGGAGAAACTTTTTCAAAATCACGACACGGTGGTTTTTGGCGAGGCGTGGTGCATACAGAACGCACACTTGTAGGCGTATTTCCTTCTCATTAAACGCACTTTATAAGCGGTTTATGCAGTTAAAGAGCTTCTAACAGTGAAAAAGATTATTACTGTGTTGACTGCGGCTGGTTTCCGTTTGAAGTTTCTTCGTAATGAAAAATTAAAGCAGATGAGAGTACTCCCTTCCACCACTAAGGAAGATCTCCGAATTTCCTTTGCGAAAAACTTCCTTGACGTAAGAAAGACCGTGTGACACGGACAGCATATTTCTTGTTGTAAAGACGAGGGAGTTAAACTGAGTTCGTGAGTGCCCGTTTGACATCGGATATTAAATACGAAGCATTTCTTTGCATACTTCAATCATTTTGAGTGCTTATCTGCGAGTCTGTTTCTCTAGTCGATTACGTCTGGGTGCTCTCGTGATCACCCCCTTAACTTCCGGTAAACCGAAATTAGTATGAGAAGGTAAGACGATTTGAAGAATACGACGCGCTGGTTATGACATGACTACGTCACAATTCCTTCGCGTACAGCGTGAAACTTTCCGCCAGACGCGTGGCCCTTTATTGTGGGCAGATATGTACCACTGGAGTGCGCGTATCTGCCTCAGGTGATCGACATCTTATATCGGTCCAGGCATGGCGAGTACAGACATGCGTACTTTCAGCGCATGGGCGTTAAAAAAACTCAAATCAGCAGCAATGAGCCGACGAATGCGAAGAAAAAATGTCAGGATCTCTGTACGAATCGAACCTAAAATTCTGCGTGGAAACCAAGTATTCTACCACAAAGCCACGCCAGATCTCGCAACTGCTTTTCAAGTGGACCGTAATGTTCATGAAGTGTCAATAGGGGATGCCCTGCTGGCTATCCAGTTTTGTAAACATTACATATATACTCCTACAATACAGCTGTCACGTCGGATTCAGATTAACTCAAGTCAAGTGCAATTCACGAGGGTGATTCACAGTTATTATCAATCAAGGAATGGTGCTAACAGACATTGCTCATTTTATTTCGAGATCATTAGAAAAAAGTATTGCAACTTCATGAAATGAATGATGACGAGTAGGCAAAGCTCTTCGCAACACCAACTGAGCGCTCGCCACCTAGCTAGGAATCGTGCCTAAAAACGGCACCAACAGGGTCAATCTTGAAAGTAGACATGTTACCGCGTTGCGCGCGTTGAGAAGCGGCTGCATAGTTCCTTTCTTTTCAACACAACACACGCGCAAGCCCAAAAAGAAGAAAGCTATGTCCAGAGACCATTGAAGTGTGCCGCAATGCATGGCATCGCGGTGCAAAGATAGGAATGTATTGTTCTGTTACTTCCCGATAAATGCAGATGACGCGTGATTGAGGCCAGCGCAAATCAAATTCTTACACATTGGAAAGAAGGTGACGGACACTATGGTAGTTTGTCCTGGCCACTTCACACGCGATGACTTTATTGTTTTTGGCGAGTACACCAATATATAGCTTGCGTGCATTCTTATCAATATTCCGGCTTTTCTAAGCGCGGAGTATAAATAGCGTCATTTATATAACCAAGCACTTCAAGAAATATTTTGCTGCGGCGGCTGCATTTTCGATGGAGGCGAAAATACTGGAGGCCCATGTGCTCAGATTTTGGTGCACCTTAAAGGACTCCAGGTGGTCGAAATTTTCGGAGCCCTCTACTACGGCGTCTCTCATTATCACATGATGGCTTTGGGACGTTGAACCCCACATTTCAATTAAACCAAGAAATCTTTAGCATTACGTGTGGGGTGGTATTTTTTTTCATATGCTTCTTTTGAATAGGTAGTCGTAGGCCATTCATCAAGAAATTGAGCTGCAGTAATCCTTTCCCTAAATATTTTCGATTGCGCATCACCAACGCCCGCGCAAAGTTCGCGAGTGCGTAGCGTGCATGTATGTTCATGCGTATACACATCATATCCGTGCATTAGTTGCGTGCGTAGTATGCGTGCGGATAACTGCTTTCAAAGTCAACAACTGCCAAAACGAACAAGCGAGCGCTCGGGGGCAAACGATATTGTTCGTTAGAAACTTAATCAGATGTACCAGCGTACGGGGACAAACGAGCACTCCTATTACAATCTGAACTACGATTTGCCTTGTCTCAAGATGCACTGGCCCAGTCATAGCTCCATTTTGCTATCAAGTTAATGGTTTCCGTATTCAGTTTTTGGCATCAGAATGGAATTCAATGCTATACATATAATCGGCAGCGTGAATCACAGCGTAGTTACATCGTAAGCTGGTAAGGCCTTGCCTGTAGCAATGTAACAACGCAGTACAAAAGTAGTAGCATCTTTTGGAGAAGCCTAGTACACATGTGCAGTTTTCTGTTTCAACATTAGGCTCGCTAAACACGTTCTTCAGCTTGAAGTGTATCTGACGCGGTTCGCTAAAGAGGCTTGATGTTTGCGCGTACAGTGCAACTATTTCCACTGTTTCGCCTGTGAAATCCTTCATTTCGATGAGAATCAGAGAGTCCGCAGCCAGCACCATTTCGCCTTCGACAAAGCAACGCGATCCTACGCCACAATCAAGAAACTTCAGCACAGCGCCAAGCGAAATCACCGTGTTGACCCTGTTAAGAGCAGCCGTCTTGGTTTTTTCGAGCAGAGTTGCCAACACAAGAAGCGTTTTATTAAGTTGCGAATAAATCCCAAAGTTTATAACGTCTACGTTAAAGTCGCTGGCTACTATAAAAGACGGACACATGGACGGACGGATAGGTGGGTGTATGCACGGATGCACAGACGAAAGGACGCATGGACGTACGGACGGATGGACTGACGGCCGCACGTATAGATGAACGGACAGATCTATGGATGGACAATGGATGTACGGGTGAACAGACTGATGGATGATGCGTAAACGGACAGACAGACGCAAGACTCAGTGGTCATGTATTGTGCTGTCTTACACTCGATTGATGTACACGTAAAGTCGGTTATGTACATTTTTTACGATGTGGCGGATCCGCCGCCGGCGGTGCCACCCGCACCCCCACTGTGCACGTTCGCATTTCGTGCCACATGCGTGTGTCTTGCGCTAACCATCTCTCCCCTCCCTCTTTCTCGCATCAAAAGGCCTACGCAGGCAGCGTGTGCCAGTAAAAAAGTCACCGCTTTGCCGCAAAGGCGAAGCAATAAACGTGACAGCAACCAATTGGAAGGTCACGCGCAGAATGGCCAGCAAATCTAAACGTGGTCTTCGATGCTCGCGCACAAATGACGCATGAATCGTACTCTCAGGTACAGATAAACGTGAATAAACGCTTCAGTAGTTACTTCGCTATGTCTGAGAAGCGCGCACTTTTCGCAAACGTAGACTGTGCAACAATTGCAGTGGCTTTTGTGCGCCCGGTAACTAAAAGACAATCGTTTCGGTAAAAGCCGAACGCCAGCCAAGACATACGATCCTGCCTGCCGCGGAATAAGGGCACGCAAGGAGCGTCGACCACCTGCTCTTTGCGGGGCAAAGTGAGCGTGAGAAATGAGAGTGTGGCCACCGCGTCGTGACGATGTTGATACGCGCGCTCATGCGCCATCTTGCTGGTAATGCTGAACACATGATAGTTCTCATCCGCCCCAAGATGCCAGTTAGCAGCGGTAAGTGGTATATAGAGATAGCTTGCCATTTAAATGTTGAAGGGCGTGCTCCTAGGTGGCTCAGTGGTTAACGCCTCGCACTAACGATTCAGAGTACCCAAGTTCAATTCCGGCGTTGGAGTCTTCTTCTGGATTTTTTTTTCTTACAATTTCATACATATGGATACGTATACATATACGGCGAGTGACGACGACGCCAATGCCAGCGACAAAATCCAGCCGAGAGTGCCCATGTAATTGCTATCTCAATAAAACCGACTACTCGTGATGCGCAGCCGTTCACTGGCCACTCTGTATGCGCGTATGTAGGCACTGGATCACGCGTTCGAAATTAAGTGAAAGGCGTCTTTACTTGGCTATCGCTTGACTTGACGCTTTGCTTGATTCCACTAGGCGCGATAGAAGCAATAGTACCTTCAACCAGTAGGGAGCACAACCCAACATCAGCGCCCCACCACTCGTTGAAGACAGTGCTTCTCCTTCATTCAGTAAATAGGTATAATGAAGATGAAATGGCAGTAAAGAATTCCTAAGCCATACCCATATACGCAACATTCATGCGATACCCCCACCAATCTGCGACGCATTTGACTTCGCTCCGTCAGAAGATGCAGGCAGCTTTTTTTTAGCGGCGAAGCTCATCATGGGTCGTGCGTCTGCGATGTAGTAGTAGTATTAGTAGCAGTAGCAGTACTAGTAGTAGTAGAAGGAGGATGAGGAGAAAGAGGCGGAAGAGGGGGAGGAGGAGGTAGCCACCTCCACGACCAGACAAGAGAAGCGGCACGTGGGCACTCTTTTGAATTGAAGAGGAAACCCGCGCTCGTTAAGCATAAATAAAAATAGGGTTTTTTCTGATGAACTAACCTACAGGGACCAGTACTGGTGACTTAATCTCCAATAAAATTTGCCATGAATTTGGTACTTACTAAAAAAACTGTTCACAGAAGGACGCACTTTGAGCACTATCTGACCTGAAAAGGTTACCACCATGAACTCACTGGGCGTAACCTCCTTGGTTTTAGCAAGATTTAGCGAGGTTGGGCTAACATGCCGTGAACTAGTGGCGGTGAGAGGTGGGAACTAGACAGGAAGTGCAGGCCGTGAGAGAGTGCGCGCCTGCCACTCCTCTAGTCCGGTCGTGCCACCTCTCGTTTAGTCCTAGGAATGTCCGCTGGATGGTGGTACTTCTATATGACGAATGTGTGATGAAAAGATGCGAGATGGCGGTACTCGGAGTGTTCACTAGATGAACGGACGGATAGACAGACGCACGGACGGATGGACGGGCTGACAGGCAGATGCACGGGCATATCAACGGTCACACAGACGGGCGCGGACAGATGGACGGACGCCTAGAACGACCAACGCAGAGACGGACAGATGAACAGAGGCATAGACGGACTGATGGACGCTTCGTTCCACTCATCATCATGCACTCCGTGGATACGCTGCGATTTGTTTTTTTTTGTGCTATTAATTGTGCAGGTGTTCAGTTAGGTTTTAGTTTAGTGAAGCGCCATCTCCTAAAGCTCATTTATATAGTAGTGTCCAGGCCCACCATCCTTGCTGGCGCAAGCGCTACATATCAGCTTATCGTTTCTGGTGATGCTAATGCCCATGTTGCTTTTGACGTCGCTACGCAACAGTACGCATGTGACTCTTAAACATATGTCTGTTCATACAACCCCAACACATATCTTTAGCGTCATTTCATAAAGCACAATAGCAAAATACAATACAAGTCACCTTCACTCCGCCTGCCTGGCATAACATTGATTCCCAAGTTACGTGGGATCGGCCAAATGTTTTTACATCTCTTAATATAACGCTAGTAGCCGGCCAAAAAGCAAGTCCTTGTGTGTTAGCTACTGGGGTATTTCGCTTTCGAATGCATATATTTAAATATTGATGCCGGTTCGATTTCAAACGAACAACAACAAAGAAATTGGCTTTATCAAAAACCAGAGTTTCACGAAAGCTTGTCTGGTGGGGAGGAGTAATAATGGCCAAAAGGTAAAAGCAAGACACCAACCTAAACACACTTTCGAAATAACACAGACGTGTCGGCCCCCGCACAGCAGCCGGAACGTCTAAAGTGTTGTTGTCGCGCCTTGCTTAAATTTTTTGTCCAGTCTAATCAGGATCTACAAAAAGAACAGCACCGTCTCCATCGTTTTTATTCTAACCAAGTGTCCCCACGCTGCTTCTTTGTCATCAGCACTGACACATACGCGCAGCATCATTCCCCCTTCAAAAAACACATCGTCCCATTGAAGCATGTTTAGAAAGCAGAAAAAACGTGGTCACTAAAGGTATAGCTTCATCCGAAACACGCGAACAAGTTCTGGCGAATGTCGTCGGCGCTTTGAACACTAGGGGCTGTCCGGAACGACCTCGCAATTAACGTCACTGATGCATCGGAGAACCTTATAAGTCCGCAACAATCTTTAGGAAAGCCCACGAGGACAAATGGCTGTCCAGACCACATTCTGCCACCCACGTTGTGCGAGACATGTTCGGGTTGGAAATTGTAGTGCCGGCCATCACAATCCTGTTCGGTGATTCTGTACCGGGTAAGTTGCCGTGCTTCTACTCGCTACGTAAGTACTTCAGCATCCGTCTCATGAGTGCCGTTTTTATAGGGTAGCATTGCTTCTAACGTTGTTGTAACGTCACGGCCGTAAATTAAACCGAATGACGTCATCCGAGTGGTCTCTCGGCGAGCCGTGTTGTTTCTGCATGTAATTTAGGGTAAAATTTCGTACCAGTTCATATGTTCTACATATGCGTGCATGCAGATCATGGCAGCCAGGGTCCTGTTCAGACGTACCGTCAGACCGTTGGTGTGGGGATGGTATGCCATTGTCTTTCTGTGTGCGGTACCACTTAACCACAGAAAGACGCCCAAGAGCTCGGTCATGAACGCAATACCTTGTCGGCGATCAATACTGCGGGAGCACCGTACATTAAAACGATATCATATAAATAACCGCATTACTTCAACTGATGTTGCCCGCCACAGAGCTCCTGTCTCAACATATCGGGGGAGGCAAACGGTGGCGATAATTATCCACCTGCTTACGGTTGTACACGTTCTAAAGGGGCCTAGAAAACCCATGCCTTTTGGGGCAAACGGTGTAATCGGCACATTAACATACTGTAACAGGCCAGCTGGCATTACGGGTGGTGATTCGCGGTGCTGGCAGTCCAAACATGTATCGTGGCAAGTCTCGGCTAGTATAGGAACTGTGCCTAATCGTTGTCAATGTCCCAGTGTAACCTAAGTAACCAGCGGTTGGTTCGTTGTGGCCGGCGTAGAGGATCTCGTGTCAAAGCAATGAGAGAACGATGAGTAAGTAGTTGCTCCCGCTAGATTTGACGTTCTTCCTGTAAGGGATCTCATTGCGTAATCACTATAATGCTAGCCCTCTTGATAGTAATGGCACGCAATGGTTGGTCCTGGGAATTGGGAATAAATCGCCGGTGATGGGCACAGTGTCCCAAGAAATGTCACTGATTTTTTTTCTTTTGGGGTCAGGAAGTTTGCTACGGTAGCAATTTTATCAAGATCAGCTTTGATCCCTTGGCTTCTGATGACGTGACCATGGAAATGAAGTTCATGAAAGCCAAAGACATTTTTTCAGGCTTCAGTGTAAGACCGCAAACCAAGAGACCGCAAACTTGTGTATTCTGTAAAAAAGGCGAACAAATAGCAGCTTGAGGCATTTTACACTGTAAACACGTACAAGATTGGGATGCCTTTTCGCGCAATAATCACGGAACGTGACTCGTGGCACTTTTGTGTGTCTGGTTTCTGGCAGACTTGCTTGTCTTCTTTATGTAAAGATGACCCGTACATCGCACCTAACTCAGAAACGATTGTGTAATTACTGCGTAATGACAACCCAGTTGATTGTGATGCTATGAGCATTGATGTAGAGGACCTCTTTTATTCTCTCCAACATAATCACCTTTGACCGCAGTGAAGGAATTCACTACCTGTCACAACGATGAACCTGCCTTCATGGGTCTAAGTGGTATATCAGTTAAATCTTTCACAGAACTTTTGCTCTTTTAGCTGGGATATTTATTTATTTATTTTCATGGTGAGGTGTACCTGCAGAAGAAAGTTGTATGTATTGGGTCTAAGGTGGCATTGGTTCTAAGCGATATTTTCCAAAGTAGAGTTTATCGGGCGCTCCGACTGGTTTACATGCCTCCGTAATCAAAGTTTATCGTTCTGCGGATGGCTATACTTCGTTTTTGCGTAAGCGAATTAAATATATGTCGGCAGGCATTAAAGAGTTTTGAACAGTGTAGTCTTGGCCTGAAGTTCACTTCAGAATACTTAATTGACCAATATGTCCAATTTTTTTACCTTCAGCTGCAGTTCTCGTCCAGGCATGTGTGTTGGTCCTGAAGAAACTCAATTATGTCACAGGAATTCTTGACAGTGAACCGGTCGTCTAATAAAAGTGTGTTAAATTGTTTCAACAAGTAACGACTCACCATTGCAAGCCACGTACTGTTTTCGCTGACAATGGTCCTAAAAGGCATCTCTTGTTTGTGAGTTTTAGCGCAAAAAATACAGACAGCTTATCAATATTGCACTCAATAATGCCCTTTGCCAGTCTAGTCAGTCCGTGCTCATTACACAAGGCAACAGCCTTAGAATTTACCTCGGGGGTGAAAACCCACACTTCCTTGAATTTCTTCCGTATCGCGTCAGTGGCCTTGACTTCAAAGATCTCTTTCTTCATGAGCGCAATTCTACCTTCTTAGTCCGACACCAGCACGTGCAAATCGTTCTTCCTGAGGAAGCACATACTCTATTCATGGGGTCATGCCCATTACGACTTTCTTGGGGGAGAACAGTTCTTCGCAAGCTATCAGTTCCATCTAGAACGCACCTCTCCTGGTATTAAGCCTTATCCCGGCTGCTCATGTGTCTGTTCAAGGAAAGTAGCTCATGCACAGGAATGGTAGGCTGAAAGCTAAATTTCGGCTCATTGTTAAGAACGCCCACCACCTTCTCTACTTGCATGCACCTCGCCCACCACTTGTAATCCTACCGTTCAGATGTCCCTCTTCCTACGCCTGGGAAGCACCTGAAGCCCCGTTTTCACTGGTATTCCGTTATTGAGCAGCCAGAAAGCCATTGTTTAGGCCGTAGGTTATGATCCTTACTCTTCTTGTGACCCTCATAGCTTCAACTTCATGCAGAGCAAGGGCCATAACCTACTGCATGAACAATGGCTTTCTTCCCGTGGAAGTCGTGAACCTGTTTGGGTACGTGATGCCTTCGGTGTGACATGCGAAGCGTGTGTTCAAGATTTTGCGCTCCAAACTTTGGCGGCAAGTTAGGATGATGTTTGACTGGATGAAAGTATTCTGCTTTAGCAAGAAACAGCCCATTGCTGCGCGCGTGGATCTTCAATGATTAAGAATTCTGGCTGCTCAAACAACAAAACACCAGTGGTAACGGTGCCTTTAGGTGATTCCCAGGCGTAGGAAGAGGGATATTCGAACGGTAGGATTACAGGTGGTGGGTGACGTGCAAGTACCAGAGGAGGTGGCGCGCGTACTTAACAATGAGCCGAAATTTCGATTTTAGCCTACCGTTCCTGTGCATGAGCTACTTTCCTAGAACAGACACATGGCCAGCAGGGCTAAGGCTGAAGACCAGGAGAGCTGCGTTCTGGATGGCACTGATAGCTTGGTAAGGACTGCTCCCAAAGGAAATCGTAGTGGGCGGGACCCCACGTATGGAGTGGTGTGCTTCCTCAGGAAGAACGATTTGTGCGGGCTAGTGTCCGACTAAGAAGGTAGATTTGTGCTCATGAAGAAAGAGATCTTCGAAGTCAAGGCCACTGACGCCATACGGAAGAACTTCAAGGAAGTGTGGGTTTGCGCCCCCGAGGTAAAGTCTAAGGCTGTTGCCTTGTGTAATGAGCACGGAATGACTAGGCTGGCAAAGGGTCTTAGTGAGTGCAAAAGAAATAAGCTGTTTGTATTTTTCGCGCTCAAACTCACAAACAAAATATGCCTTTTAGGACCATTGTCAGCGCAAATGGTACGTGGCTGGTAACGGTTAGTCGTTACTTCTTGAAACAATTTAACTCTTTCGTTAGACGACCCGTTCACCGTCACTAAATTCTGTGTGTGTTGGTGCTACACCCCTAGGTCTGTGAAACCTGTGCTGAACTATATTTCGGACCATGCCAAACTGGTTAAAAATGCCATTGAACTCTCTTGTTTTAGCTCTGCACTGAAGCAATCCTGCAAATTAGTTTAAAAAAGTTTTGCCGGGTAGGTCCAAAAACTGAGACAAGCAGGCTTCTCATGGAATGGGTGGTTAAATGTCTGCGAGAAGTTGATTAAGAAAATAAAAAGAGGTCCCTGTGATGGTTGCAGATAGAGGAGCCGCGAATCAGATATATGTCCAGCAAGATACTTGAAATGTTAGTCATATTCATAATTGTATATCCTGTACCAGCGCAGTTTTCTCATCCTCACCCTTGTCGTGCAGTCGTGTATACGTGGGTCAGACGTGTCACTGTCTGAATGTTAGACTTCCAGAACCTATTTATTCTCTTAAGGGCCACTCCCGCCTTCATCTGGCAGCCCACTGTAAGAAATGCGGCTGCGTGCCGCTTTTTGGTGATACTTTTGTATTGTTTTGACATAAGAACCAAAAAGTGCCCGAACTTTTGAGGCGGCGCATATTCACAAGAAATCTGAGTCCTGCGTCAGTGTTCCCTCTGCGGCCATACATGATATAGTTATGCTTTCTTGGTTTTGTATGACGTGCGTGCGATTCATGATGGGGCCCAGATTTTTGTTTATTTGGTCCCTCGTGACTTTCTCTCCTCACCCTTTGCCCTCTCTTGCTTTTTATTTTTCTTTTCCTTTATATATTGCCTAGGTCTTGCAGTAAAGCTTCAGTTGATAGTTTGCGCTTCTCTGTCCTTTTCTCTCATCTCGTGTTTCCACCCGTTTTTTTTTCTTTTTTTTGCGCAATACATTACGAGTTTGAAATAAGCATTCAAACTCCTCTCCCAGGTCTACCTCGATGGTTCATATAAAAAAGCTTTGTAACCGGGAAAGCTATACACATAATTTTCTGAAGCAAACTATGTTTCTCAAAACATGACAACACCAAAACGACATTCCTTACTGCCCAAAAAGCAGTCAAGTTCAACTCTCTTGTTTCTACCAGATCTTAAGTTGAAATGTATACAACTGTAGCAATTCAAACCGTGGCTTCACATGATGGTATCAGTCCGAAAAATTTACTTAATACACGAATACAACTCAGATAAAAAGAAACAACAGCTAACGAATTTCAAGTGCTTGACAGTTTATCAAGGTCAGTCGTTCAGCGGATGACAACCGCAGGTTCTTTCTCACTTTTTTGAACAAGAACTTTTTCGTTCCCATGCCACGCGAAGCGATAATTTATTTTCATTTGTCCATTTTCTCACGTCACGCAACAGTTTCCGGATTTGTATGGTCATGTTTTTACAGATTTAATCATTAGAGCTCATGTTACGTAAAACCTGGCGTTTTTCGATCAAATTGTTTCACAGAAAGAACTGTGAAAATCATACTGTATATAATCACAGGTACTCTGCCTCGCCGCGAAGGCAACCTATGTACCGTCTCGACATCAGTAGCTGCCAGTTCTGACAATTTCACAAATTTTGCTGTTTCATTCAGCTTTGTGATCACATTTTCATTACTGGTGACTGGTATTCAATGCACTTCAACGTTGAGCTTCCTGCTGCGCCATTCAAGGTTGTTTATAGATGCACTGAGTTGCTTATTATCGCTGGGCTTTGCATTTTCTTCGAGCTTAGCTACTTTCTTCTTCACGCTAGTTAGTTCTTTTTTTTTGGCAATTTGACGACTCAGTGTGTCATCGCATTTTAAATGCGAAGCATTTCTTAGCGAACTTCCACGACTTTGAGCGTATGTATCTATCTATCTATCGATCTAGCCGCCTACGACTTCCAGCTCTCCTGGCCGTTTTGATATTGGTATTGATACCAAACTTGGTATGGCATAGCATGACTGTATGAAGAACGTATTTGACTAGGCATAACATGAAAGTTATGACATGTATGTCATGAAAGTCATGATTCACATTTCATGGTCCTACAGCTCTTGCGTTGGTTTCGTTTACATGGCATGTTGCAAAACTGGTATGGTATGGCATGATTTCATGCCGAACACAAGCGACAGACCCTAACATGAAAATCATGACATGCGTGTCATGTAACAACATGACTAAATGCCACGCTCATGATGCCCTCACGGCTGTTTCGCTAGCGTCACATATACCAAATTTGGTATTACAGTACATCAATTGATGACAAAGGTATCTGACTGGTGAAAACATGACAATCCCTAAATGCCTGTCATGTAACAACATGACTACATGCCACACTGATGATGCACTCACGGCCGTTTCGCTAGATTCACATAAGCGAAATTTCGTATTACGGGACGCCAATGGATGACGAAGGTATGTAACCGGTGCAAATATGATAATCATGATATTCGTGTCATGTGAGAACATGACTACGCGCCACAGTCAAGGCGCCAATACATTTCGACGTGACGGGGTGCGCGTGCTCACCGGTGTTCATTTCGTCGCGTTACGCCGGTATTGCCACGGCAGGCGCCGATCCTGCCAAACACTCGCAGGCGCGTGCCGTGCTGCGTTGCTTTGACGCATGTGCGTGTCAGCGCGTCCGGCGTCCCTCCGTCACGAAAAGAGGGAGACGCAGTGTTGTCTGGCTAACGCACCGGCGCGAAACACAACATGTTCCATTTCGCACCGGTTGCTATCGGGCCACGCTGACGGACGCTGGTCGCGCCTGGCGTCAGTCTATAGAGTGCTCGCATTTTGCTAACGTAGCGCCGCTGTGCCCAGCGTGCGCGCGCGTCAATGCTACATTGGAGTATGTTTGGCCCTTCAGGATGCGCTCGCACCCGTTGTGTTAGCTCCACATAAACCAAATTCGGTGTTACGCGACGTCAATGAATGATGAAATATATGACTGGTGCAAACATCATAATCCTTGCAGGCGTGTTGTGTAAGAACATGGCAACATGCCACGCTCATATCGTGCTCGCGGCCGTTTTGCTGGCTCCACATATACTAAATTTGGTATCACATGACTTCAATAGATGTCGAAGGTAAACGACACATCCAAACATGATAGTCATGACACGGAATTAATGTACCGAATAATTTACCCCCAGCTCGTAACTTTGTGCTGATTTTAAAGTGGCATATCAACATTTATTATTCATGCTTCGCATATAATCGATTCTCACTGTACGTGAGATCTGCCAATTTTATTCTCTTGAACAGCTAGACAGAAACAGTGCAGAAAGGTGCCGCTACCGATCTTTTTTAGACATTAGCTGAATTGAGGCTTTTACTTCGTCAACCTGCATTGGAAAGCTAGTAAAAATGTTTAACTTGAGAGCGATCTCTTCTAAGACGACGGAAACGTCGCTATTCGTCGCCTGTCCATTCACTATAGCTTTCGGCGCTCTGCATATCGCACATCACTGAGTCCTACGCCCACAGTGTTTTTACTTTTTTTGATAATCATCTGGCTGTTTTGAAGTGTTTTTATTGAACTATGCTAGATTTTCTTGTTTATTGTGCTTTCAACAAGCTTGGCCAGGGGGCGCGTGCGATAGCAAAATCACGATCTCTCAGGCAGGTGGCGATGCGCGGATCGTGATAGTCTTGATCCCGATGACGCCTAATCGTCAATAAAAGTAATCATGTAGCAGTACCTAATCCTGATTGTGGTTGATCCGGATCGACACTGATCGCGATTAAAAGTGCCCGTGTGACAATGGTATAAGTGTTGCAGCCTGGTAATTTTCGATATGTTTCGGCTTGTTGAACTGCTATGACAACTGACAGCCTGTGTTACGACACCACCAGCTGCAACAGTTGCCCTCTTTTACACCGAAAACCTTGGCAGTTTCACTTTTATAATTCACACTCTTCTGGTTGCTGCTTAAAACATTTAGTCGTTCATGACCGACTTCGTTCACGGCCGACAGTCCAGGCTTGTAAATTTCGCCACTTTTTCTTGGTGTTAGCGCCTGTAGCATGCTTTCGAAAGGTTTCCGTGAATTTAATGCGCTGTGCTTAGTTTTTTTTTGTACAGAATCTGCAGCTTTCTACGTATGTTTATCATGATTGGCTCTATAACGGTCTGTATAACCTACTTTATTGTTTCTTTCAGCATTGACAAGGTGTTGACATTATACAGTCGCCTTTGGTTGCGTCTGCAATATCTGGCCAGTCTGGGCTAGTTTATAGTCTAGTTACGGTTGCGACGGTCGTTGCTTTTTGAGCTCCCCATGATCGCGTTCTAGGCCACTTATCCACGCCCACATTACATTTAGATATTCCAAGCGCGTGAGGTGTTGCGTTTGGTGGGAGTTACGGAGGATGTTGCTGGCCAGCTCGCTTTGTTCTTTTACTTTATTTTCTGCGCCTTCTTGTCTTTGCGCTCTCATTGCTTTGTTTGGGCCCGCTTGTGGTCACCATTCCTAGAGTTATAGCCATCTCAAGAGCCAGACCTGAATCGGAATGTGAACGGGAACCTGGACCGGGACTTGGATTGGGAGCTGAAACGAGCCCCTCTTGTTGGTGCAGAGTCCTGGCTGTCCGTGCTCAATCTGTGTCTCTTGAGTACGCCCGTGGTTTGTAGTGTGCTGCACTTGTGCGACAGCGGTGCACGGCCGGCCCTTTCGAGGGACGCGTTTGGGTTTTCTCTGAGCACTTTGATGCCACCGTGGGATAGCTCTAGCAGAGGTTACAGTATTGCCGTTGTGGGTTGATAACGCACACACGGCATTTCGCAACCATAATATTACGCGAAGCGCGGCAGTATTGATCCATCGAACGTGATCACTGCAGTTTGCGACAGTCCAAGCATGTAGGCTTGAACGATTGTCACTCCTTGAGTGCGCACTTGGGCATGCCTTAGGAGATTGCATCTGGCGTTTCGCGTTCTGTAAAACTCCTTTGAAATATGCTCCAGTAGTGGATATGTAAAGGCTCTTTGGGTAGTTGTTGTTATTGAGCGGCAGTTTTTTTTTATTTTCAAGATATTTTCCACTACGCTTTCGTAGAAAGGATTCGCAATGATTAAAATTAAGCCATTGCGAAGGTGAAGCAGAAATTTGTGGCTGTTACAGGCCTACAGGTCACCGCTTGCATGTTTTATCGCTCGCGCAACCTCGTTGTAGTGTTCGACGCATCGCCACGCACCCAAGGTACATCATGCCTTAACGAATGCTTGGACAAAGGAGTGAACCTCAAGCCATAAAACCATTGTCCACCTCTTTCTCGGGCAACTTTTTCTTTGCCTTCTTTTCCAGGCTCCGTTTACCTTGCATTTACGTTGCCTCCTTCCTAGTCGCATTCTTTCCCGCTCGTCCTTTTCTTTACACTCGTGATTTTTCAGTTCCTTCACAACAAACACTGGCCTGGGCCGCATGATAATCTTCATATCGTTTTGAGGCAATGGTGCAGCGCGTGTTCATCGTCAGTCCTTTTCAGGTGCTCTTCCGTGTCACGTTCCCACGGTGGCATCGAAGTGCTCAGAGAAAACCCAAACGCGTCCCTCGAAATGGCCGGCCGTGCACCGCTGTCGCACAAGTGCAGCACACTACAAACCACGGGCGTACTCAAGAGACACAGATTGAGCACAGACCGCAAGGACTCTGCACCACCAAGCGTTCTCGCGCCGCAAATCTTGCTCTCATTTATGCCTAGAGCAACGCTGTCATCAAAGGCGGTGCGTTCCTGTTTTCTGATAAGTTTTCGCGATCGCAATGACATTGCAACCTGCCACTGACTGTTCTTGGCTTCTTCGTCACGTTCCTCCATGGGGTCTTTTAAGTGTGAATACACTTTATAAGCGACCCCAAACCATCTACCGCCGTCAGCGGCGTCCGCAGTCTTCTCTCTATCTTTAAAAGAAAGAGGACTTGGCGGGCCGCAGCGCGACGCTCTACCGAATAAGCCACGGACGCGACGCTGATATCGGTGTCAGTAACGCGCCTTATACCCCCTCCCCCTTCGCTCGCTCCTCCGCTCTCTTCGCTCGCTGCAGCTGCGCGCGCACCCCTCTCTCTCGCGCGCCCGCTTTCTCTCTCAGTCTCCCGTCGAGAGCGGGTCGTGCGATGGATGTCCCGGAGGCAACGCTACTGTAGCGGCCGGGAATGTCGGCTGCCGGAGGCAGCGAGAAAGGAGACGTGAAGCTGGTTTGGAGTTGCAGGGCAAGACTGTTTATTTCCACTCCGTGCGAGTGACGAGAGTTCCCCTCGACGAGGGAGAGAAGGAGGCGCCCCCGCGTTCTTCTACAAGAAAGAGGAAAAGGGGGGCCCCCGAGCGAGCAGACGTAGCATGCCGCCGGTGCTAATCCCCGGAGCCGGCCCCGACAACACGTTGTTCCCCGAACACGGAGGAGGAGGCGCTGGCGCCGCGAGTAGGCGCGCTGTCGACGGCCGGCTGCAGACGGGATAGAAAAGAATGCGGTGGTACTGAGCAGCTTCCGCTACAAAGGCTCCCCCCCTAGATTGCGGAGCTTTTAAAGAAGGACAGCAGTTACGGGCTGAATAGTGAAAGGTCACAGTCCAATGGTTAGCACTGAAATCGTACGTGAGAGGCTGCTTGAATGGAAACCTCAATATGAGCAGGCTTGGCGCGGTCAACGGCGACGACTTCTCGTTTTCCCCGCACGTCGATTGCGATGGTTTTGTTCGTACGTCCCAAAACTTTGAATGGGCCATCGTACGGCGGAGTAAGGGGCGGCTTCGTTGCGTCGTGTCGCACGAACACATGGGTAGCAGAGTCCATGTCAGGAAAAGTGAAAACTTTCCTGTTGCGGGCGATGCGAGGTGCTGTTGGCCTGATTTGCGCGAGCCATGCGCGCAGCTTCTCGATGTGATCGGAGGCTGTTGGGGCGGAAGGTGTCTGGCCGGAGAAAAATTCTCCCGGGAGGCGCACTGTTGAGCCGTAGACCATTTCCGCTGCGCTGAAGCCGAGGTCTTCCTTCACGGTTGAGCGTAGGCCAAGAAGAACGAGCGGGAGCTTCTCCACCTAGTGCTGGCGGTCGAGTTTCGCTGCCAGTGCGGCTTTGAGTTGCCGGTGGAAGCGCTCAACCATTCCGTTGCTCGTGGGGTGGTAGGCGGTTGTATTCTGCAGCTTCGTGCCGAGGAGCGTTGAAAGTGCAGAAAATAGGTTGCTCTGGAATTGCCTCCCCGGTCAGTTGTTATGCGGGCGGGGCAGCCAAAGCGGGACACCCATGTTTGAATGAAGGCCTGCGCGACGGTCTCAGCTAATATGTCCGCAATTGGTATAGCTTCGGGCCACCGGCTGTACCTGCCGATGCATGTGAGCAGGTACCTAAATCCTTGGCAGGGCGGTAGTGGTCCCACGAGGTCGAGGTGAACGTGGTCAAACCGCGACTCAGGAGTCCGAAATTCCTGTAGTGCAGCCCGATTGTGGCGAGTCACTTTCATTTGCTGACACGTTTCACATGTCCGAGCCTATCGTCGCACGTCCGCGTTGACTCCGGGCCAAACGAAGCGTTGCGTTATCAGCCGCTGGGTGGCGCGGACACCTGGGTGGCTGATGGAATGGAAAGTGTTGAATACCACTCGGCGAAAGTTCAGTGGGACGAAAGGTCGTGGTGCTGCCTGGGAGGTACCGCAGGTTATCGTGCTCTGGACGTAGGGAAGTGCAACCTCCGAGAGCACGAGTGAAGATCCCCCTGCCTTCAGTCTTGTCAACTCAGGGTCGTCCCGCTGAGCTGCGGCCATAGCTTCGAAGTCCAGGACTTCTGTGCCAGAAGCGTTGACGCGAGACAAGGCGTCAGCTGCTTCGTTTTCGACCCCGGGAACGTGGCGGATGTCTGTAGAAAACTCGGAGATGAATGAAAGCTGACGGATCTCTCGTTCTGAGTAGGAGGAACTGTTGTTGTTGAATACGTAGGTGAGGGGCTTGTGGTCTGTCAAGATGTAGAACTCACGGCCTTCGAGGAAGTAGCGGAAATGCTTAATGGAACAATAGATTGCGAGCATCTCCCTTCCAAAAGTGCTGTACCGTGCTTCTGCAGGCTTCAGACGTTTCGAAAAGAAGCCCAGTGGCTTCCACTGGGCGCCTTCCTGTTGCTGAAGCACTGCTCCAACCGATGTGGAGGAAGCGTCCACCATGAGGCGTGTAGGAGCTTCAGGCCGTGGATGAATGAGGAGGGTAGCCACGGCTAGCTCGTCCTTAGCTTTCTGAAAAGCGTTCTGGTGTTCGTCAGACCAACAAAATTCTGGTGCCTTTTGGTCGTCTCGGCGCAGCAGGTCGGTCAATGGCTGGAGCACTCGAGCACAAGACGGAATGAACCGCCGGTGGAAGTTTAAGAGCCCGAGGAACTCCCTCAGCTTGCGAAAAGATGTTGGAGCTGGAAAGTTCTTGACGGATTCCACCATCGATTCCAATGGCATAATGCCTTCAGCAGTGATGTGGTGGCCGAGGAATTTGAGCGCCTCTACTCCAAACACGCACTTATGAGGTTTCAACACCAGACCGTGCTCATCCAGACGCTGAAAGAGCTGGCGGAGGTGCTCTTCGTGCTCCGCAGGCGTTCTGCTGGCCACCAAAATGTCATCCAGGTAGACAAAGATGAAAGGAAGGCCCCGGGTGACCTCATCCATGAACCTTTGAAAGGTCTGTGCGGCATTTTTCAAGCCGTAGGGCATGCGGACAAACTCAAACAGGCCGAACGGAGTTGTTATGGCTGTTTTTGGTATGTCCTGCGGTTCGACGGGGATTTGGTGGTATGCCGCTACGAGGTCGATCTTGCTGTATATTTTCGTACCTGCCAGCCGCGCGCTGAAATCGTGAATGTGTGGCAGAGGATACTGGTCCGGCGTTGTCGATGCGTTCAAGGCTCTGTAATCACCACACGGGCGCCAATCGTCGTCCTTAGACACCATGTGTAGCGGCGATGAATGGTTGCTAGACGAAGGGCGAACAATTCCCAGCTGCAGCATATGCTCGAACTCCCTGCGTGCAGCTTGAAGTCTTTTGCTGGACAGCCGTCGTGGCCGGGCGGTGACTGGCGGCCCGGTGGTGACGATGTGGTGAGTCACGTTATGTTTCACCGGCTGTTCCGTGTTGCGGGGCTTGGTGAGCGAGGGAAATTCGGCCAGGACGTGGTGGTAGGCTGATACTGGCTGGAAGGCGCAGATGCCAGATGAGCAGATGTTTGACTCCAAACCACGTACTTTGAGGGATATGTTGTTATCCTTGAGGCAACGGTCACGTACGCTCACATCCAGGTTGAAGTGGCTGAGAAAATCTGCTCCGAGTATGGAGAAATTAACATCCGCCACCACGAAGACCCAGCGAAACAGGCGCCTGAGTCCGACGTCTATTGTCAGCGAGCGGAAGCCGTACGTAGCGATGGCAGTGTTGTTCACTGCCTGCAGCGACGATGTGTTCTTGCTACGTCGGCGATCCTCGGGGGTTGCCGGGACAATAGAGATTTCGGCTCCCGTGTCGACTAGCAGGCGCGAGTTGCTTACGCGGTCGACTACGAAAAACAGGCGGCTGGGTGGAGGGCTGATGTCGTAAGCCGCCGTTAACGACTGGCCGGAGTGTTTCCCGGAAACGAGCAAGGTTGAGTGCAGCGGCTAGCACCCGTGCCGAAACGACGGTGGTACCAGCAAACTCCGTCCTGTGTATCTCGTGCATGGCTTCTCTGGGAAGAGCTTGGGTGTCTTGAAGGGGATCGGTTGCGTCGTTGCTCTTCCTGTTGGGGAGCGCCAGATAGCACAAGTTTCTGCATGGTCTCGGTAAGGTGTTGCAGTTTCTCCTCAAGGCGCGACAGTCGATCTGGTTGCTCATGTGTTCTTGCAGCAGCTATGGGCGCAAAGGTTGGAGTTGAGTATTCCGTGATGCGATCGGCAAGTTGCGCTAGTCGATCAAGGGACGTCTCATTTGAACCCGCGAGAACCACGCGCACCGACTGGGGGAGCCGTTGCAGGAAACGTTCACGAAGAAGTGAGAGCTGGCCGTCCTGACGCGCGTGCACACCGAGTAGTTGCCGCATACGGTGCAGCAGTTGGGAAGGTCGTTGGTCGCCCAGCTCTTCGCGACACAAGAGCTGCTGCAGTCTACTTTCTTCAGGCACCTCGAGGCGATCCAGCACCGTCTTTTTGAGGGTGTCATATTCTTTTTGCGCGGGGGGTGAAACCAAAATGTCGTCGATAGCGTCGGCGATTTCGGGGGGCAGGGCTGCGACGACGTGAAGGTATTTTGTCGACTGCGAGGTGATGTGCCGGAGCTGAAAACGGGCCTCCACTTGGCTGAACCAAACTCTTGGATTTTTCGGCCAAAAATTTGGTAGCTTCAGTTCTGTGGCGATGACCGCAGGCGTGGAGGCAGCAGCGTTGTCGTCGGAGCTCATCGCGGCGTGTTCGTTGAAGCGTTCGGGTCACCAATCTTGTAGCGGCCGGGAATGTCGGCTGCCGGAGGCAGCGAGAAAGGAGACGTGAAGCTGGTTTGGAGTTGCAGGGCAAGACTGTTTATTTCCACTCCGTGCGAGTGACGAGAGTTCCCCTCGAGGAGGGAGAGAAGGAGGCACCCCCACGTTCTTCTACAAGAAAGAGGAAAAGGGGGACCCCCGAGCGAGCAGACGTAGCATGCCGCCGGTGCTAATCCCCGGAGCCGGCCCCGAAAACACGTTGTTCCCCGAACACGGAGGAGGAGGCGCTGGCGCCGCGAGTAGGCGCGCTGTCGACGGCCGGCTGCAGACGGGATAGAAAAGAATGCGGTGGTGCTGAGCAGCTTCCGCTACACTACCATCAACAACGAATGCAGTACAACCGAATGCCAGCACTGCACCCGTCGTTGGAGGTAACGGTACCGCGGTGGTTTCGCCGACGTTGGAAGACAAGGCGGCGCTGCGAAGGGCTCGTGAGACCGAACGTAAGCGGGCGAAGCGTGCAGCGGATGCCGAACTGCGTGCTCGCGAGGCCGAGGACAAGCGGGCGAAGCGTGCAGCGGATGCCGAACTGCGCGCTCGCGAGGCCGAGGACAAGCGGGCGAAGCGTGCAGCGGATGGTGAACTGCGCGCTCGCGAAGCCGAGATGAGGCGTCAGCATCGAGCCGCGAACGCGGCCCAAGAAGCGGAATGACAACGCAAGCGTCAGGTGGAGAAGGGCGATGAAGGCCGGCGTCAAGACGCCGCTCGCAATCGTCAACGGCGAGTGGACGTTCCCGAAGCCGTTCCAGCCAGTGAACATGCCGCGCGGGAGAGTGTGCGAGCCCAGGACTTTGCTCGTCTAGACGCGTCGTGAAGTGTAAATGAATAATACTTCGTATATAATGTATCTGTGTACAAATGCTTCATGACAAACAACACTTAGATTCATTAATTACACTTTAATCATCATCATCAGTAATAAAACTCCCAAGCATTTCCCCGAGGGTGAACATGGTTAAGTGCGAATTCACGGGGTGATGCTGAGGGGGAGTAAAGTTAAAATCCGTTGGCATTCGCCAGTGAGTTAACGTAAACTCCCCCATGTGACCAAATCACGATTCCCAGGAACCACTACACCATAAAGGCACCATAGTGTGATTAATAAATATAATAGTGCGAATTAATAAATACCCCTCATAGCATCACCCCATGCATTCGCACTTAACCATGTTCATCCTCGGGGAAATGCTTGGGATTTTTTTCCTCGCTCCCGGCGTCGCTGGTCCACTTTACTTGTCGCAGTTCGTCAGGCAAAAGGAAACCTTGGGGTGCGGACCAGTGCACCGCTACGCATGGGCTGAAAGCTGGCTACCAGGGCTCCGCGTTCTGTTTTGTCTTAGTGTGGCTTAGTGTGGCTTAGTGTGGCGGGTTGGCATGCTCTAGCGAAGGTCTTTATTCTAAGAGAAAACCGGGTTACTTGTCCATAAGTTCGCGTCAGCATGTACCTGAAGTCTTCCTGCACAATTCCCGAAGTTACACTGGTAGTCACTTGATACTAACCGCATGTAGGCACGATGAATGATGGAGCCGATGCGGACTTGTGTGCACTCCTCGACGCCACGTGGCGATCTCCCTGAAACCAATACTTGCCCCTTTCAGAACGCTTAGCATTTTGAATTTTTCCAGACGTTGACCCAGTTTCCCAGAATACAATGACGGAAATTCTTTTATGTCCGTAAATGGGGTGACAAGGATTTTTATTCCGTATTAGTGTCTACATTTATCAAAAGGAAACATTAACTACAGTTTCAGGTACAGAAGTGCAGAAACTAAACCCACCGGAGGTTCAGTGTATTGATTGCTTTGTTGTGCCCGTGTTAGTAGGTCCAATGTTCCATGGTGATTACCCAGTGATTTCTGCAATAACTCCTTGCCTTGTGGCAATGATGTGCATAGCCAATGCTGTATGTACTTTCTGTACCACTAGAGTAGCCAGAAGGGGGAAGTCACATAAAAAAAATCACAGCATATCCACGGAGTCAATGATGATGAGCGGGGCGAAGCGTCCGTCCGTCTGTGCTTCTGTCCGTCCGTTCATTCTTGCTTCCGTCCATCCGCGCGACCATCCGTGCGTACATTCATGCGTCCGTCCGCCTATTCGTGCATGTGTCTATGAGTCCGTCCATCCATCTGCCTGACAGTCTTTTCGTGCGTCCATTCGTCCATGCGTCATTCCATCCGTCCGTCCGTCTGCTACTCTGTCTGTCCGTCCGTCCGTGTGCTCATCTAGTGAACACTCCAAGTAACGCCATCTCCCATCTCGCATCCCCTGTGGCACATAACCGCTCTAGAGCGGGTATGTGCCACATGGGAGATGTCGGTACTTGTAGTATCGGTTATGTACCACCGGTGGCTACGTACTACTACATACATATATACAAGGGATGAACAGACCCATGCCTTAAGGAGCTTCGCCCCTGAAAAATTTCTGGCTACGCCCGTGTTATATGCTCAATGTGAGCGATTCGATGTTGTTACAGCTCAAAACGAATCCGAAGCCTCTCTCACGTCTAGATTGCTATCACTTTTCTTGCTGCGTCTAGAGTTTCCTTTTTCCTCTCCAGGTGACGCTGTGGTGGTAGCACCTAACGTGCGCTTAGGTGTTCTGGGATTTCTACACCCCAAAAAAGTGGAAGGTATCACTCCGGACGTCGCTGAAGAAGACATGATGGTCGCCATGCAGTGGGCGATGGACAATGCCGCTGTCTTCGGCGCTGACCCTTCGGCGCTAATGCTGGTCGGCAATGGCTCGGGCGCCTACATGCTCGTACAGGCTGCCGGCCGGCTCAGTGTCCCCGTATCCCGGGCAGTCATCGAGGGCTCCGTGTTCGTATCCGGACTACCTGCGAACGACGTAAGTGCTGGATCAAGGCTACTCTCAGCATGATCATATATTTTCAGGCACACATACTTACGAACAACCGATAAGAGTTTGCATCAATCGCCCAAAATATCTAATCATCATCGTAAACCCAAAAGTGAGTCATCCAATGCTCATAAAGGAGCACCGATGGTCAGTAGCGCACACTATTCAATAGTACTGGTTTTTCGTCTACGTTCTTTGGCTTAATTGGCTCATAAGTAGGTATGGTCTTGTGGCATAAATAGTAATGCCACTCCGCAGGGGCTTCTGCGCCATCAGGTGCTTTGTGAATGGTGTCGCCACGTACCCGAGCTAACGAAGGAGTTGCGAACGTCTCCCACACCTAGCCATGTTTCGCATCGCCGTTTCTGGGTACAAGGGGATCCTAGAAGTTGAGCCGATGCAGGGTTCATGTGGCTTGGATCTGCTTTGTCACGAAGCGAATGCCAACTAATGTTCAGCAGTTGCACTCCACCACATTAACCTTTTAGGCCCACCAATACAAATCAGGTTGCGAAGTTCAAAACGGTTCGTTCTTTTGTTCGAAACAAATGCAAAACACCGCAATAAACGAAGCCACAACTGTGTTCCAAACCCGCTAGCATGAAGGCCAGGCCAATCCATGCACTACCCATCATTCCCATGGCCGCTGAAATATCTCAATTCCAGAGTCCCCTCTAGTAAAATTTAGAAAACTATTTTCTGGAGGTCACCTAACCTCTGGCGGTCGCAGTTGCCGAGTGGTCGCAGCCTGTGACGTCGAGGTCGACGGTTGCGAGGGACTGTTTTTCTGCATAACTGGCGAGGTAGGCCGTTGAGCAGCAGAGTTCGACGGCGTATCTTCAGGCGTCGTATCCAAGAAATCGTCTGCTGCGCTCCAATCTGTCGTCGATTGGGTTGTTTGTCCGGTCTGGCTAATTTTTTTGTTTGTTTGTTTTTCACGTGGTAAAACCGATGCCGTGCAATTCCGTGGTCACTTTTTGGAAGCCAGAATCTTGATTCGATGTGGCGCAGTATTTCGTCCTAATCCCAATCTGGCTTTTTCAAAAACTGCCGAATAAGCATTCTCTCCCGTACTGCAAAACGGCATGATCTTGTAATTGTCTCCTGGCTCTATGGAATTCGTTTATTCGCCTCCCGCTTAAGAAAATTGAGAGGACAGAGCAGTTCTATTGGCACTGTGTATTGTCGTGTGTTGCAGATACATAAATCTTGCAAGTCGGTCCTATGGGCCCGTGTCTGCATCTCTGAACAGTACGCTTTTTCAGTCCGCCACATAGCGTTCTACCTGGTCGTTTATTGCAGGGTGGTACGCTGGCGACTCTGCCACCTATATGCCGTTTGACCCATAGAACTGCTTCATCTCGATGAAGATAAAGGCTTTTCCACTGTCTGAGATGACTTTTAGAAGGTTGTCAAACGTTTCAAAGAGGCTTCGCAGCACGTCGATGACAGCCGCAGATGTCACTTACGTCACGTACCGCACTTCAATCCACTTTTTTGTGTGCGTCCACAACAACCAAGTAGGTGCGCCGTAGTAGTGGCCCCACGAACTCAACGTGCACCGTGTTCCATCGTGTCTGGGGACGGATAGCTCCCCATTTAGTCATACGACAGCTTTCGCCTTGCAGTTCCACATTGCCGTCCATGGGAAATTTCAAAAATTATTTTCTTGTTCAAAGCTAAAATTGTAATGATAAAACTTGCCATATAAATGAACTGTTCACTTTTTTTCAATTTAGGTATGAAGGTAGTTTTTAGTTAGACCACCACATGGTGCAAGTTGCGTCTTAGTAGGGACAAAGAATACAATTTTGTGATATTCGTTATTTTTTTCTCGTAAATTTAACTGCTTGAGAGGTCAAGAAATATTTTTCCGGAAACTATGCCTCTTCGCATGAAAAGATGAGCAAAAAAAATTTTTCTCTCCAAAATATCCTAGCAAATAACTGTTTAAAATGCAATGCATCAGCACGATTTTTTTTTTCGAATATATCTGAGGGTGTCACCAGAGTGACTGGGACGCTTGGTTCGCAATAACCCAAAAGCGATAGGGCCCTGTCTATTCTAGTCATCACGTTGAGACAGAACAGCTTCTATGTCGCATGGTGACGAGTCGCTAGACGCAAGAAGCTCCTTCTGTTCATCTTAGTGTGCGAGTAAAGCCTGAGAAGCAATGTCTTAAGCTTCTCAATCAATTATTGATGCTTAGTCTCCCATCTCCACTTGGCGTTTTTCTGAAGGGGCTGGTAGACACATGGTATAGCTGTTGTTTAAGTGCACGAGAAACTACAAAGAAACCTCAGACAAGTCCTTACTCGAAACTAAAAGATATATTGGCTATAATTTTTAATAAATCTTTTAGTTGCGAGCAAGCGTTTCTCCTGCTTTTTGTAGCCTTTCGCGCTCTTATACTACAGCAGTACCATGAATCTGAACTAACAAGCTCAGGTATCAATTCTCTCGGTAGAGACAGCTGGCAGGTGCTGCCCTGTTCTTCAACAATCTGTCGTAGAGAAACAGTATCCTGAGAAAAGATTCAAGCACTTGTTTACAGTTTCGGTCATGGCTCGAAATTTCTCTTCATTAGTGTGGACGCCTGTCTCGTCGATTCAGTGCCCCGAAAAAAAAAACTTTTCAGACCGCAAAGCCGCACTTGTTTCTGTCGAGAGGATGGTTGCACTTGCGTAGCCTCTTCAGCCCTTCTTCCAGTTTCTGGGCGCGTTTCATGGCATCTTTTTTACTGATGATCACGTCTTCTAGGTATCCACGAACGCTTGTATTGCCAGACAGCATAGTCTCCATGAATCATCAAATGTGGCTGGAGCAGCATGGCAATCTCTCGACCTTTTAATGCCCTTTCAGCGCGTTCAAGGTCAATACCTCTGCTGTCTCTGGCGTCACGTGAATAGCTAGTACGCCTGTGCCAGCTACTTCACGTGACGCTGATGATGAGATAATGGTCAGTCCTGAAGGGTGTAGCTATTACAATGTCGCCACTTTTAACAAAACTGTTTCAGATACTTCTTTGGCCTAAACACACGTAGCATTAGAAATAAAGAGGATTGACTCAGTGGCTAGTACGCCTCGATCACGCGCAGCTTTGATATTTTGATGTGCACGGAAACCTGGCTAACAGAAACTGAGAAACTACCCCATTTTTAATGAGAACATGTACAATGGTCGGTTGCGTTCAAGTGACCGTGGTGATAAAGGTCACTGAATTATGAAATTATGTCTGAGTTCTCAGTAATTATTCGTAGTACTGAATGCTTGTTTGCACATTTAGAGAATTTATTAGTTCTTATGTATTGACCACCAATGGATAACAAATTAGATTTCTTTGACTATGTGGAGCACGTGCAATCTTTTCTATGTTGATTTCTCATGATTTTTGCAATAATGGGAGACGTCAACATAAATATGTTATCATGTGACTCTGATGCTAAAAAGTTTGCTGAAATCATTCACTTCTCCGCCTGCACTAGTCTTTTTACAGAAGCCACAAGATTAGGAGAAAAAAGCGCTACGTTACTTGACATATTCACGAGACTGTCGAGCCAACAGTCAACTTAAGCAACAATCTTCCAGACTTTTGTCGACTGTCAAACAAGCAGGTCAAATGAAAAACCACTGTGAAATCCTTGTCTCGCAGCATTAGCGGTGCAGGCTTGGATGTTTTCCGCTCACATATTCAATCGATTGGACATGCCTGTTTGAACGAAGAAACCCCAATGCAGCATACTAGGTATGATTTGAGAAATTCAAAGCTTGTTATAATCAAGCATTTCCTATAACTTCGCAAAATCAGAAACACAAACGGGCAAAGCCGCGAAATGTGGAAGATTACTTAAAATGATCAAGGAGAAGAATAAAATGTACCACACATTTGTTCAGACAAAGAACTCACAAGCGCTTTCACAGTTTCAAAAATACCGTAACAGGTTGACCACCGAGTTAAAGCGAGCAGAATAAGCGAATTGTGATATGCTGCTTAAAAAATTAAAAATGTTATTCTAGGAAAGTGCGGAGTGAGGTAAAGAATAAAATGCAGGAGAGACAAGCAGCACCATCACTTTGTCTTTTAACTAATGCAGCCCCCTTATCTAATAGTAAAGCAGCGAATAATATGAATGAGTATTTCGTGACCGGTGCTGAATACACAAGCGATAGCAATACAGTCCCTCGTATTCTATTAAAAGCATACAGTCTTACAAACTATGTGTCTCTATCTGCAGTGACATCAGAGGAAGTAATGAAATTTATTAACGAGATTAAGAATTTTAAAGGTACTTGCTTGGGCGAGTTGGTCACTTGGGCATGACAGGTCAATTGAATTTTGTGTACCGTGTAAATATTTTTGTGATTCATTTTGTAAATCTTTTTTGTAACCATGAAACGCAATTGCATAAAAGCTTCATTTATCTGTCTACCAGACTGAGTTATGAGTTTGCGCTTTGATCCGTTAATCCTTCATCTCAAGTGTTTTCTTTCAAGCAGTGCGCAATAAGGTAACCATGAAGAGATTAGGAACGATGTAGCAGTTGGTTTTGACGAGATAAAGGCAACTTCATTTAAATATGTAGCTGAGGTTGTCGCTCCTGTTATTGTGCTTATAGTAAACACAATGTTCCAGACTGGAATTTTCCCAGACCACCTAGAAGTAGCGAGAATATGCCCTGTCTTTAAAGGTGTGAATAAAGGGCAGATCACTAATTACAGGCCAAAATCCGTCCTTCCTGATCTATCTATAGTATTTGAGAATGCAATAACCATTAGTTTGTATAAGTTCTTCACCAAGAAATGTGTGATCAATGAGGCTCAATAGGGTTTTCAAAAAATAAATTCTGTGAAGCAGCTTTGCTTAACGTGAAGCATGAACTAATTTAAAATATCGAACATAAACTGTACACACTCAGTTTGTTCGCAGGTTTTAGGAAGGCATTTTATCCTGTATGCCACGAAGTACTAAGGAGTAAACTTAGCAAGTACGGTGTACGTAGTGCGGTTCTTGAATTAATGAACGACTAGTTCACAAAGCGCCATCAATATGTCTCAATAAACAACAGCAAATCCTCTTACGCAAATACAATAAGAGTACCGAAAGGGTCGGTACTTGGCCCTCTGTTATTCATAATTTATATAAATGACCTGTGTGATAACCGGCGTTCACCCAAGCTAATCATGTATGCAAATTACACTAACGTATTCTTCATTAGTACACCCATTCTAGAGCTTGAACGCGAGGTTATTGACTACTTATACCAGCTGCCGGGTTATCTTAGTTTAAATAAATTGCAACTAAACGCTTGTAAAACGAAATACATGTTATTTGCCCCACCTAATAAGCCACGTAGCTAAAGTCCCACTGTTTTATTTGAGGGCAGAGAGATATATCAGATAACTAGCCGAAAGTTTCTAGGCGCACGGTTTACTGAAGGCTTGACATAGAATGTGCATGTCGATAATTTAACACTATAACTTAGCGAAACCGTGGGATCTTTATACAAGCTCAGTGCAGTTTTGCCCAAACGGTTACAAGTAGAATTATATTATGCACTCTTCTATTTTGAAATCACGTACTGTATCTTGGTGTGGGGAACTACCATGCAGACAAACTATAACAAATTATTAGTTCTCCAGAAAAGATAAGTACAAGCATTTAACAATACCATGGCATTATCAGAGACTTGAAAACTAAACCTTTCTTTGAAAAGCACGAAATTTTATAAGTAACACAGCTGTATCACTTCAGACTTTTCCAATCGGTGAAGCAAAATAAGCCCCAATATCTTCAGAACACACCTGAAAATACTAATAACCGCATGCGTAAGCAACGCCACAAAATCCCAACACTCAGGACGAGTTATGGCAAACAACACGTTCAATACCAGGTACCCACAGTGCTAAATCGTCTACAATGTCTTGCAGATTACAATTCTATATCTTCTAACACCATTTATCAAACCCCCTCTAACGCATCATGATATTCAGTACGCTACCTAGAGTTTGTTTGATTTCTATTATCTTGTTTATTAATTACGATAGGCTACGAAGGTCTCATGTTGTATTTTCACGCTGTGAAACAATGCGTTTCTGTGGAAATGTTGCTTTGTGATGAATTTCTTTTGAGTTTATTTCGCACTGCGCAATAAAATTATGCGAATGCCTTTGTATTTTGTGAAATATACCCAAAATATTGCTTAGACATGAAGATGCTCAGTGTCCTGCATGCCAAACAGTATATAGCAGACGAGGCCCTTTGCCAGGCTGTATAGTCTTTAGCCTCTGCTACTGCTTCTGTTGTGACTTCCTTTATTCGTCCCTTGCAGCAGAATAGCAGTCATCATCATTATTGAGCCTCCTCACGAGCTGACGCTTGGCCTCGTGGCAGCGCCCGCTCACCCTTGTCTTTTTCTTTCTTTAGTTCCATTAAAGCCTTTCATCTGGCAAGACGTGTTTTTGCTTGATGTGAGCCGCGCCGCAGCAGAAAAGCTCAGAGGTCCAACACATGCTGCCGAAAACCCGGGACCTTTGACGACGCCAACATCATCGACGTTAGGAGCCGCAACGCCTCGGAAAACGGCGCCTGCGATCTTGGCGAGATACATTGACTGCGGGCGGCAGAATGGAATAACATCTTACACGACGCCACAGTCTGCGGTCCCAGCTGGATGTCCTGTTGTCCGAGGCGGAAGACCACTTGCGAGGAAATCAAGCCGTCACGGCAGCAGCAGTAAGTGTATTCCTCGACCGAATAAGCTCATTTTATGGTCAGATAGAGAAAGTGGATGAGGCAATTTTTAAGGAGACGCCAGACGACCTGTTGAACAGCGAGACGTTAGACGCTGGAGAATACCGCGACAAGGTTGTTACTCTCACAGCGAATCTACGAGTCAAACTGAATGAATGTCTGGCTCCTCCAGCCCCACTACTTACGAACGTTCACCCGTTATCATCTGGCAAAAGCAAGCTTCCCCAACTAGAACTTGTAAAATTTGATGGTAACCGCAGACTATGGCCGAGATTTTGGACGCAGTTTACATCAGCAGTCCACAACAACAGCGAGTTAAGCACAGCTGACAAGTTCAACTACTTGAACAGTTTGGTTACCGGAGCGGCCGCGTCGGCCATATTGGGATTACAAGCTACCGAAGAGTACTATAAAGACGCTATTGAAATTTCAAAGAAGCGTTTTGGAGATTACCAGATCATAGTGCACGACCATTTGCAAGGTTTGCTGGATCTAAAGCCGGTGTCGTCGTCAGCAGACGTTCGTAAGCTTAGGCAACTTTACGACAAGGTACAGGTTCATATTCTAAGCCTCAAGGCGCTTGGCACAAACTCGACAACCTATTGCTCCATGCTTTTGGAAAATCCTGCTAAGAGTTCTACCGACGGACATGGTGCTGCGTTTTCACGAGATGCACAAGGCATCCTCGTCGGCTGCATCCTCTTCGAATATGCAAGGCAATTCAAACCGTGTAACGGTTCCAGAAGATAACGATCTTCGAATGCTTCTGGAATTATTCGAACTTCAACTCACTTGTCGGGAACCTGTTGCTGAATAAGACGTTACAGAAACTCGTCGAGCCCAAGATAAGGGAGGACTAAAACACAGTCATCCACGTGACGTTTCCACGACAGCTGCTGTACAAAGTTCAACAAAAAGTCCACAATAATGCCTGTTCTGTCGGTCTGAAAAGCCTCCTGCCGAAGTCTGTGATATGAAGAATATCGACTTCTCGAAAAATGGACGATGGTTTCGTTGGCTAAAGCAGGGCCACATGGCAAAAGATTGCAGAAGCCGGTTAAAATGCGGCAAGTGCGCAAGAAGGCACGCAACATCTGTTTGCGCATCCGATGACATCAAAAACGACAAGAAGGCGATATCTGCATCGGTCAATCTGGTGTCACAGCAGGCAAGGTCAGTCATAATGCTCCAGAGTCTGACAGCTACCGTATTGGGCACTAAATCATCCGGTCGCTACCGAGTCCTTTTTGATGGCGGAAGTCAGCGAAGCTTCATTACAACCAAACCTTATGGAAGACTTGGATGCGAACTAATAGAAGAGGAAACGTAAGCCATCGGTGTGTTCGGGCGTGATAACACACGGAAAACCATGAAAAAGGTACGTGTGCCGATTCTCCCTGCGAACCAGAAGCTTCCGATTTCAATAAAGGCGCTGGTGGTGGACGCGATATGCACTGAATGTATTCCGGTACCAGAAGAAAACGTTATAAGAGAAATGAACAAGATGCACTTGGATACGCGAGCTCCCTATTTACAAGGAGTAGAAGACAAACAGATTGCGGTCCTTATTGGATCAGACTATTATTGGGATAAACTAACGGGTACTGTAAAGCCTGTGTTCGAAAAGTTGAAAGCTCTCAAGACGAAACTGGGATGGACTGTGCAAGGACCATTGTCTACTGTAGCCGATGTTACAAAGTGTGCCAGTATTGCAGTCCTACGATCCACAGTGACCAAGCAAGATATCTCGAAACTTTTGACTCGTTTCTGGGATATAGAAAGCAACGGTATCCAGGCCAAAAATGAAGAAACGACGGTCGCTGAATTGGTGCCGGCAAATTTTGAGAACAACATCAAAAAGAAAAACAATCGATATGAAGTGGTGCTACCGTGGAAGGAAAGGGTAGAGATGAGTGAAAACTACGCAGTTCCACTCAAACGTCTGCACAGTTTGATGAAGAAGCTTAAAAAAGACCGTGAGATCTTAAAACAATACGAAGCAACTATTCGAATGTACCTCGAAGAGTGATATGCTGAAAAAGTACCTTCAAAAGAAGACCAACCAATTGGACCCCGGTAATATATGCCACACCGAGCCGTCATACGAGAGGACCGATCTACTACGAAGGTACGCATCGTGCTCGACGCTTCGTCTCACGAATCCGGGATGAAGTCCTTAAACGACAATCTAGAAGTCGGTCCAAATCTAAATCCCGACGTAGGGACGCTACTGCTTCATTTCCGACGCTACAAGATAGCAATGAATGCTGATGTTCAGAAGGCGTTCCTTCAAATTGGCCTGCAAGAACACGACAGAGATGCACTTCGCTTCTTGTGGTTCAAGACTTTACCTCAAGTGGACAGCGCACTGCCGGAAACAGAAGTTAGGAGAATGACGAGAGTGCCCTTTGGAGCTACTTCAAGTCCTTGCCTTTTGACTGCAACCTTAAGGCACCACTTCAGGTCCGAAGAAAATCGCTTTCCTTCGACAGCCCGGCTATTGCAAGACTCCATATATATGGATGATCTTCTTACTGGCGCTGACACCATTGAACAAGCTATTCAAATGCATAAAGAGATAATTGAAATCTTCAAAGATGCTTCAATGAACATTCGTAAATGGGCCAGCAACGACCCCGTTGTATCTGCCGTCTTCGTACAATGAATCACGTCTTCCGAAAAATCACTTTGCTCACCTTCTGGACCTCTGAAAGTCTTGGGACTTTATTGGAACAAACAGACGGATACCTTTTCTTTTAGGCCCCAGGATATTCTACAGTTAATAGAGGAGCATCGAATTACCAAACGCCTTGTGCTCCAAGCTGTTACAAGGATCTACGACCCTTTGGGGTTACTGTCACCCTTTATAGTAAGGGCGAAGATCTTCCTACAAGATCTCTGGAGGGAAAACCTCGGCTGGGATGACACCATGCCAACGAAGCTGTCAGCTGTCTGGAAAAAATGGAGCAAGGAGGTAGCCATGCTACATGAGATCAGTATTCCCAGGTTCCTCGCAGCGGGCAGCGAAGGCGTTTATCAAAAGGCAGAACTGCACATCTTTTCCGATGCTAGTGAGTCAGCATACGGTGCCGTAGCCTACCTTCGCACTGTCGACTCAAGTGGTACCGCCCAAACTATACTATTAATGGCAAAGACAAGAGTTGCACCGTTAAAGACGGTTACTTTGGCGAGGCTGGAATTAATGGTAGCTTTACTTGCAGCCCGCTTATATGCCTACATCATCAAGAACTGCGACCTGGGCATTGGTGAAGTAACATTTTGGTCAGATTCCCAGATTACCATTTGCTGGATTTACAAGGACCCCGTTACTTGGAAGGCATTCGTACGAAACAGGACGCAGGAGATCAGATATTGACAGAATATTCTCGATGGCGATTTTGTCCTAGAAAAGAAAACCCTGCAGATTTCCTCACTCGAGGCTTGACAGTACACAAACTGAGTAAATCACAGTTGTGGTGGTATGGACCCGGATGGCTTGCCATGTCTCATACATTTTGGCCTGAATTCAGGGGAAACCTTGACCTCGAAAGCGGAAAACTCGAGGCAGCTGAGACGGGGCCAGAAATCAATATCTCCGCTGTTAACACGAGAACATCGATGCCAACGCTGATTGATAACGAACGATACAGCAGCATCACAAAACTTGTAAGAGTAACGGCATGGGTTTTCCGTTATGTTAAAAAGTTGAGGAAGGAAAGCGATAGGTTCGAGGAGCTGTCTGCTGAAGAAATTCAACAGGCGGAGTGCTACTTGATTCGCGTAGAACAGAGAGCTCACTTTGGTAACGAAGCCAACTGCGTCGCAAACGAGAATTCGATTCCTTCCCAAAGTCCATTTGGAGAATTAAGATTGTTCCTCGACAACAACGGGCTGCTTCGGGTACAAAGAAAAGTTCAGATTACGGACGACTCGTACGGTTCTCGCCATCCAATCCTCCTACCGAAAGACTGTCACCTCGTCACTTTAATCATCAATCATGCTCACGAAAAAGTCTTCCACGGAGGAGTAGGAGACACACTGACTCAAATAAGGGAACAATACTGGATTCCACAATTACGACAGCTGGAAAAAAACAATACGACGGTGTGTCATCTGCCAACGCCTACAGTCTAAATCAGTTGAACAAGTTTTACCTTATATGCCCCAGGATCGTTGTAAACAAACGCCTCCATTTCTTGTAAGTGGAGTAGATTTTGTGGGTCCACTTTACATCAAAGGGCATCTTCACCAGCGCTCTTACATCGATCGCTCTTTTTACTTGTGCTGTAACGAGAGCGTTTCACCTGGAACTTGTTGAAGATTTGACGATGGTGGCTTTCCTTTGTGCACTTCGGAGATTCGTATCACGTCGAGGCCTCTGTCACACAATGTACAGCGACAATGCCCGAACCTTCGTCAAAACGTCCAAAGATCTAGAGAAGCTCTGGCGAACAATTCGGCATCCCCATGTACTTGCACATTTTTCTTCCTCGAAGATTCTGTGGAAATTCATTTGCCCGAGTGCTCCTTGGTGGGGCGGATTTTACGAGAGACTCGTGCGTTCTGTGAAGACCTGCTTGAAGAAAATGCTTGGTCGACGTTTAGTAAATCAGACAGAGTTGGTCACATAACTAACAGAAGTGGAAGCAGTAATAAATTCTCGGCCTTTAACATATGTGTACAATGATGTGGATGAGCCGTGCCCCCTATTTCCAGCAGATTTTCTCGTTGGAAGAAGACTGACAACGCTACCAACTTACGACCTCAAAATAAAAACCGAGTCGACCAACGACCACCTGAAGAAACTTTGGAGCAAGAGAGAAGAGGATCTGCAAACTTTCTGGTCTCGTTGGTTAAAGGAGTACCTCAATGAACTCGGGAATTACACATTCAACCAAGCAAAAAGAAATCACATATTGAAGGAAGGCAATGTAGTTCTACTCGGAGAAAAACATTGTCCCAGGCAACTGTGGACCTTGGTTCGCATAGAAGAACTGATCGGTGGACGTGACGGCATCGTGAGGACTTGCTTTCTACGCTTGCCCGGCGGCACTGTTGTGAAGCGTCCTGTGCAGCTACTCTACCCATTGGAAGCCACCTAGCGTCATCTGTCGGCGCGGGAGACTGTTGTGACTTCTTTTCAGAGGTCTAACACATGTGGTGCCGAAACCCGGGTTTCGGTACCATGTGTTGGACCTCTGAGCTTTTCTGCTGTGGCGCGGCTCACATCAAGCAAAAACACGTCTTGCCAGATGAAAGGCTTTAATGGAACTAAAGAAAGAAAAAGACAAGGGTGAGCGGGCACTGCCACGAGGCCAAGCGTCAGCTCGTGAGGAGGCTCAATAATGATGATGACTGCTATTCTGCTGCAAGGGATGAATAAAGAAAGTCACAACAGCTCCTGTAAGTTTTTCAGGTCAAATAAACTTCAAATCAATTCAAAACGCGGGTGCTGAAGGCCTTGCCTCCACTCAAGTGGTTGAGTACTTCATCAGTTCTGGAAAGTGAGTAGCCTGCCTCCTTTGGTACTTTGTTCACTGGGCAACGGTAGTTGCCGCTTATTCGCAACTATCTTTCTTCTGAACGAGTACGAGAAGCATTGCCCAATCTGAATGGTGTGCTAGCTCGATTATGCCTTGACTTTGCAGTTGATCCAATTCAGCTTCTACTGCTCAATGCAGCGCCAAAGAAACCAGTCGCATGTTCAGGAACTTTCATTTCGCTCCTTCCACGACTTTTAGTGGTGCAGCAGTCCCGATGTGTACTGAGGTATCCTCGTGGAACACAGATTGGTACATGTCGAGAAACTTTCAAATGAGTTCGTTGTCTAATACATCATTGATACCCGTAATCTCTATACACCGATAAAAATATTAGTGTCGTCCAATGAGGTTACGACCTGCTCTCTCGATGACAATAACTGGTGAGGTCGAGGTCTTGTCTTTGTGCGTAAGATTCACTACTGCGCACCCGAGAACACGAAGAGACTGTCCTGACCGCATGTGTCGAACAATGTTGTCTGTCTGAAGCCGTGGGGGTCATCTGTCCACGTGGCTTACGCGAAGAAGCATTCTTGGATGCGTCAATCCATCTGAATGACCTGCCCTAAAGAGAAGAGCTCAGGTATGAACCCAAGCTCTTCTGAAGTTGAAGGCAACTCGGAGCAAAGGAGACTCGATCCCACCGATCTGACTCCTGTTCATCAGCGCAGCAGCCATCACCTACGCATTGGGGACCTTGAGTTTTTTTTCTTCGGATGTTGCAAGACCAGCAGTGATTCCCGGCGTAGACAATACCGAGATTACTTCTCAGGTCGTGCCAACACAAAGTGTAGTTGATTCGCCGATGACGCCTGAACCTTTCCACGGTGACGCATACGAAGACGCAGAGGACTGGATTGAACAATTTGAGCGCGTTGCGGGGGTCAATGGCTGGGATGCTGCTCGCAAGCTACCACGTGTTTATTTTGCGTTAGAGGAATCCGCACTAACGCGGTTCGAAAACCACAAGCCTGCCATTTTGACCTGGGTTGACTTTCGACAGGAAGTGCTTGCCACCTACCCGAGCACGGATCGCCAGGAGAGAGCTGAGACCGCTCTTCAAGGCCAAAACCAATGAAGCGATGACACTGTGGCGATGTGTGTAGTGGACATGGCCCGTCTCTTCCACCGAGCAGATTCTAACATGAGCTAGGACAAAAGGCTTCACCATTTATTTCGAGGCGTAAAACGGCAGCTTTTTGACAGAATTACGATAAGTTGGGCGAGTTGATAACAATCGATAACGTAACTATGCAAAAATGGACGGAAACGCGAAATACGGCCGACAATCGCAGACTATCAACTATAGCTTTATTGCAACAACGACAAAATATAAATGGCAGGATAAAAAGCAAGAGAGGACAAAAGGGGAGGAGAAAAAAGGCAGGAGGGACCAGATCAACAAAAATTAGGCCACACTATGCACAGCGCACCCGTCATACATAACATTGCCGCTTTGATTCATAGTCCGCCATCCATCGTTCCCGAGTTTCCTTCTGAAGTGGCCACAATGAAAAGAATGCTTCAGCAACGAAGGAGTATGTACGAATGGCATCTGGGCATTACCTTCGTTGACGTAGTGTTTACTACCTTGGGAAACAGCATGCAGTTTTCACGTGAACATTTGAAGTCTGTGGTCCCAGAGGAGCTCCGAAGGCAGCGATTCGACCACATAGTTCAAGCTGTGTCATCGCTGGCCAACATTGCGCTTGGGGAAGTCAAACTGGTGGTTCGAGATCTGCAAGCCATTCATGAACGCCAACAGTATGCTTAGCCAGACGTGTCACCACAGTTATCGCTGAGAGTCTCATATGCCGATGTTTTACTACAATGACCACCCGTGTGTACGGACACCGCAGCCACTTTGGTGTACAGTTCTGTGCCACCGTGCTAACTCCCACCACTGAATAGGGGACCAAGGAAGACTACTATATGGCGCACTCCTGACAAGGTACCTCTGCGTTACCAGTGTGGCGAGGCTGACCACCTGCATGGAGTTAACCAGTACCACCAAGCAAGGTTTCCGGACTTCGCAGTGAATGCACCCCGGCCTTGGAATGGGGAGCGCCCATTCGAAATTTAGCAGTAACTGTCGACTCGTCAGTACTCGCGTGGCATTTAGCAACACCAGCCTTACTCGACAGCACCATTTAAATATCGGTCACCAAGTCCCCGTCAATTATCAGCCTCTCCCCCTGAAAAGCACCATTCACCGTGCCCGGGTAGTGAAAACTAGAGCCAGATATCTCTGGAGGCCGACGCGGAAACAGAAGTTCTATCGCTGACTCTGCATGATAATGACGGGTTAAGAAACCGATACAGTAATCATGACGTCGCTTTCGACTTGCGTGTTAGTTGACAGCTATGAAGTGAACGCCTACAGGTGCACACTACCCAGTCATCAGTAGCGAGCTTGCCAGACCCTCAACAAGGTACCGACTCTTTGGGATATACCTAAAGTTTGCACCCCATGAGGACACCTCAAGGACCCTCCACAGGTCGCGGGTTCAAATCCCGGCTGCGGCGGCTGCATTTCCGATGGAGGCGGAAATGTCGTAGGCCCGTGTGCTCAGATTTGGGTGCACGTTAAAGAACCCCAGGTGGTCAAAATTTCCGAAGCCCTCCACTACGGCGTCTCTCATAATCACATGGTGGTTTTTGGACGTTAAACCCCATAAATCAAACCTCATGGACCCATTTTTAACGTGTACGGCAAGAATCGAAACAAAGTGCTTCACATACGTCACCAGTTTTACTGTGCTGCCGGGTTGCTTTAGAGACAATATTATTGGTATGGACTTCCTGAAGACTAACAATGCTCTAATGGACTGCCGGAATCACGCGTCCCCAAGCACGTAATTGCAGCGTTTGACGCAAAAGAAAAAGTCAATAGACAGTTATAGTTTACTGTTAGCGTGATAGCAGAGGTTAAGGGAATGGCGTTACCGTGAAGCGAACGTTCGTTGTGGACGGCGTCTTATAAATTAGCGGGTAGCATTTACGTGGTTTGCGTGCCCCAGCTGAAATGGTGGCGTCACCTATCCAATGGTTAATAAGTTAAAGAACAGTTAAAAGGAAAAGAAAACGTGAATGTTTGCCTATGCCACTGCACGAATCATTGTTTTAAGTTTATTTCAGTAATAATAAAAGTAAATAAATATGAACCGCGCACCAAACGCGAAAACAATCATGTTGCTGATTTGTTTGCATCGCTCTTATAGTTATACCTAGACGCGTTCTAAATGTGAAGCTACCTCAAAAACTACGCCAACTTATCGGTAATAATTGGTCATCGAAGCTAACAGAAGACCAGCGAAGCCACTTTATCAGTCATTTGCTGCAAGCAAAGTGAATCTTTGAACAACTTCGCCAAAATCACTTAGAAGCGGGCGTCCGAGAGCGCCACCATGTTGTGCGTACACTACGTACACCTACGCTACCACGGTAACGTAAAATCTGAAAAATAGTGCGCGTACGCTAAGCGCTACGGGTATACTGCGTATCTGCGCACGCGCACTGCGATCCCGCTATCACGGTACGCCCGATATCCCGGTAAGCTCGGTATACTATAACTCTAATGATTTGTGTATTGTGAACGACGACGCGGTGGTATCCCCGGTGTCCAGCATCACTGACAGGGTAAGGAGTAATGCATTTAGTGATCATAGAGGGCTCGCAAACAGCAACACTTACCTCATACTCGAAAAGGCAATCTGTATGGAAAAGGACCTGGAATAGCTTCGTGAGGAATGTACTAACGTCTTGCTGACAAACATTAGGAATTAAGTACAGCACCCTGCGAAGGAAGCTGTCTTTGCAATTATTCACAAATTCGTCCAAGTTGCAAACTTAAGCGCCTGCGATGCGTCACCACCTGATTTTCAAGACGTGGATTCTGTGCTGGTATCCAATTGCATCGACCAACGACTGTTATCAAGCCAGAAAAGGCAAATAGAAAATCTAGTCAGAGAATGCGCTGCGTGCTTTTCAGCGTCATCCAAATTCTGACGAACGCCCATCACGAAACTCCACGTAATTCTCTTTTCTCTAGTGACACCCCTAGACAGGGTGTCACTAAAGAATGTTTCTTCTCTTCCCCTGATTAACCACACTCTCGGTATACTACGAGATGCGAAGTTATTTTCTTCCCTAGACGTAAAACGGTGGGGCTGGCAGATAGAAGTGGACGAGTGGGATCACGAAAAAACTGCCCTCGTGACACCGGACGCGTTACGCGAATTTCAGGTACTTCCATTCAGCCTTTGTTTTGCTCAATAAACAATTGTATCACGATATATAAAATAAAATATTATTAGCCTTACGCGATAGCGTCGGCTTTGTAGAGATTCTAGATTTGCGGAAGTTAAAACAGCCCTAGTCGAAATTTTCCAACTGCATGGATTGAAAATAAACCTAGCTGCCTTTATTTGAATATTTTATAGTTTGCGTATATTTGTATTTTTGTGTCGGTCCTATACTGCTGCAGCGTATTCAAGTGTTAGTCTTGTATATGTTTTGTAAGCCAAGAGCTTCACATCTCTTGAGGCCTTTGAATGCGTTCACCTTCATGGCCTTCTTGTGTATGTCGGTGACGTGATCATTCCACTGAAAATCAGCTGTAATGACAACCCCGAAGATTTTATATTTCAAGACAGCATATAGGGTATTGCCGCTGATACCATAAGTGAAACTGAGGGGGTCGTTCTTACAAGTGATTGTCATTGCTACCGTTTTACTGTGGTTTATTTGCATCTGCCACGAGGCACAGCAGTTCTGAATTTGGGCTAATGATTGGTTAAGGCAAAGCTGATCGTCAAAACAGCGGATTTCATTATATAAGATGCAGTCATCTGCAAATAAAAAAATTTTTGCCGGTTGACGGTTTTTTGCCGGTTTTGCCAATTTTTGTGGGAAAATGTTTCGAGCGTGATACATGGTCAAAAGCTTTTTCGAAGCCGGGGAATATGATATCTACCTGACGAGAATTATCCAGCACTGCGGCGAAGTCATGTATGCGGGGCTTGGAAGCGGCGCTTGGAAGGCTGCCGGATCAGTCATACGCAGTGGCTGTCGGCACTCGGCCTCCCGGGCCTGTCTTTTTGCCCGGACTGCACCATCGGCCCGGCAAATGCGAGCTCTCTCACGTTTCCACTGAGGGCGCTCTTCTAGAGTTGTCCGTGGCTTACCCATGTGGAAGCTCTGCGTGGAAACTGTTGCATGCGTGCTCGACGCCACGGCCGCGGCGGGATGGGGACGTCACTCACAACGCAGCCAATGTCGCGCGTGCTTGGACACGACGCTGCGAACGACGTAACTGACAACACAGTCAATGGATACCGCTTGTGACACCGCTGCCGGGTGGTTTTCCGTTTCTCCTAGTCATATACACTTCAGCTTTCACTGTAAAAAGCGGTTAGACGGTAACTGGGACGTCGTGCTTATTACCGCGCTTTCTCAAAACTTTTTCGAAGATCTCTGAAGCACTAACACAGCTGACAAAGGAAGAGGTCTCTTTCATTTGGCTGAAGGAAGAGGAGCATGGCTTCCATGGGCTTGACATCGCCTTCCGAGCCATCCAGTTCTCGCACATTTTGACGAGGAAGCCAAAACTGATATTCATACCGACGCAAGCAACTTCGGTCTCGGGGCCATCCTCTTTCAGTAACAGGGTGGTGTAGAGCGGGTCACTGCGTACGCTAGTCGGACAATCTCGAAGGCTGCCAAGGTCTGCTCAACGACAGAAAAATAATGCGTTGAAGTTGTTTGGGCGATCAGCAAACTTCGGCCATATTCATATGGAATACCTTTTCGAGCCACCAGTGAGTGCCATTTACTTTGCTGGCTGACAAATATTAAAGACCCGTCAAGCCTTATTCGAGATGGAGGCTACGACTGCAGGAATGCAATATGTCCGGATCGCAGGCATAGTGGTGCTGACTTTTTATCACATAATTAACAGTATGTTTCCTTTTTACGAGCTGTGACTACATCACAGATGGCACAGCAGCAGAAATCTGATCCTGATTTAGTGCTGCTGGTCAAGTACATACAGAAACAGTTAGATCAACCCGAGTATGGGCTAGTTGCTTGTATATAGATAATACTCGCGACGCGCTGTTTGAACACGAAGAACAACACCAAAATGACTGGAGGCTGATGTGTGTCTTTTCTGCCATTTTCATGTTTTTATTCGTGTTCAAACAGCACGCCGCAAGTGCCAATTAGGGGGGCAGCCATTTGACATTTTTCGTGTTTTTTTTTTCTCGAAGCCTGTCGTTGTTCGTTTTCTGAAATGATGTCTTGCATGAAAAAAAATTTTGAACACAGTCCAGAGAGATTGCTGCTTGTCGTTCTACAGCACTTCGACCGGACATTTCGGAAACATGTCATGATGCAGAACGATAGCCCATATTCGAACGAAATTCTACTGGCCGAAGAGAAATGCCACCAGTAAAACGAGAAAGCACCCTTTGCAACACCATTTAACACCCATAATTGGTCGATTGAAAAAAAGCACCTCTTTGTTTGGGTGCTTGCCTCGATGGCACTCTAAAATAGGCTCTAAGGGTGCTTTTGTGCCTGAGAAGGGTGTAGGTGACGATTCATCAGATGGAATATGCAGAATAAGAAGAACACATAATTATAATATTTGGGATTTTACTCCTCAAAAACCTCGATATGATTATCAGGGTCGTCGTAGTGGAAAGCTCCAGAGATTTTGACCATTTGGTGTTCTTTAATGAGCGCTGATATCGCAGAGTGCACAGGCTTTTACCTTTTCGCCTCCATCTTAATTCGACTGCCACGGCCGGTATCGAACCCGCGACCTTCGGATTGGCAGCCGATCAGCGTAGCTACTGCACGAATATGTGGACCTTACGTTAAATGACGGCCTCATTGACTTAGAATGTGTGAAGGTGCTCTCTAAATACAGCAAAATGCCAGCAGAAGCAAACCGCGTCTCATCTATAATGGCAAATAACTGCAATCCATGCAGTGAAAGCTTTTATTAGTGTGGGTTATAAGCTACATATTTGCTATGGATTATATACACACACATGATGTTCGCCTGTGTGTGTGTGTGTGTGTGTGTGTGTGTGTGTGTGTGTGTGTGTGTGTGTGTGTGTGCGTGCGCGCGCGCGCGTGTGTGTGTGTGTGTGTGTGTGTGTGTGTGTGTGTGTGTGTGTGTGTGTGTGTGTGTGTGTGTGTGTATGTGTAAGCCTGCGCATGTGTTCCTGTGTAAGCACGATTGTGTGTACACCTGTGCATGTGTGCGTGCGTGTGTATGTGTGAGTCCGTGCTTGTGTTAAGCGTGCCTGTGTGCGCCCATGCATGTGTACGTTCACGGCCGCATGTGTGTGCGGCCGTATGTGTGTATACGTGTATGTGTGTGCGTGTGTATAGGCACGTGCGCCCTCGAATTTTGTTTGTGAGGGGGGGGGGGCCTCACTGCTTCTTAGTGTTTAAGGTCCCACACCTGTTCAGACTGGGAGTCTATATGAGGGGTGGTTTAAGGAATGGCTGTGATCAATGCACTGTACACGAGCAATTCATTACGTGAAAAACAGTTGCACAATCTCGTACATCTTGATTGCTTACGAACTTGCTGTGGTAGCTGATTAGGTACCCTGAGGCTCTGCTACGCTCGAAAACGTGGGTCATGGTAAATTCACACGGAAAGCTGTAACTGCGCTTACGCACAACTATGGTTTATACTAACAACATTTGCAAGAACGTGCCTTGCCTTAGTTGATTGTTAGCTAATTGGGCTTCCATATGGGATTATATGCTGATCATGTGATCAGCAAGAAGTTTGGTAACAACCTCGGCACGTTACGTGGTTCATGAGAAGCCTTTTAATAATGCGCGACTGTGGATTGATTTGTTTCAGCTTCAACTACGCATTCAGTGTTTGCAGCATTATATAGGGAACTGCCAGACACGGACAATGCGAAAACAAATTCCTCTGAAAAAAGGTGTTGCGATGCCCTCTCGCTAGTCCCACCGAGGACGAAATAATTATTGTTTTTTGGCCGTTCCAGGGTGCACTTTGCTTTCCGCAAGTTTTGCTTCACTATTGCTCACCGACTGCAGTCGCATTCCATGAAAATACTCAAAGAACGCTAGGCTGCCAATTGACCTGCGCCGCTATGCGGCTGGTGGGAAGGAGATTTGCCATTTACAAGGAGCCATCCTTGAAGTGCAATTCGATTGCCTTCCGTGTCGAAGCCACTACCGTATACGCGCCATAGCGTAAGCCTTTCGGCGCCCTCTTGGCGTGTTTCCCGCTCACCCTGGCCAGGGTTGCTCCGGCAACGGCCGGGTAGATAGGGGAAGAGTTTCGTCGACAGCTGCGGCGACATATCCGTCTTTCCAAAACGTTGCGTTCATCTGGGGTTTTGGTCACTGTGTGAGTTCCAGCGAACAGGCGCTTCTTCAATGGTGGTCACACATGACTCCTCGATGTGACGCTCGGATTAAGGAATATTCATGGAGTGGCGGACACGCACAACGTGGACCTTTTAACGGTAAGTGTACTGGTTTCGTAGGGTACTAATCACACAGAACTAGCTTGGCGTCTGCAGCAGCTCTGCCGAAGTAGGCTGCCAGCCATTTACGACAGCACGTGGTTGCGGGCCTGTTGAAGATGCCAAAATAAAGGTGTCACTTAACGAGTTCACACTGCTATGCACGATGTTGTGTATGCGTCTGCATCACTCATACAATGACTGATGTGATCACTTATCCAGGGCGATTAGTTGATGTTCGCACATTGTGTCTGCACTGCTGAAAGTGTTTGATATCGTTTCAAGATGCGTTTCAGGCTACATCGTAATAGGATTTCTGTCAATACTCAAATGTGCAATGTGCTTCTAGCAGGTGTAAGCGTTAAAAAAGGAAGAAAAAGAAAAAAAATATGTACAGAGGCGCATGTTTTTTTTGTTTGTTTTTTGCTTAAAGACGGTATACTATGAGGTGCCGATATGCCGCGATGCTGCCAGCACGTGCGCGTCGTTCTTTTAAAATATTTGGGATACGCGCCACCAGCAACACAGAAAGCTCTAGTAGATTTCCGAAGGCGCGTTGTTGCGGCCATCGCCATGCTTTGTTTTGCCTCGTTTCTGTGTGCTGTTTTCCTGCTTTGCTTACATCTGCGATATCGTTCGGCATTATAACAGAATCGAGAGTGTATACTTGACTGTCGGAGAAATGTGTGGTAGCTCTAGCATGAGCCATGGCTGATGCAACGTAGACGGCGTCCGCACGCGTTGGTTTCGTTCAAGTGCTCGTACCTGCATGATTGTGTTTAACTGAGTACAAACGGGTTATGTTTGTAAATACGCGTTCGCAGCCCTACGCCTAAAGAGCAGGCAAATAGGAAGCAAAGCGTCAAATGTGTATTAGATGCCACGGACGGAGCTTCTTGTGAGGGAAAAAAGAACGAGAAAATTGTTCACTTTTGATGCCTTTATAGAGGCAGTCAGAGTTGTACTTATTGCTAAATTGTCGCAATTCCTCGAGTTGTTAGAGGCATGATTAAAGTCAGTAAATGTTTAAAATTTTTGGCAAACCTCTTCGCTGGTGCCACGCCCAAGCTCATTTGTTCTCATGTAAAAGAGAAAGCAAACATGCATTCACTGTTTGTACATGAAGCGGTAAGTTTCTTGTGCGTTTTGATTAATGCTACATGTTCTGAAAGTTGTACTTTAAGAATTGTTTTTCACACTGGCTCACTACCCTAGAAGGAATTTGATTCTTAGGTGAGTTCAGGCTTTCGTAGGTGCCATTTTTGAGCGGTAGTCTTACACTTCACCTCAGTTTGGGAATTTGTGATAGGCTGTAAAACTATCTTATCTGTATCATACAAAATTTTATGGGAATGTATGGGTTGTATGCTTCGAGTTCAGTGTATTGTCAATTACATGCCATTTAATAGAATAGGCACTACATATTCTTCATATATGGTGATGCCAGAACAGCACGAACATCATTTCATGAGAAATCATATTTGCTCTGATTACAGGACCAGAGGGTGCCACTGACGCCCTGCGTAATCTACTCCGGCCCCAGTCTAGAGCAAGCCTGCTTCCTGAACCTCCGCGTGGATGACTGAAAAATCTTCCACGTCAGTAATGACGAAGAAGGAGTGACAGCACTGATGAGTTACTTTTTTTTTATTTTCAACATTACCTACAGCAGCAATGCCTTTAACAAGCACCGTGATAGAGCGGCTTTTTCTCGGCGTGAGTTTGGAGTTTATCAATAAAGATATTCAGACAGTACGATGCTGAAAATTTTAGTGTCACAATGCCTAAACAAGTTTCTCTAGTGTGGTCATGGTAGATGAATATATGTTGTTATTTGTGTAAGTTAATTTACTGACTTCTAGCTGGGTCATTCCATGTCAAACGTCCCAGCCATTTTGTCGGCCATCTGAAATGTATTTGAAAAATAATTGTGCTGACTTACTGCGTGGAAAACAGTGAACCGCTAGAATATTTCAGCGAGAAAAAAAAAGTTTTGTACACGTGGCTGCCTTATGAACTTCCTGGCTTAATGCCATCTGGGTGTCATTTGTGGAAAATTTCATTTTAAAAGTACCGGTCCTTTTTTTTCTATACCGAATCCGGTCTACATGTTAAGTAAATGTGCTTGTGCAATTTATTTGAAGCTCAGTTATATTAGTGCAATATGTTTGCCACATTCGCTTCCAGGAATCAAGCCAAAATGTGTTATGTTTGCATTTTTATTGCAATATTGTGCTTTGTATCAATATCTGACCAGTGAGTACTTACTCCACAGACGGTATACTTTAAGAAAAAAATATCTTTAGACTTCTCAAGCTGCTAAAATATACAAGAAAATATCACCAATTTTCGAAAATCGTGATTTTTGTCCCAATCGAAAAGAAATTTGCACCATGTGGTGGTCCGATTAAAACTTATTATTATACTTATGAAAAAGGGTTTATTGGCGACTGTTGCGACGGTGGTCCTACGATGAAACACGATCGGACAAGAGCAACGGTCGAGCAGATGCCGGCGAAGATCAGCACGAGCCGAGCGAGCGAAGCCAAGCACCCAGTACCCAAGCGGTGGCGATGTTGTTTGCCAACGATGCGTTTTCTTCTTCACAATTTGCCCCCGCCGAAAAAGAGCCATCCTGGCGACCTAAGAGTCTGGAGGCAGAGGGCTATGATATGGCTTAAGGCGGGCGATGTGGACGATGTCACGTCCACGCCGGCGCATGTCGTCAGATGGGGAAAGTGGCTCGATGAGAAAATTCACCGGCGAGGTTTGCTCCAAAACGCGGTATGGGCCCTCGTACTTTGGAACGAGTTTTGAGGATATGCCGGGGCTTTGGTAAGGAACAGCCAGCCATACAAGTGATCCCGAGGAATAGCTGGGGCTTTGTGAAGAGTCGGCGTTGTTTTCTTTCTGGCGCTGTTGTTCTTGTGACGTAAAGGTGCGTGCGAGTTCACGGCACTCTTCCGCATTACGGGCAGCTTCGGACACAGATGGGCATTCGGATGCGTCAGGATGGTATGGAAGGAGAGTGTCGATGGTGTGGGATGGTTCGCGTCCATAAAGAAGAAAAAAAGGTGAAAATCCAGTGGTAGACTGTGCCGCGGTGTTATATGCGAACGTGATGAATGGAAGAATGCGATCCCAGTTAGTATGATCGGATGTCACATACATGGCGAGCATATCGCCAAGGGTGCGGTTAAATCTTTCCGTGAGCCCGTTAGTTTGCGGGTGGTATGCAGTGGTCTTGCGATGAACAACATGGCATTGAGAAAGCAGAGACGTGACGACTTCTGATAGGAAGGCTCGACCTCGGTCGCTTAGTAGCTCTCGAGGTGCACCATGTCTTAGTATGAAGCGATGAAGGATGAAGGATGCTACGTCCCGCGCAGTGGCACTTGGAAGGGCGGCGGTCTCAGCGTAGCGTGTTAAATGGTCCACAGCGACTATGATCCACCGATTTTCATCTGATGTTGTCGGTAGAGGGCCATAGAGATCAATTCCGATCCGATCGAAAGGTTTGGCAGGGCACGGGAGTGGTTGAAGCGCACCGGACGAGTTGAAAGGCGGTGATTTGCGGCGTTGACAGTCAGGGCAGCCCATAACGAATTTTCGAACGAAATTATACATTCCGCGCCAGTAGAAGCGATGGCGAATGCGTTCGTAAGTTTTGAAAACTCCGGCATGACCACATTGGGGATCGTCGTGAAAGGAGGCGCAGATTTGTGATCGCAAGCTGCGCGGGACAACCAAGAGCCACTTACGACCTTCGGGGGCGTAGTTGCGTCGGTGTAGCAGCCGATCACGAATCGCGAAATGAGCAGCTTGACGTCGGAGAGATCGTGGTACCGCAGTGGTTGACGATCCAGAGAGACAGTTAAAAAGGGAAGCGATCCACGGGTCCTTGTGTTGTTCACCGGTAAAAGAGTCGAGGTCGAGAGATGCGACGGAGTTGGTACCAGTGGTTTCGCAGGCCGAGTCGGGAGGTAAAGGCGAACGCGACAGGGCGTCGGCGTCAGAATGCTTGCGTCCGCTGCGATAGATGACACGAATGTCGTACTCCTGGATTTGCAGTGCCCACCAAGCTAGGCGGCCAGAAGGATCTTTCAATGTGGCGAGCCAACAAAGTGCATGGTGGTCCGTTACCAGGTCGAATGGGCGACCGTACAAATAAGGGCGGAACTTGCGAAGCGCCCACACTAGCGCCAAGCACTCTTTTTCAGTGACGCTGTAATTGGCCTCAGCTTTAGTAAGTGTGCGACTCGCATAAGCGACGACGTATTCTGAGTAGCCCGGCTTGCGTTGGGCGAGGACGGCGCCTAGACCAACCCCACTAGCGTCTGTGTGAACTTCCGTTGCAGCTGTTGGGTCGAAATGCCGAAGAATTGGAGGAGATGTTAGCAGACTACGGAGCGTGGCAAACGCGACGTCGCAGTCAGAAGACCAGGATGAAAGGTCTGCATCACCGCGTAGGAGGTTGGTCAGTGGTGACATGATCGAAGCAAAATTTCGCACGAAGCGCCGGAAGTACGAGCATAGTCCGACAAAACTGCGTAATTATTTCAGTGTAGTAGGTTTCGGGAACTCAGCGACTGCTCGCAGTTTTGCAGGGTCGGGTCGAACACCATCCTTGGACACGATGTGCCCTAAGATGGACAGCTCTCGCGCGGCGAAGCGGCACTTTTTAAGGTTCAGTTGGAGCCCAGCGTTGGTTAAACACGTCAGCACCAGTTGGAGCCGACGCAGATGTGTAGGAAAATCGGGAGAGAAAACGACAATGTCGTCGAGGTAGCATAGACACACAGACCACTTCAGTCCACGCAGTGTGTTGTCCATGAGTCGTTCAAACGTGGCAGGAGCATTACAAAGCCCAAATGGTATTACGTTAAATTCGTACAAGCCATCTGGTGTAATGAACGCAGTTTTCTGGCGATCAGCTTCTGCCATAGGAACCTGCCAGTATCCAGATCGTAAGTCTAAGGAGGAGAAGAATTCGGCTCCTTGGAGGCTGTCAAGGGCGTCGTCGATGCGCGGTAATGGATAGACGTCTTTCCGCGTCACCTTGTTTAATCGCCGGTAGTCGACGCAAAATCGATTCGATCCATCCTTCTTTCGAACTAGAACGACAGGAGATGCCCAAGGACTGTGCGATGGTTGAATAACGCGACGGCGTAGCATCTCTTCGACCTGGTCGTTGATGACGTGACGTTCTGCTGCAGAGACACGGTACGGTCTTTGACGCAATGGCTGGTGCGAACCGGTGTCAATGTAGTGGTGCACTGCGGAAGTCCGACCCAATTGCGGCTGAGAAACGTCGAATGAATTCGCGAAGTGTTGGAGAAGATTAAGAAGCTCGGCGCGTTCATGGGCACTTAAGGTGTCGGCGATGGAACTCGAGAAGGTGTCATTCGATGAGCATTCCAGTGGGGAAAGGGCATGAAGTTCGGTCGAGGCGCTACTGCACGATTCGTCTGGCATGTTAAGGAATAAAGAGGAATCGAGGTACTCCACTCGACCGAGACATTCGCCGGCAAGTAGCGTAAGTGGTGCAGAAAGGGGGTTGTGGACGAAAATATTGCTTCGGCCCGCAGTGACGTCGAGTGTAGCGAAAGGCAAGGAAACGGCTCTGCGGCTCATGAAAATGTCGGAAGGTGTAAACATTACTGTAGCGTCGTTATGGTCATCGCAGCAAACAGGGACAACGGCAAGAGAGGCTGGCGGAATTTCAGTGTCTTCACGTACGACGAGTTTTGGAGACCGCTCAAGAGTTTCGTGCAAAGGTTCGTCAGACAGGTGCGAAAATTGAACTTCAGCGCGTGCGCAGTCGATGACGGCATGATGTTGTGACAGGAAGTCCCACCCGAGGATAACGTCATGCGAGCACACCGAAAGGACGATGAACTCGACAACGTACATAGAGCCTTGGATGAAAATGCGGGCCGTACAGGTGCCGAGAGGTCTGACTGGCTGTGCGCTAGCCGTACGAAGCGATAGTCCAGAGAGCGGCGTGGTCACTTTGCGTAGGGAGCGGCAGAGCTGGGCGGCTATAACAGAAACGGAAGCACCTGTGTCGATGAGGGCAAATGTAGAAACACCATCGACGGATATGGCGACGACGTTAGCAGGTGAAGTGCGAGGACTTGGGCATTTCGATGACGGCGCAGTTCTTGCCTCTGGAACTGCGGCGTTCAGTTTTCCCGGTTGGAGGAAGCGGGTCGGGGACGCATTGGGGACAGAGATCGCCTGCGAGGAGACGGCGAGCGGGAAGAGTGAGTCGGAGCTGGGCGCTGGGGTGACTGAGACCCGGGAAGATTAGTGTAGCCATACTGCGGTGAAGGATAGGGAGCAGGTAGGTGCGTGGGCGGCGGGTCATACGGTAACGGCCAAGTAGCGTTGTGTTGCGATTGGAAACGACGACGACAATATCGTGCCACGTGTCCTGGAGTACCGCAGGCGTAGCAGATTGGTCGATTGTCAGCAGTGCGCCAGGAATTGCTGACTCGCGGTGCAGCCCAAGGTGTCGAAAGAGGGGTAGAGTGGGGAGCAACTGCAGGCATGGGTGGCAAAAGCTGCTGGCGGGGTCTGCTGCGTACCACCTGGGCATAAGTAAGAGGCGCGGCCACGGGCTGCATAGCCGGCGCATGGGGAACAGTCACGGCCACAGGCTGCTGGTGGGCAGCGACGGGAACAGCCTGAGCTACCTCTTCGGCAATAACGTCGCGGAGTGGTGAGGGCAGACGAGAGGATGGCGGCTGCTGCGTGAAGGGAATCAACGACAGTTGCCGAGCTACTTCTTCACGCACGAAGTCTTTAATCTCTTGCAGGGTTGGTGCGTGGTCGGGAACGGAAGTGAGACTGGAGAGCGAGTCGGCGTGTGAGGAAAATGGCCGAGTCAGGGCGCGCTGCTTGCTCAACTCGTCGAAACTTTGACACAAAGTAACAAGTTCCGCAACGGTGGCAGGATTACGGGCGAGGAGCAGCTGATATGCACCGTCATTTATCCCTTTGAGGATGTGTTGAATCTTCTCCGACTCGGGCATGGTGGTGTTCAGTCGGTTGCAAAGTCCAATGATGTCTTCAATGTAGCTTGTGAAAGATTCCGTTGGTTTTTGTGCGCGAGTCCGCAAGCGTTGTTCGGCTCTGGACTTGCGGACAGCGGGTCGGCCAAAAACGTCAGCGAACAACGTTTTGAAGATGGACCACGTCGTAATGTCGTTTTTGTGGTTGTTATACCACATTTCGGCTACGTCAGTGAGGTAAAAGATGACGTAAGTCAATTTGTCCGCGTCATCCCACTTGTTGTTTGCGCTTACCAGTTCGTAGTTAGCGAACCAGTCTTCCACGTCAGTCTCATCAGCTCCGCTAAAGACTTTGGGCTCTCGCAAACGAAGAACGCCGGGGTTGCTGGGGGATGGAGTGGAAGAGCCAGGTTGCGCGTTGTTGGTAGCCATGATGGTAGGTAGCGTTCGGTTGCGCAGCTCCAGGTTGAGGCGACGGCGAATGGCAGCACCCAGGTTCAGGCGACGGGGAATGTCAGCACCTCCACCAATTGAAAAAGGGTTTATTGGCGACTGTTGCGACGGTGGTCCTACGATGAAACACGATCGGACAAGAGCAACGGTCGAGCAGATGCCGGCGAAGATCAGCACGAGCCGAGCGAGCGAAGCCAAGCACCCAGTACCCAAGCGGTGGCGATGTTGTTTGCCAACGATGCGTTTTCTTCTTCACACTTAAATTGAAAGCAAATAAAGTTCTTTTCATATTGATAATCTTATCACAAAAAGGACAGCGAACAGCGCTGGCTATCAACTGAGTTTTATTGAAGGTGCTACGACCGCTTTTATACCGAGCACAAGAACAGGGCTCATGTGCAACGACACATGTGTGACCATGACAAAATAATCTTAACTGAGAAAAAAATACTCTCTTTCGGAAAAGATAAGTGAAGGTGTACTGAAGCACTGATCCTTGGCCTTCCTGATAAAAAAAAATCTTCTAAAATCTATGGTTCATTTTTTCTCACTTTTTTTTTCAAAAACCCTGTTTTATGAAACCTAGGACTGCACTTACATTCTTTACAGTGTACGGCCACGAGACTATACCATAGCCATTCTTAACATTTAAAGCATGATGTCTTTCTCGATCATTGAAGCATTGCCCAGTTTGTCCTATGTTTAGTTTTCTACATGTTAACGTATCTGATACACAACATTAGATTGGCATTCAGTAAACCGATTCTAGTGATGAATGGTGCAACATTGACTATTCCTAATGCTGTAAGTGCACACACTTTTGAAAGCTAGCAAGGGGCAGAAAATAAGTTAATATCGTATCTGCTGGCTCTTTTCTTCAAATTGTGAGACACATTATGCATGCAAAAGTTATGGGTCATTCTGTTTCTCTTTTTGTCTTGTTTCCTTTAACTTTACTTTCTGCAGGAGGATTTAGATAACGGGTGTGATGATGGCGCTTGAGTATTGGCTGGTGCTATCAGCCCAGGAGTGCTAAGAATGTTCTGCCTTTCGATAGTGGGCATTCAAAATTAGTAAAAAGAGGAATTGCCACCACATGTATTCTGGCCAGCCTTCAGAAGTCATGTTACCACACGCGTGAGGTCAGCTTTAAAATCCAGAATAAAAGAAATAAAAGACGCTGGATATCCCAACAGCATCATCACACCCGTTTGTAAAGCCCTCCTCAAAAAATAAAGTTGAGGAAAACACAACCAAAAGCACTTGTCGAGAAGAACTTGTCGAGAAGATAAAATCTCGGTGAGCAGTATCGAAAGGTGCCACAGACTTGGCAAAAAGAACGAGAAAGCTCGCCCGGTTATAATTAAGCTCCTAGATTATCGTGACAAGGTGAAGATTTTGAAGTCGTGTCCAAAATTAAAAGGAACCCCGTTTTCGGTCTCGGAAGATTTTTCTAAGAGAGTGCGGGAAATTCGGAAAAAGCTCTGGCAGAGTTCTGCAGAAGAAAGAGGAGCTGGTAGTAAGGTCAAAATGATTTTTGATAAGCTAAGCATTGACAAGAAAATATACAGACGGGACGAAAAAAAAGGCAAGCGTTATAAGGTTTCCGGAAATTCCGAATGACTTCATAACAAAACGAAATCGCCTTTCATTATCTTAAACGTAAATTGCCGCAGCATTGTCAACAAATCAGTCCAGCTTGAGGGTCTCATACTGTCGCACGATGCCGATGTAGCCGTACTTACTGAAACATGGTTAAGCAGTGAAATTTTTGATACCGAATTTGTCCCAAAAGGCTATAACGTGTTCCGCAAGGACCGCGACCGAAGAGGAGGAGGCGTTGCGATACTTTTCAAGAACTCATTACATCCGCAACAATTGCCTGATATATTAGAAGTTGAGGGCATATTTTGCAAAGTCTATATAGGCAAAGTTCGTTATGTTATAGGTGCGGTTTATCGTCCCCCGAACTCTTCTGATAGTGTTCTGGATAAGCTTAGAACCTACCTGCGGCAAAATATAAAGCCACATGACAAACTCATCTTGTCAGGAGATTTTAACCTGCCTAATATTGACTGGGAAAATTTTTCTTCTCATTCTACTAGCAATGCTAATCACGAAATGCTAGATATTCTTTTTTCGTTCGATTTACTGCAGGTTGTTAAAGAATACACTAGAGAACTAAATGGTTCAAAATCTATCTTGGACTTATTCTTTTTGAGTGGCTCAATCCAAAACACGGCAATATGTGAAGTTATCAGTGGTATTTCGGATCACAGGGCAGTTTGCTAACTTTTTTAGATATGTGTGTTGACCGCTGCTGTACAAAAACTTCCTTTCCAAATTTTTCCCGAGCTGACGATGAATCCATTCTGGATATCCTTGATTTTCATTACGATGATTTTAAACACTCGGGTAGCAGTGTGAATGATCTGTGGCTTACTTTTAAAGATATTGTCTTTGAATGCGTGGAGCGTTTCATACCGAAAATCGTTAAAAAAACTGAATGCCGGAACCCCTGGATTGCAAGAGAAACGCTACATTTACAGCGAAAACTTAAACGAATAAAAAGCAAAAGAGCGAAATCTCATGATAAAGCTGCTTATACACCGCTGATAGCTAACCTGTCGGGCGAACTAAAACTGCAAATTGCGCGCGACAAGGAAAGATACCACGAAACATCGCTTCCAACTTTTATCAAAACATCACACGAGAAATTTTGGAGGCTGATCACGCCAACATCTCGCTCGATTGACTCATTCATGATAAGCGGCCAAAGAACATGCAATGAAGAAATAGTTTGTTCCGCCTTCAACGACCACTTCAAGTCTGTTTTTACTTGTGATAACGGCATCCTTCCTGATTTTTCAATATCGCTCCCACCTATTCCAGACTTAGTCATTTCCGAGAATGGCATTTTAAACTTACTGCTGAATCTGGATGTTAAAAAATCAACCGGGCCAGATGGCATTCCAAATGCCTTCTTGAAGCGCTACGCAGAATGGTGTTCTCGCTATTTGTTTATTTTGTATACCCATTCGTTGAATGAGGGCCAACTGCCAGATGACTGGAAGATCGCCAAAATTAAGCCTTTACACAAAGCGGTAGACAAGTCATCTATTCCGAATTACCGACCGATTTCCCTTATATCAACATCATGTAAAATTCTAGAACACATTATTCATAAACATATAATTACCTTCCTTAATTCTCATAAAGTATTAACAAATGTTCAACATGGGTTCAGGCAGGGTTTTTCAACGAATACTCAATTAGTAGAAATTACGCATGACTTTTCTCAAGCAATCAACGAAGGGAAGCAGACGGATGCCATATTTATGGATTTTCAAAAAGCCTTCGATAAAGTTTCGCATGCTAAATTACTTCACAAATTAACTTGTATTCTACAAAACAAAAAGATCCTTGACTGGATAACAGCATATCTAACAAACAGGCGTCAATTTGTTACGGTAAAAAATACATCTTCTAAACACGCTCCTGTAAACTCAGGCGTTCGTCAAGGATCCATCCTTGGGCCTCTTTTTTTTTCTGTTATATATAAATGATATCGTCACTGACCTTTCTGTTCACATTAGGTTGTACGCTGACGACTGTGTCTTATATGAAAAGATCACCTCAGTTGACGATCAAATTAAACTAAATCGGAACTTTCTAAAAGTAATTTCGTGGTGTGCCAAATTGCAGATGCCTGTTAATTTCGCTAAAACAGTTTTTATGAAAATTACCCTTAAAAAAGACCCTCTTTTGTTCCAGTATTCCACCAACAATACAATTCTGTCAGAAGTAACTCAATACAAGTACCTTGGTCTCTGGATTACAAAAAATCTATCCTGGTCAAAGCACATAGATTTTGTAGTAGCTAAATCTCTCCGTAAACTTTTATTTCCTAAGGCGTTCTTTAAGATCAACCACACCAAGTATTCGTCTCCTCGCTTACAATGCCATTATCCGTCCTATACTGGAGTATGCTGTGGTCATATGGGACCCGTTCACTCAGACTGATATCCAAAAACTTGAAAGGGTGCAAAAAAAGGTTGTTAGGTTCATTTATAACTCATACGGTCCTACTTCAATTACAAAACTTCTCTTGAAAAGCAAATTTCCAAACATTCCAGACCAAAATCGAATATTGCGCTTAAAATTTCTTTTCCAGTTAATAAAAGGTCACTATGCAGTTGACACATCACATATCATTCACTTTTCATTGGGTTACGGAACAAGACAGAGACACAATCTTACTATCTCTCCATTGATGCAACGAACAAATTGTTTCAAATATTCTTTTTTTCCGAGGACTATCGTGGATTGGAACAATCTACATAACGATGTTGTTACCCTAAATACATTGTCTGCATTTGAAGAGTCATTGCAGAAATGATTGTTATCTATGTTTGTACCTTGCTTTTTGTTGATTCTCTTGTCTCGAAGAATCACTGCAGCTATCAGTTACATAGGTTTGTATTACATTTGTTTTTGATTGTTTGTTTGCCTGTTTCCACTGATGTTTATGTTTATGTTTTGTACCACCCCTGCTATGATTTTGTAAAAGATCGCAGTATCAATAAATAAATAAATAAAAAAAACAGGACGACCAAAAACCTTTGCATGTTATACTACATGAGCTGTCTCACAATTTAAAGAAAATAGCCAGCAGATATAATTTTAACTTGTTGTTCTCCACCGCTTGCAAGCTTTCAAAACTGTGTGTACTAAAGAGCAACAGGAATAGTCAATCTTGCGCCATTCGTCACGAGAATAGGTTTACTTAATGCCAATATAATGTTTCTAAAAGCGTGTTTTTATCAGGAAGGCCAAGGATCAGTGCATCAGTACACCACTTATCATTTCCGAGGGAGAGAGAGTACTCTTTTTTCACTTAAGATTATTTTGCCGTGGTCGCACATGTGTCGTCGCGCATGAGCATTGTTCTTGTACTCGGTATAAAAGCGGTCATAGCACCTTCAATAAAATTCAGTTGACAGTCGCCGCTCTTTCCTGTCCTTTTGTCTCTTCCTGGAGTTGTCGCGCTGTGACAAGAACACAACCATGATGAACCAACTTGCCCAAATTAAGCTCTTGTTACTTAACATGTAGACCGAGTTTGGTATAGAAAAAAGGAGCGGCGCTTTTAAAATCCAATTTTCCACAAACAACACCTAGACGGCAGTCCAGGATGTTAAGAGGGCAGCCACGTGACCAAATTTGTTTCCTTTCCTAAATATTCTAGAAGTGTACTTTCTGCAGTACAACACGAGTTTTTCGAATACATTTGAGAAGGTCGCCAAAATGGCTCGGACATTTGGCATGAAATGACCCAGCCGTGTCATTAGCCATAATTATGCATTACCTCTTTTGTTTGTGTGTTCTGACTCAGTTTCACGTTTGTTTTTAGCTCATCCTGTTTTTCATCACTGTATTGGTTTTTAAGTATTCGCTGAAGTTATATGTGCAAAAAACCACATGTGTTTGCGTGTACATCATTTCTCGTAACCGATTGTCATACATCCAGGAATACAAAGCTGAATCCACTGTGATTGTATACATTTGAAAACATTATCGGTATATATTTTCGTGTACATTACTTCTTGGGAACTATTGTGTACATGGAGGCGTGTAATGTGAAATCGCGGCGATTCTCGATATTTGAAAGAATTATAAGTATATATTTGCTTGTATTTCATTTCTATTTGCCGATTGTGTGCAAGAAGGACTATTAAGCTTAAACCACTGGGATTGTAGATACTTGAAAGAATAATAAGTATATATTGGCGTGTACTTCATTTCTAGTCTGTGTGTACTTGAAGCAACATACTAAACTGAAACCACTGTAATTTTATGTTTCAAATAATTATCAATAAAGTGAAACTAAAAATATATAATAAACATTTGAGGTGTTGCGTCTGTGGTGTGCGCATGCTAAACATGTTACACGTCTGGTGACAAAGTTGTGTGGCAGAAAAAAGTGTACAGGAATGCACCAAATACTAAATTGGGTTATTTGTCTAATAAATGCAATATGCAGGGTAGCAAGGCTTAGTTTTCTGTAACGTGCATTATGCATATACTGTGAAGTATATATAGATTCAGCCGAAGTTCATACACGATTGCACGTGTTTATATGTTGATTGCACGTGCAATCGTGTTTATACACGATTGCACGTGTTCAATGTGTGTGTTGCCCACACACATTGAATGGAGCTCGACAGGTGGCACACCATCGCCAATCAGGACTACTTTCTTCAAGTACTGTGTAATTAGTGCATGCTGATATCTATTAGTGCAGTCTAAAAGAATACTGGCACCCCTGCAATGGGCACTCAACACCCTTGTGCATCCTTTTCGCACCCACCTGATTCGGTGTTAAAAAAGTGGAGGATAATTAAGGCACCTCTTTCAAGGGTGTTATTGTAACACCCTACAGTTTTTACATGTACACCTTTTTTTAAAGATGTATGGAAAAACACCTTTTTTGGAAGGTGCTGAGTTGACACATTTTCGGTGTCGTCCGTGATACAAGACCATTTATACCCTTTTGGGTGTAACAATTTTTATTGTGCACGGTGTATTCTCCCCAAGTGAGTGTATGGACAGAACTTCTCAATAGAACAGTAACAGGCATGTTGTCGATGTAAGTCACCGCAGAGCATCTAACTTCTAACAGAATGTTGGTTTTTTTTCTATTTTATTCAAGTGCAAAAAAATAACACTACGGAAAGATAGGAGTAAAAACATTCATGTCTGACGAGGTCCTCCCAGCAGAAACAACAACAGTTTGTACATACGCATTGACAACAAAAGTGGAAGCAACTAAAAAATTCACGTATGAAAAGTAGTCTTTCACGTACAACGTTGAATACATATAGAAAGACAGAATAAAAATTTACAAGTAAATATATAATCAAACGTATTATTGTTGACGTGGTTATCGTACACAACGTTCACAAGCATTAAGGCGTTGCAGGAGATTATACGAAGACACCTTTCCAACTTGTTTTTGGCCGAACAGTTACCACACCGCTAGATGCAATGCTACCTGTCGATGACAACACCGACCACGACCATAACACTAGCGACTTCACGCAAACAGTTGAAGAAGCGAGGCAGCTGGCGCGACATCATATTCATCAGCAACAAAAATATGATGCTGATTGGTATAAATTGTGATGAAGAGACGTCAAGTACGCTCTTCAGGACCAAAGTATGGGTATGGACACTCGTACGCGAACATAGGCTCTTCGAAAAGCTACTTCGACGTTATTTTGGCCCGTACAAATTGCTTCGCCAGCTTGGTTCTTTGAACTATGAAGTTGTACCAAGAGCAAGTAACATCATCGAGATGGCGGCATCGCGCACAAACTGTGCGCGTCATCTGAATGCAGCCATACCACGAAAGACAATCAGCCATCAAGCAAGACTGCTGGAGAATGCCAGGTACTACCGGTAATAGCTATAAATACCAGCCTGGACCCTAAACAACCTTCCGGACGATGCACTCTCGGGAGGGGGATTATGACGCGAAATAAAGTACCCTCGTCAGCCATTGTACGCCCTCCATGTTGTCTGTGGCATGCGTGCGAAACAGACAAAGCGAAGCGCCCATGAACAGTGCCAGGATGAACGCTGCGAACTCGGGCACGTACGAACTGCGCGAGACAAGAAGATAGAATGCAGAAAAATTTTCTTGGGCGCCCACGGAATCGCATGCGCGGCGCGGTTGCGTAGTTACAATTGAGCGCATGCATCTGTGTGTGACCCGCGAAATCTTTTATTATCCGTCAAGCGTGTGTCCAGCAGATAATTACCGATCTTGCCTTTACATACCTGAAGCCCTTGCAAATTTTCCGTATCGTTTTGCCCGAGATGAAGCCTTGCACACCAATCAGAAGTGAGAATTGTGAGCAGATTTTATTCGGATCCTACAGATCACAACAAACTCATCTGGAAGAGCTGCACCTTTCCTGATGCATTAAAATTCATTTGAGCAAATGTGAATATGTCGCTTGAGAAAACGTCGCTTCAAATTTAAAATTTTTGTTTACAGTAAGCAACCCCAGCAATTGCAGTTGCCACTGTTCATTCATATGCTGCTTTTATGGTGCCTTCCATGTTTATGTTTGCGCGTTCTTCGTCGCAAACGTTTTTTTTATTGTTCTAGGATGCATGATACGTGGTTCAATATTAATTTATTCTCGTCAAATAGTTCAATAGTGCCTTATTATTTAAATACTTTCGGTAACTGAGTGCCAGCTTCTACAGAGACATCTCTGTATTGGATGCTTCAACGAAATTGGCCTACACAGCTGTAGCGCACGTTGAGTTGCATCGTCTGATAACTGATGCTAGCGCTGACAAACAACACCAACAAAACAAGGCACACTCGAGGCAACACCTAGCGTTGTGTTGTCTCAAATTTGCCTTTTTTTTTGTACCGTAGTACCATACCAAAAAGCCCAAATCCACACGCTCATTGCATCGTCTGCACTCACACACATGCACGAGTTAACATCCAGATACCTTTATAACTCGCTGAATTCATCTAAGACAGAATATTGGCATGTTCGAAAACCTAGTAATAGCTTTGAGAATTACTGGGTTACCGGACTGTGGCACTGAAATCGTATGGCGCTTTGTGCAACCACAATGTGTGCTCCGTTCTTTTCGCTGAGTCACCGGGGCGAAAAAGAAATGTTTAACAAAGAAACTCATTCGGAATTGCTTCCCTACCAGGAATTTGCATCAGCAGAGAAGCAGAATATGGTAGGTTTCTACAGCAACAGTTGTCTGCTTCCCTGGCTCATTTTAACGCCACCAAGTCTCTCCATCTATTCGGTCTCACGTTTATGGCTGCAATAACCAACTCTGCTAACTCTGAGAAGTGTGCGAACAACACAGTGAAGTTATCCCTGTGATCGCCTTCACAAGTAGTGATATCATGCAAAGTACAATGCCAAATGCGAGCAATTCGGCTATCGGAAAACACGTTGAAAGAAAAATAAGTGTGAGTTGGCAGCCAATGCTCCCTTCGCTTTCTGGTGCAGCTGATTTCTTGGTTACCGCTGATTGCACGTCGCTTAAATATGATAAGGAGTACCTAAAGCTTTCGTTACACTTCCTACACGGTGACCCCGGCATCAGTAATCCCTGAAATTGGATCTAGATAATGAAATTAAGCGTTTAGGCTCACCTTGGAAGCAATAGTAAAAGAAACCTGGCTAATCCCTCTTCGGTATAAAACGGTCCTGTGCTTGTTGGCCGTAGCAAAGACAGGACCAAGTTGAGTGGTGGAATATAGGAGAGGCCTTTATCCTGCAAAGGGCGCGGTCAGGTTGTTGTGTTGTTGAAGATGATGATGATGGTGGTAATGATGATGATGATGACACGAAAGCAAAACTGCGATTCGGTCTAGTTGGAACGTATCCATCCTGAAATTTTTGCCCAAGCACGCAAGGACTCAGAAAGGAAGTTTCTTAGTCCATGTCTTAGTCCCTGTGTGCTTGCGCAAAAATTTCAAGATGATAACACGAAAGTGAAACGTGTCTTCACAGATGTTGAGCATTTATTGTGCATTCCTTCGCCACAAGGGCAAAAGAGTGCATGCTACAGCAACAAATTGCAAAGTCGCACGATGAATGGCAAGCAGTTCGAAACTTGCAGCGCGCAACTAAGCACGCACATAATGGGCATACACAGGACTAGTGCGAACTAGCTACTGTCACAGCTCGACACTTAAAGCACGCAGTTCAAACTAAAAAAAAAGACGCATAAAACGAACGCACGAGTGGGTATAGTAAAGATAATTCTTACTTGCTCGTTTGTGAGCAGTGTGCTCCTTTCGTAAACGCTGCCGCGGCAGTGAGTGAATCGACCTTGGTGATTTCCCGAATCACGAGTCTAAAAAGCACGCGTGTAGGGCAAGATCATGCTACGCGGAAGTGACGCTCACCCACACGCAAGAGGTGACTACCTTTATAGCTCGCCTAACGCGATACCTTCGCTCCATTTCGCTACTGGCGACGAAAACGTGCTAAAAATGCGGAGCTCTGACTGCCAAATGGCTTACGGTGTATATAAATAGCTAGCCGTTATCAATCTACCCAACGCACGCTCCATGGCCTAACGGCTAGCACAGCGCGCTGCAGTATATAGGAGAGGTCTTTGGTTCGACGCGCCACAAAAGCCTTTCATTCATCTTTCTTTCTTTCTTTACAATCTGTTAGTATATATTTTACAACGCCATGTCCGTGATGTAAGTACGTCACCATACTTCCATCACTAGGAAGGGCTTCAAACTGGGCTTGCATTGGAGCCTGACTTGAACCTGGTGTTCTTTCTTCACTTTAGTTCTACAGCATACCCCAAAGCACCGACATAAAACACTTTTGTGTTAATCTATTCTGAACGCTCGTTGTGCCAAACACTTCGTTCTGAGTGCTTTTGCGTACAGATGGAGCCTACAGACGGCTTCTCGTAGCTTCAAATTTGGTGGCACTCCCTCTTTAGGCTGTTATTCCCAGCGATCTAGGCGCACGGTGCTGGCATAACGATCTTTATGGGCGACGAGGCACGAAAGGAAGGCGTCCTCGATCTGTACGGTATATGCTGCAAAAATGTGACCTACTTGATTAGAATCATGGCTGCAGGTGCACACAGCTTTTGCAGAGATGAAAATCCAATTGCAGGGAGGATAGCGAAGAAACAACTGATCAGGCAGTTTTATAGTGGACCCGCTAAAGTGGTGTAGTGGTTATTTAGCACTCGGCAGCTGACCCCCAGGTCATGGGACCGAATCCCGGCCACATTTTCGATAGAGCTGGAAGTGCTTAAAACCGGCCCTTATATTTAGGTGCACGTTAAAGAAGCCCAGGTGGTCTGCATTCCCGGAGCCCTTCACTATGCCATCTCAAAATGCCATAGTGGCTTCAGGACGTTCAACCCTAACAATTACTATTATTAGTTTCATAGTCGTGAACTTCATAATTCAGTGAATTTCTCCTCTCACGGCAGGCTTCAATGGATCCGTCGACGAAACTGGCTCAGAAGCTGGGCTGCGACGCCACCAACAGCACTACATGGTTTACTTGCTTGACGGGCGTGCAGCTCGACAAGCTCCTGTCTACCGCAGCACAAATGGACATGCGCTTCGCCCCGGAGTGGGATCCACTGTATATTATCTTTGGAACCTCCGTGAAGAAGCTGCCTCCCATCAAGGAGGCAATCGCAGGCGCGGACTCCGCACAGGTTCGCAATACAAATATCGACATACTGTTTGCTCGCATGAAGCCCTTATTATTTTTTGCGCTCGTCGGATTACCAGGCGGTTAGACAGCGTGGTCCATGTTAAAGATACGCAAAGGCACAGACAAGCCAGAAATCCCGCATTTGCCCGTTCTCTAGGCCTAGTTCATGCAGGTCATTCAGTTTACTATGGACCGGGGAGGGCTTCAATTTGGGCCTGCATTGGAGTCTGACTTGAGCTTGATGTTCTTCCTTCACTTCTACAGCATACCTCAAAGCACCCGCTGTGTAACATCAAGGTGTTTGTTTTATGGCTTGCCTGGGACTTTTTGGATGCATCGTGGTGGTTGTCAGTTGGTTTTTAAACCATAATAATAAATGCAATAAAGTGAATCTGATGTGTAGTCGTATTACGCATGCACCAGTAACTTACATCACACAGCATACGCGACACTGCGTGGTGCAGTCGCGCTAATCACATTCAAGAGTAAGGGGAGGAGATGCTAGCGGAGATGAGCATACGCACTACATGAGGTGTTGGTACATCGCATCTATCGCGAGCGTGTGCGCGATAAAATAGCCTTGCGAGTTTCGCAGTTGAAAGGAATTTCAAAATGAATTTCATTGTAACTGCCAGCGTTCATGGCTGGAGTCCACGAGGTCGATGGGCAGCAGTCAAGACCTCAGATCTGGGCCATTTACTTTCCATTATAAGTACGTCTCCGTCTCAGACTACATACCTGTATGACCAATACGTATACGTATTGGTCATACAAGAAAAAATGCCGCCATATCCACGAAGTGAATGATGATGAGTGGGCGAAGCTCCGGAGGTAAACCTGGTAAACCATGAATCCTCCGTACATTTTGCCCGCTCGATTTTATTGCAACGCTCCCCCTAGCGTACGTCGCCGCACTATATCGAACGATGACACGCGCCATATGTGGCATCATTCCTATTTTATAACACCTCGCATCTTTCATAATCAACTACACGTACCACCGTCTAGTTTATAACATCTTGCATCTTTTGGACGGACGGACGGACGGATGGACGGACGGATGGACGGACGGATGGACGGATGGACGGATGGACGGACGGACGGACGGACGGACGGACGGATGGATATGGCTGTACCCTTTAGATCGGGCGGTGGCTAGCGTAATACTTAGAACTGAACGAGAGGTGGCTACATACAGGGGACGCACAGCCCACGACTTAAGGAGCTTCGCTCCTAATATGCAGCATGTGGCGAGATACACACCTCGTATGGCGAGGACATACAGCCGGGCCAAGGCTGTTCGCCTGCATTTTACTGTCGGGCCTGTTTGTCAAGCCCCATTCCCGCACCGAGCGTGACTGAGAAATTCGGGGCGTAACATATTTTTTGTCTGTGTGAACAGACAAAGCGGTGCATCATCCCCTGTTCGAAAATGTGCTGCTGCACTGTGCACTGTAATGACAGAACGTTATTTTAATAAAATACTTTCGAAATTTGCTTTAAAAAATAAACCCTTCATGAATTTTAAAAAAATAAAAGGATCTTTTCTTTTTCATTCCTAGACACAATATTATTCAGAAGCACAGTTCTAATTCTTGCACCCCACCACGGTCTACTGGTTAAGTTACTCGGCTGCTGACCTGCAGGTCGCGTGATCGAATGCGGGCTGTGAAGGCTGCATTTTCGGTGGAGGCGGAAATGGTGTAGGTGTAGGTCCTGTGTGCCCAGATTTGTGTGCACGTTAAAGGACCCAAGGTGGTGGATATTTTCGGAGCCCTCAACTACGGCGTCTTTCATATTCATATGGTGGTTTTTATGAGTTAAACGCCACATATTTATCAATCAATCAGTTCTAATTAATGTTGCACTAGATGTACAAATAAGTTTCGCATCACTGTTTCCGCTTCAAAGGAAAAGTAATTACATAAATGACCAACGGCTAACTATACAAGTAAGGTTCAGTTGCTATCAAAGCGATATAGCCAAGCATTTTACCAAGGCGTTGATGATCCTGACAAAGTTGGTTATGATGACTCAATGACGAATAATTTAACGTCGCAAACAAAAAATTGTAGCCAGCTGTATTCATGTCGCCGTCAGTGATGATGCTGGCAAAGCTTCCACCCTGACTCGCCTGAGCATTTTTATGGCGAAGAACGAACTGACTACACTGAAGCTACTCTTCAAGAACTTGCTTTTAGGCGAGTTTGTGCCTTAGTTTGCTTAACACTGGCGCTATGCTAAGAAAACAAAAAAGTAGGGAGGAAAGAGACTGACGGGCGCCAAACTGCCAACTGTTTACTGCCAGTACAGCCTTAAAAACAGGTAAGCCTCTACCTGTACGAAGTGGAGTGAAAAAGTTACCACACACATGCCATCACGTCTCACGTCAGCAGTTGATTAATGAAGGAGAACTGTAACTGATAGAATACAATAGACGTGTAACTGACACAAGGGATGCATTACTTCGAATATAATAGCCTCTAGCAGTTCCCCTGCTTTTTCGTCTCTGCTTTTGCCAATATTCCTATGATAATCCCAGCTTGCTCAAAACGTGGCACACACTAGCATGACGTGACGTGCTCAGGAAGATGCGTAACATCATTTTAGCACTACTATTATTGGAATGCTTCCTGAGGCGGTCGTTAATACGCCGTCCCGTTTGTCTAATGTACGACTTGCCACAGCTTAGGGTATTTTTATAAACAACACTTTCGGCACACCGCCTAATGAGTTTGAAATGCCTCTTTTTTCACCCTTGCTGCTTAGCACGAGAAATTTGGGGGCACATGTATGCCAGCTTATTCAAGGCGGAAAACAAAATGAGGGGTCATTCTAGACGCCTAAAGCCCCACAGGAAGAAATAATCACAGAGAAAGAGCGTCAACTCGCAACTGATTTATTTGCAGGAGAAACGCAGGAAATATATAGCCGCACACGCATGTGCAGAGCACACTACTTCACCTAGTCACATGACCACAGACAAACTGATGACGTTCAACCAGCATATCTAATTAAACAACGAAGCGCAAAAATCAAACTCAGACTTGCGCAAGACAACTGACGTGTCACTTATACACAAGTCACCTTTTTTATTTATCCAGAACGCTTCCATTATTTCACGGGCCAGAGCATCTGGGCTTTTGGCGAGGACAGAAACGCTTGAAAACCTCGCCTCAAAAGAACAGGAACGGCAATGCGCAGGCAAATGTGCTCCGGGATTGTTTCGAATAGAACGCTCATGTTCCCTAATTCTCACGTTCAAACACCGCCCAGTTTGGCCGATGTAAACCCGGCCACAACTAAGTGGGATTAAGTGCACCACACCCACTACGCAAACCACATACATTGAAGTGTGTATTTTTCCACAGGTAGAGGCACTCGGTGTTTTATATATACGTGGGCATAGGCCCGCCAGCTTTCGGGGCGCAGAAAAAACAACAGACTCATTGTACCTGCTCGCCACGTTCTTAAGGTTGTGCGCTACCTTATGAACATATGGAACAACCATAGGTCGTTTATCCCTCGGCTGCCTGCAGTTTGCCCTTGAACTCTTGAAGGAGGGTTTCCGAAACGGATACAATGACAGAGTTAGGATAGCCAGCTGAATGCAGCCGCCTAACATCATTCAAGTAGCTATCCTGCACCCTGTGATGGCAAGATTGCACTAGCGCTCCCTCGAGACACATGGTTGCAATGGCTTTTTTTACAAGTTTAGAATGAGGTGCATCAAAAGGTAAAAGTTCTTTGCGCGAACGTGAATGATACGCCCAGCACACGTGTCGCTCCGAGAACATGATGCTCAAGTCTAAAAACTGCAATTTATTGTCAATGGGAAGGTCATGCGTAAACGAAAGGCCGTTAGCATGTTGTCTGAAAAGTGCTAAAGTATCATCCGCTAAACTAGTGGTGGTCGTCAGAGGGTTAGTGTTTAAAATGACTAAAAAGTCGTCCACACACCGAAAGACTTTCAGCACCTTTGCATCGTCAATTGCTTGAGCTAAAACAGTGTCTAAGGCGGATAAGAACACGTTACACAGCACTGGAGCGACACAAGATCCAATGCGGATCCCTTGTCACTGAACGTAAAGATTGCCATCATGTGATACAAAGGTTGAGGTAAGATAAAATTCCAACAACGTCATAAAGTTATCTAGAGATACGCCAGCAGCCCTCTCAAACGCTAGAACTCCGTTCGTTTCAATACAGGTTCTAACGATTTTGAATAGCTCCGAGTGCGGCACAGAATAGAAAAGGTCTTCAACATCGACTGAAAAGCCGTACGCACCACCCTGGAGGCAGTGCAGAGTCTACGTAACGTCATTCGAGTTCTTCACTGCAAACGGGTCTCTGACTTCAACTGTGCTAAGGCGCTTGAGTAAAAATTTACTGACATGCAACTGCCACGAGTCACGTTCACTCACAATGCACCTGAAAGGCATGTCAACCTTGTGTGTTTTGTCGTCACGCACTTTCGGAGAAACCATCTACAGCTCATGCAAGCTGACAAGGAAGGTGGTTTCGTGGTACTGACAGCCAAAGCATTTGGTGAAAAGGCTATTCAAGCTCTACAGAAGAACTTCGTACCAACGACGTCACAAGTAAGCAAGGTGAAGGCTAAAGCTATTCTGCTATGTAAAGATCTTGAACTTTTAAAAATTTCTAAGGCTATTAGCACCTCCAGGCAAGCAACCCTGTCAGTGTTCTTCAGTGCAAAAACATGAGCTAGTGGGTGTGGTGGTCATGTGACTAGGTGAAGTAGTGTGCTCTGCACATGCGTGTGCGGATATATATTTCCTGCGTTTCCCCTGCAAATAAATCAGTTGCGAGTTGACGCTCTTTCTCTGTGCTTATTTCTTCCTGTGGTGCTTTAGGCGTCTAGAATTACCCCTCAGTATGACGAACCAACTAGCCCAACAACAAGTACTTCTAAGCTAAAAACATAAAATGGATTAAATAAATTGAAACATGCAGTAGTGCGCCTGGTCAATAAGAGATTAAAAAATGTCACATAATATCAGTGCTACACAAGAACCGACGCAAACGCCTTTAGTTTGCAATTATGTGCCACCTTCGATAGAAACGAAAGTATCCTTGAGGTATGCTTCCGGAACAGTAAGGAAATTAGGTACCGACTTGTTAGCATAAGCAACAAAGTCAGCCTCGCCTCTTTCTTCAATGCACAACTTAACAGCACCAAAAAGCTCAGAATGTGGAACTGAATAAAAAAGATCACTCACATCAGCAGAAAAAATAACTTCAGTTATCTTTACGGCAGAAGAACCGGGCAACGTCATCAAAATTTACCAGAAAAGTATTGTTGACAACAAGGCACTTGAATGAATTTACCAGAAAACTACGCAAAAGATATCCCCTTTGTACTTCGAATCTGCTTGGACAAACATTCAGTGCCAACGTCTTGATAAAGTTTGCCGACTTTCTCCTTCTGTTTTGCCAGTCTCCTTTCTGTATTCTTGAAGTCCTTCTTAGCAGCCTGCAAACCTTTTTGTCTGAAAACAAATGTAGACAAAATCACCACGAAACCACTTTGCTTGTACGATTGCATTAGGCGTAAGTCTTTATTCTTGAAAAAGACACTACACGATTAAATGCACGCACGTGGTGTCCAGTTCTTGCTCTTGGAGCACATTTTTGAAGACAGTCAACACCATTCAGCAAACACCACTCACGTAGCTCCAATGAAGCTTTGCGTGCTATTCTTCGGTTTAGCACTAGCAGCTCATGTGTTATGACGGCCAACTCAATAGTAAACTTCGGGCCTTTTCTGAAAAGATGCCCCGCCAGGGTGGTCTAGCGGCTAAGGTACTCGGCTGCTGACCCACAGGTCACGGGTTCGAATCCCCGCTGCGGCGGCTGCATTTCTGATGGTGGCGGAAATGTTGTAGGCCCGTGTGCTCAGATTTGGATTCACGTTAAAGAACCCCAGGTGGGCGAAATTTCCAGAGCTCTCCGTTAAGGCGTCTCTCATAATCATATGGGGGATTTGGGACGTTAAAGCGCACATACCAATCAATTTTCTGAAAATACGGCTAACATCATCTGATAGGGGCATGTCGCACATGACCTTTGCAGTCCCGGTCTGCACGGCTTCCTTCTCGTTTAAATGGACTGTTCTAAGAAGGTTCTTAAGCATGCACTTACAGACAGCCTCAATTTCAGATCTGATGAGCCTACGGTGTTCCTTCAGTTTCTTCAACGCAACCCAATCAGGAAAGTTGGCTTAACAAATACTTCTCGAGAACTCATCACACAGTCTAACTTGGCGCCCTAACTCATAGCGTAAAATATTGCTCACCGGTTTTACAAGTCCCCAGGAAGGCAGGACACACCCGGAAAGGGCGGTAACTTCATGAGGTGAGAAACCTTTCCGGATGCAGAGTCCCGAATATATTGATTGACATGTCAAGGCAACAATATTCCATTTCACTTTGTGCAGGTTCGGAAGTCAAAAGGAAAGGTTTTCGGGGACAGAAAATTCCGGGCCCACTGTACTAGAAATGCATTCTAGAAGAATTTGCTTTTGGGAGAGTTAGTGCCTTAGTTTCTTGAACATTTTGAGACTGGCGCTTACTAGGAATATGAAAAAATAAAGAGTAGAGGAAGGAAACAGACGGGCGCCAAACTACCAACTGTTTACTGCCAGTGCAGGCTGAAAAACAGGTAAACTTTCATTCATGCGCAGTGAAGTGAAAGAGTAACCACAAACATGTCATCACGTCAGAAGTTTATTAAAACAGGGCAACTAAGATTGACAGACTACTATAGACGTGTCACTGACTCAAGTTGACCCAATACTTTGAATGTAATACGCCTCTAGCAGTTCCCTTGCTGTTTAGTCTCGGCTTTTGCCGATACTCCCATGAAAATACCAGCTTGCTCAAAGCATGGCACACACGAGCATGACCTGACGCGCACAGGAATGATGCATACCATCGTTTTTACTACTACTATTGGAATGCTCTCTGAGGCGGTCGTTAATAGACCGTCCCATCTGTCCAATGTACGACTACCCACCGTTCAGGGGAATTTCATGAACACTTTTGGCACACTGCCTGAACAGTTTCAAATGCCTTTTTTTGGCCCTCTCGCTGCTTAGCACGAACAATTCGTGGGCACAAGTGTGCCAGCTTATTCAGGGCAGAAAACACAACAGGTGTCCACCTTCTTGAGGTTATGGCTCAGCTTGTGCAAATAAGGCATGACCGGTGGTGTAGCGCTCCTTTCTCTCAAGTGCTCTTCCTGAGTGTTGGTATTCAGCTTCCGTGGCAAACATTCGGCTACGGCATGCAAGACAACCCGACCGCGAAAATGGACCAGCTGTGCGGATCACCGTCGAGGTTTGAACGACCGCACTGGTGGGTTGTGTCGTGGAAATATTACGAGGGCCGCTCGTCGAAGGGCGTGTTTGTCTGGGTCACCAGTGTAGCGAGGAACCTGAGAGACGTAAGGCGGCCGACGGGGCCGTGTCGATCTCGCCACCTTTAATTGAAGCTAGCGAAGTGGAGCGGCTGCGTCTGCTGGCGTCCTATTCGCCAGGAGCGTGAGCTCGTTCTTCCTTACTCACACCTCGAGCTCCAGCAGGAGCGGCACGAGAGGCGCGGCAGCTCGTAAAATGATGATATATCACGATGATGACGGAGCTACAAGATCACCGCATTTTTAGGGTCGAATCACCTTGGTGTGTGGGAAGTTCCCTCGTAGTAGTAGTTTGTTGTAGTAGTAGCCACTTCCAGTTAGTTTCAAGAGTTGCTTAATATCCACTTCTAGTTAGTTTTCAGAATTGCTCACTAGATGGGGTTGTGTGTATAGGTACTCGGCAAAGCGGTCTTGTGCATGAGATCAGAATTTCAAGCAAGAATAAAAATTAAGCAACCTAGAATAGGTAGGCTTGTCTTAGGAGCTCACGGGAATACACCAAATCAGGGAGTACAAGGTGATATGGGATGGACATCATTTGAGGGCAGGGAAGGTAGCAGCAAGATAAAATTTGAGAAGAAAATTGAGAGAAATGGGGGAGGAGCATTGGGCTAGGAAGGTATTCAGCTACTTGTACATGAAGAATGTCGATACAAAATGGAAGAAGCGAACCAGAAAATTGACTGGTAAATACTTAGAAAACAGCAGGGGGCCACACCAAAAAGAATTATCGGTTAAGAAGAAGGTGAAGGAAGCTGAGACCAATATGTGGAGAATAGGCATGATTAAGAAGTCCGCACTAGAGATCTATCGAACTTTTAAGCAGGAAATTGCCTGGGAAAGGATCTATGATAATACTCGGGGTTGTTCTCTACTGTTTGAGGCCAGGACAGGAGTATTGCGAACCAAGACATATCGGGCCAAATACGAAGGGGTAGACACGGTATGCAGTGCGTGTGGAGAGCAAGAGGAAAGTGCCGAACACTTGATATTATTCTGTAAAGAGGCTTCACCCTATAGTTCAGGATCATGGCGCAGAGTTTTTCAAAGCACTGGGGTATAGAGACAGGGAGGGCAAAATAGACTTTAAGCGGGTAGAATTAATTAGAAGGAGGTTATCTGACTGGTGGCTAAAGTCAAGGAACGAGAGAAAATTAAATCATTCACTGCAAAGTACGAATCTTCAACCTCACTACTTAAAAAGAAAAAAATAAATCTAGTTTTTGGTTCATTAAGTATTACGGCTTGGTGGCACTAGCCACCACCCGATCGAAAGGGTACAGCCATATCCATCCATGCTTCTATCCATGCATTCTTGGAAATATTATCACTAAATGGCGTTAGTGGTTTCGTATAATAAAAAATCACAGCAAATGCTCGGAGTGAATGAGTGGGGTAAAGCGTCCGTTCATTCGTGCATCCGACCATCCGATGCGTGCTTTAGTGTGATACGAGCGGACGCACAGACAGACAGACAGACAGACAGACAGACAGACAGACAGACAGACAGACAGACAGACGGACGGACGGACAGACGAACAGACGGACAAACAGACGGACAAACAGACGGACAGACAGACAGACAGACAGACAGACAGACAGACAGACAGACAGACAGACAGACAGACAGACAGACAGACGGACGGACGGATGGACAGACAGACAGACAGACGGGCAGACAGACAGACGGACAGACAGACGGACGGACAGACAGACAGACAGATAGGGCGGATAGGACGGATGGACGGACGCTTCACTCCACAAATCATCATTCACTGCATGGATATGCTGTAAATTTATCACTGTTTCATACACACAATCAAAGACTGCTGGTGCGTTCACTTGCTTGAAGTCATGGATGGAAATGTGAGCGCTAAAATAATTAATTGTAAGTTTAGTTACTTTTTAAATCGGGGGAGTAAGCATTTCGACTTTGTGTGTAAGGAGTGTCCGTATACGCCCGCTCAGTGTTGCATGCCACTGACAGTTTCTACTATGTATGGTTACGTAAAAAAAACGGCGGCACTTGTTTTCACCAGTGAGGCTAAATACGCTTTTGCTTACGGATTTCGCGAAGCCCTCTGCGACAACCATCTAGCCGTTCTACTCTGTAGCAAGTTTGGTAAATCCTCAAAATGTTCGCATTCGGCGTGGATGTGTCTTAGTGCTTTGTAACTCCGAACGCTGTTGAGGAAGCATAACTCTTTGATAGTCTTTATAGGAACACAAAAACATATCAGGAAGGATAACAGACGGAAAGCAGGGTAGTTGGACGTATGTCTTATTGCTGGTGAGGCTTCATTGAGGCTCTTTCAAGTCAAAGTCAGAGCGGCCGAAGCGGATGAGCAGGATTGTGGAAAGCGGAGTTCAGGCGTCGGCTGCGGGTGGAAACCGAGACTGAAGCCCAATCACTCTGCTTTGGAGACCAACTTTTTTTTCCCGCCCGCCAAATGTGTCTGCTCCGTCGTAGCCAATCAGAACGTCATGTGGCGGTGGCTTAGTGTAAACATACGGGTCAGCAGAAAAGCTGCGACGTCTGCGCAGGCCATTCGGGTATATAGCTAGAGAGCATAGCTCAGGTGGACGAGCAGGGCCACGTAATAGCAACACGTGTGCAAGAGCATGAGATTCCTGCCTCCTGGGCCGCGCTGGCAGCCAGGCGAGCCTGCGAAGCCCAGTGTTGCGGAGTGACCGCTCCGGAATATGTATGACTCCTGAATCATTCCTCATATTCGCGACCCTGGACTGTATTCGTAATGGAATGGGGATGTAGCTTAGAAGTGTGGTGGTTTGGGCCAGATGGTATGACATGACGGTAGTTATAGCGCGAGAACAAAACGATGACAGAGGGATGTAGCGCCGAGAGTAGAGACGAGACGTGAGACGACGTCGAAGGTGGCCGACGGGGCCGTGCCGTTCTCGCCACTTTATTCCAGGCCTGAAGCGGAGCCACGGCGGCTGCCAGCGTCACACACGCCAGGCGCGTGAGCTCGTTCTATTCTCGCACAGTTCGAGCTATAATCAGCTGCTCGAGAGGCACGGCGTGGTAGTCAAGAAATGATGATGATTATGATGGTACTACAGGGACAACACTTAGAGAAATCGAATGCGAATGTAATTATGTTTTTTAAGTAAGTCATAGTTTCAAATTTAAGAATAGGTCAGTATAATTACAATTTCATAATTGATTACAAGCACCATACATTAAATTTGCCCTTGTATAGACCACGTTGCTCGAAGTTTGTGTTCATTCTTCGCATAACTGCGGTTCTTTGCCGTTGCTATATGTCGTGCGAAATAGCAGAGGCATTCTCTCCTTATACGCCTATTGAACTTTTTTTTCTCATGATGGCACGCTGCTGTCTGCTATCTCCCCACCATTCACTTCCTTGTTTTTACTTTGGTTGCCACAGGTGACAAGGCCGCATATACGAAAAAGCGCTTCTCTAAGTTCGATTCCTATTGACGCTGACGCGATGCTTGTGTTCACTGAGGCTTTCGTATAACAGCTTGCATGCCGTCTAACCTCCTACTTCCTACCCCTTCCCTTTTTCCAATACTCTCTCCTACCCCCTGTCTAAACACGTGGGTGACTTTGCCCGAAATTGAATGATGTATATCACCAAGCTATTATCCCTCGACCGTGGTCATATAGCGTGTTTCGCGCACTCTTGCAATTCCTAACGTGTCTGATCGCATCAGCCTTACAATTTTTACTAATTCCACGTCTGCATTCTCACCACCTCTTTCTAGCGTAGAAATCAGAAATAAAAGTATTGGTCATTTCCTAGCGCCATTACCTTGCTTGCAAAGGAGGATGCAGGTATATTCAGTTCGCCATCCAGCGACCGAAAGTGCCACTATGTCGCACCAATTACGAGACACAAATGCTAAAACTGAAGCTTCCGGAGCTGCTAAACTTGTAGTTGCAAAAACATGGCACCAGAAAGGTCATCAACAAAACAGTTGCGTATTTTCTTCTCAAGTGTCTGACAACTATTTTCGTTTTCTTAGCCTAGCAATCAAAGCATGCTTTTATGCGTTTTCGACATATTATGTTATATCCTTTGAGGATATGCTTCTTCATAAGTCTAAAGCATTGTGCCCTACTTTTTCTTGGTTTGTTTATCTTTTTTTCAGCTGCTGAAATTTCACACTTGATTTTCTAGTTCCTAGTGTGTGTTTTTTCTGTGTGTGTGTGCGGGAGATGTGCGTGCTGATTGTGGGTCATTTGTGTGTTATTTTCAGAGAAAATGCAGTGTATTGTTAGTAATGACTCTGTTTCTTTCTCAATTCACTTTTATTTTGTTGCTGTTTATTTGCTCCGTTCATTCACATTGTCAACTATTGTGTCCTTTGTACTGTTGTATCGCCGTAAGTTGTTCTTGTTTCTTGTTCCTTCGTCTGTGCAGCACTACTTGTAGCAAACGCTTCAAAGTGTGCATTTGGGGGGGCGGAACTAGTCAAGTTGCTTGTCAGCTTTTTCTGCCACCTTTCCTCATCGTCTTGGTGAAAAATAAAGGATCTATAAAATTATTATAGCTTTATAGGGAGTTCATTCTTAGCATCAGAATGCTTTTCGTATGTTGAGAAATTGCAGGAATCAAATTTAACAGCCTGGCCATTCTCGGAGAGAACAGACTAAGTTTTTTTTTTCATTCCGAGGAGCTGAAGACACTAGATTTACGGCACGTTCTAATTCCGCAGAGTGGAATTGGAATGAAATGCAGGTGCTCATTCTGCAACACTAATCTGAACATGTACGCACGCACGCTGGCCCGGCGCGTTAGATATCGCTTGGTCGCTTTCACCGCTCCGCCTTCAGTGCGAACGAGCCTGTCATGCTGGCGCCTCTGCATATATACAGTTCGTACTTTTGCCGAACCCAGCTTTTTGCAGCTGCTGCTACGAAAGCATTAATTTGTGCAACAAACATACCCTGGCCAAGTAAAAAAGAAAACTTTATTGTGATCAAGGGCCTTGTACGGGGCCTAAAATGTCAATGCTTGTTTTTTATGTTTATATTGGCGAGGGTATGCTTACTGCTAACGTATGACTCCTCGCCAGACGATTGTTCATCAAACGCTTGAAATAGTTAAATGGTTCAAAAGTGTTGATATTGCAAGAGGGCTTATTAGAGACGCCAGGTAATAGGCAGACAGCCGGTATGGAAACAAAGGCTCGGGCAGTCCAGCGTCTACAGCTCGTGCACCCGCTCGCGCTTCGCACTCAGCGATGGTCCCACTAGTCATTGCCTTGCGAATTCCCCGCTACAACGCCCCGGTGACGAAGACGAGCCATCCTGGCGACTCGAGGTGACGAGAGAACAGGAGGGTCGTAACAGGACTTGAGGCGACTGACGTGGACCATCTCACAACCAAGGCGGTGCTTGTCCGTGAACGGCTTGAGCGGTTCAATCACATAGGTGACAGAACAAGGGTGCTGTATGACGCGGTAAGGGCCCGTATACTTCGGTGCAAACTTGGGAGTCAGTCCAGAATAGTGGAAAGGCAGTCGGAGCCACACGGGAGAACCGACGGGGAAGGTATTCTGAACAAGATCATGGTCGTGGCGATCTTTTTGGAGGGCTTGGTTATCGGCTGTGAAGGACCATGCAAGCTGACGACACTCTTCGGCATGTTCGGACATTTCAGAAACTGGGCTGAACTCGGAGGCATCAGGATTGTATGGCAGAATTGTGTCGAGTGTGCTGCATGGGTCACGACCATATAAAAGAAAAATGTAGAAAAGCCCGTTGTTGATTGAATCGCCGTATTGTAGGCATACGTCACGAAAGGAAGGACAACGTCCAAATTGGAGTGGTCCGAATCAATATACATAGCAAGCATGTCTCCGAGGGTTCTATTGAAACGTTCCGTTAGGCCATTCGTCTGAGGGTGGTAGGCTGTTGATGTGCGGTGTACCGTGCGACATGAATGTAAGAGCTGCTGCAGAAATTAGAACAAGAATACACGGCCCCTGTCACTCAGGAGCTCCCATGGTGCACCATGACGAAGAACAAACCGATGCAAGATGAAGGTTGCAACGTCACGAGCACCAGCCGAAGGTAGCGCTGCCGTTTCGGCGTACCTTGTCAGATGGTCGGCAGCCACAATCACCCATCGATTACCACCAACAGAGCACGGTAGCGGGCCGTATAGGTCAATCCCAACACGGTCAAATGGGCGTGCAGGACGTGGTAAAGGCTGCAGTTGACCGGGTCTCGGAATGAGGAAATCTTTTGCGCTGCTGACACAGGGAACATGAGCGAATGTGTTTGCGTACAAACGTGTACATACCCCGCCAGTAGTAACGTTGGCGGATCCGCTCATACGTCTTCAGCGCACCGGCGTGTGCGTGTTGCGGTTCATCACGAAAATATTTGCAGATATCAGACCGCATATGGCTGGGTATGACTAGCAGCCATTTACGACCCGCCACTTGATAGTTGCGACGGTATAACAGGCCATCCCGTATGGCGAAATGCGTTGCTTGGCGGCGAAGAGCACGCGGGTAACCGGACGTTGATGCGTCAGAAAGCATATTCAAAAGCGAGGCAATCCAAGGGACCTTCCGCTGTTCGGATGGCACGTCTGTGACGCTGACGGCAGATAGGGGAAGGTCAAGGGCTGGTATATCCGTATCATCTCATTTCAGGGTGATCGTGAAAGCGCATCTGCGTCAGAGTTCTTTCGCCCCGATCGGTAGACGACGCGTATGTCGAATTCCTGGAGGCGTAGTGCCCAACGTCCGAGGCGGCCAGAAGGATCTTTCAGTGAAGCCAACCAACAGAGTGCGTGATGGTCAGTTACCACATCAAAAGTTTGGCCGTGAGACGTCCCCCGCTACGCCACCGATTACCAAAGAGAGGGAAGACCACTCAACCCCTTGTCTATCCGGTTCCCTCTTGGCTATGTGTCTCAATCACTTCTCACATACAGGGATTCGTGCTGGGGCCGGGAAGTAAGAGACGCTACGACCTGTTTCTGTTTACTGATTCATTTGATTTAATACTAACTGCAAACATCGTATACCCGCGTACATCAACAACTACACAAAATTATAACACATGACTTAGACACTCGCGACGTTCGACACAGTGCAGGCACATAAAGAAAGTAACTGTAAAAATACAAGGGTATGCATATAAAAAACACACGACGACACAAGTGATGAAGTTATCAATGAATAAAACCACGCAATGTCTCAACAGGCCACCTCCCTTCCCGCAAAGCTAATCTAAATAGGGTGCATAAAGTTCGTCTCACGAATGGTCCGTGTTGTCAGTCTTCATCGTCTTCGTCGTCTTCGTTGTCTCTCTCGGCGATTTCCATCTTAATCTTCTTTCATAACGTTCCGCAATCACTCGCTTCCTCGTTTCTCATCTCTAACTTTTATTCTTCGTCATATCATCTCTGCCCCAGTCATCATCTCATCGACTCTCATTGCTATCTCTTCGCACCGTTATCTTCCTTTTCCATTCCGTCTTTCTACCATCTCAATCTCAACGCTCTGTCTCTCTCCCCTTTCGTATCGTCTCGTAGTCCCTTTTTGTAGGACCCGACTCCGCCCTACCGGGGCACCAAACCAATCGCCACCATTGACGCGGCATATTTCTCTGTCAGTCGGTGTGTGTCATCTTCGACGGCCACTCCCGCGGCCCACACCAGTAGAAAACCCTCTCCCAAACAAAGCCGGACAAGTAACAATGTACATACTCAGGCCTCAGAGAGATAGATGGGCGAGCTGTCCCAAGACACTTTAATTACGGGCGAACAATGGTCTCGATGCTTCCGACAAAGTGCGTCGTCCATAATGGCCAACGTCCGGAGTTTGCAATGTTGTGCCAAAATGTCTTCGGCCGAACCAATTGTCCCCGTTTCTGGTACTTGATGAGCCGATGTCCAGAACGAGTCCCGACGTCTCCATGCAGCTCGGTGTCTCCCGCGAAATTCTCCGTAGCCGCTTCTTCTTCGTCATTCAATGCCGCGGGTGGCCATCCGCGCAGAACGCAGTAATGAGCCCTGGAGCCACGGAGGCTGACGGAAAGTCAGACTGGACCCGGCACAGGCGCTGCGGCAAGGTCGCATTCCCCGAACCAACAAAAGGTGCTCTGCTGCTCCCCATGCCACAAATCTGAAGGGTGTGCGCGGATTATCCCCACCGTACACTGTCACACTGTCTGTAGACGACAAGGCGCCGCCCGGTCCTCGTGTTATCGCGGGGGAGCCCGCGAGAATAGTAGAAATAATCTTTCCAGGTACTCCACTCCGGAATGCCCATTCGTTACACCGAAGGTTTTCTTTTCCTTTTTTTATGCGTGGGTTTGAGAAACGAGCGAAAACATCTTGAAAGGACCGGGGTTCAGTCCGTGTTTGCGGGGACGTCACAGCCGTACAAATAGGGACGAAACTTGTTTAACGCCCACACAATCGCGAGGCACTCTTTTTCCGTAACAGAATAGTTGGCTTCTGCCTTAGTGAGGGTGCAGCTGGCATAGGCGACTACATACTCCGTAAAACCTGGATTGCGTTGCGCGAGTATTGCACCAAGGCCGACGCCACTTGCATCCGTGTCTACTTCGGTTGGCGCAGTAGGGTCGTAATGGCGCAGTACGGGTGGTGAGGTAGGGAGTTGGCGCAATGTTGTGAAGGATTCGTCACAGGCTGCTGTCCAATTCGAAAGATCTGCAGGGCCAGCAAGGAGTTTGGTGAGTGGAGCGATGATGGAGGCAAAGTTCCGGACAAACCGACGAAAATAGAAGAACAGGCCCACAAAGCTCTGTAGTTCTTTAACCCTAGTCAGCTTAGGAAATTCGGCAACAGCACGAAGCTTGTCAGGGTCGGGAAGGATGCCGGCTTTCGAGACGACATGACCAAGTATGGTGAGTTGTTTAGCCCCGAAGTGACATTTCTTCAGATTAAGCTGAAGCCTGGCGTTCGTAAGGCACTGCAGAATCTTACGCAGACGAGTGAGATGCGAAGTGAAATCGGGTGAAAAAACCACAACGTCATCAAGATAGCACAAGCATATGTTCCATTTGAGACCGCGTAAAATGCTGTCCATCATTCGCTCGAATGTGGCAGGCGCATTGCAGAGTCCAAATGGCATTACGGTAAATTCATAGAGGCCATCCGGTGTGACAAACGCCGTTTTTGGACGATCAGACTCTGCCATTGGGACCTGCCAATAACCCGAGCGAAGGTCAAGCGAGGAAAAGAATTCTGCACTTGGAGACAATCGAGAGCGTCGTCTATGCGGGGAAGAGGGTAAACATCTTTCCTCGTAATGTTGTTTAGGCGCCTGTTGTCTACGCAGAACCGGATTGAACCATGCTTTTTTTTGACGAGTACAACTGGGGAAGACCAAGGACTACAAGAAGGCTTGATGACTCCACGCTGTAGCATGTCATCTACTTGTTCTGCAATTACGCGACGCTCCGCCAGTGACACCCGATAAGGGCGCTGGCGCAAAGGAGTACTCTTTCCTGTGTCAATTGTGTGCACAACGGTGTTCGTTCTTCCTAGCACCGCTTGGGGAAAGTCAAACGAACGCTTGAATTCATGCAACAGGGTAACAAGCTGCTCTCGTTGAGCCAGGGCGAGATGGCTGTCAATAGAACGGTGAAATGCATCGGTAGACACGCTGTTCGAGGCAAAGTGAGGAACCAACGCGTTCAGCTCCATATTCGGCTTGGTGTCGAAGAAATCGGCAGGCAAGATAGTACCTTCATCGATAAGCTGAATGTGTCCGAGCGTCTCGTTGCGGCGAAACCTGAGGGGGCACGAGTTGGGATTGGAAATGAATATCCCGGTAGTGTCTTGACTAAGCTCAAGAACGGCGAATGGCAGTGATGTGTGGTGGCGGCTACCGAAGATGTCAGATGGCGTGAATAGGACGGTAGCGTCAGAAAGTGAAGCACAGCAGGCAGGGACAAACTGGGCGCTGAAAGGAGGAAGGTCTATGTCCGTCACGACGACAAGGTTAGCCACACTAGATACGGCCGCATCAACAGAAGGCGCATCACGAAACGGTAACAGCTCCACTTTGGCCCGAGCGCAGTTCACGACGGCGTGATGACGTGATAAGAAATCCCATCCTAGGATGACATCGTGAGAACATGAAGCCAACACGTGAAATTCAATGGTGTACAACACGTCTCGAATAACCACTTTTGCTGTACATGCCGCGACGGGCTCAATTTGTTGGGCGCTCGCAGTACTAAGAGAAACCACGGGAGAAAGCATCGTCACTTCACGAAGAGAGCGGCAGAGTCTTTGACTAATAACAGATATCGCGGCACCGGTATCGATGAGTGCGAGTGTTCGTACACCTTCGACGATTACATCAATAAGATTGGCGGGAGACAGGCGAGGACTTAAACGATTAGACGATGATGCAGCTCTGGCCTCCGGAGCTGCGGCAGTTAGTTTTTCGTCTCAATGGAGGTGGGTCGTCGACGAATAGGAGATACAGAACGACGACTTGTTGAAGGTGAAGGCGAGCGGGAAGTAGAACGTCGAGAAGCGAATGTTCGGGAGCCGGAGGCAGTTTGCTCATCACGTTCATGAACTTCAGGTGGTACGTGAGGTGCGTGGTATGGAGGCCAAAACGAATAGTCAGGATATCTTGGTGGGTTAACTGTGAAGCGCCGACGACATAGACGTGCAACGTGACCTGGAGTTCCGCAAAAGTAACATATGGGCCGGTTGTCAGCAGCGCGCCAAGGATTTCTGGCGTACTGCTGTGTAGCTGGAAATGGTGCGGTGGATGGTCGCACAGGTTGTGGCGTATACATTGGCAGACGAGGTGGAGGCATTGCCGCGACGGTCGCATAAGTCAGTGGCGCGGTAACAGGTGTTGGTGGAGAGGCAGACGTAGGTAATGGCAACGCCTCGGAGACCTGCTCCTGAATAGCCTGTCTGATTGTCGGGGTTAGGCGGTTCGTTGGTGCTTCAGTGGTTGACAGATACGAGAGACACGAAAGCTGTCATGCGACCTCTTCGCGTACATATTCTTTTATCTGCTCCAGCAGGGAGCTGTCACCACCAACGGCCAGGGCAGCGAGAGAGTCGTCTGCTGTCGTCGACCTCCGAACTGCTGCCTGTTGCTTGCGAATCTCTTCCAAGCTCTGGCACAAGGTCACAAGTTCGGATACGGTACTTGGGCCCTTTGCCAGCAACATTTGAAAGGCATCATCGTCTATGCCTTTCAAGATATTCCTGATCTTGTCATGTTCGGTCATCTCAGGGTCAAAGCGCCGGTATAAATCAATTACATCTTCAATATAGCTAGTGAAGCTTTCGCCCTGCCTTTGTGCACGTCCGCGTAGGCGCTGCTCAGCACGCAGCTTGCGCACTGCGGGGCGATCGAACACAGCTGCAAGGGTGGTCTTCAAAGCGGCCCAAGTGGTAAATTCAGTACGGTGGTTTGTAAATCACAGGCTGGCGACGTCTTTGAGATTAAATGGGACATACTCCAATTTCGAGGGGTCGTCCCACTTGTTGGCGGCACTCACCTTTTCAAACAGCTGCAACCAGTCTTCCACATCTTGGTCCTCCGTGCCGCTGAAGAAAGGGGGATCCCGTTGTCGCAGGGGTGGTAGGCACGATGACCAGTTGAGATTGGGCCGTGCTTTGCTGGGTGTTGCCTTGCTCGGTCATATGATCAGGCATTGCTGATGCAGTGGGTAGCTTCCAGCTTCGAAGTTCCAGGTTCGCGTACCCAGCACACCTCCACCACTTTGCAAGGGGGTTTATTAGCGACGCCAGGTAGGCAGACAGCCGGTACGGAAACAAAGGCTCGGGCAGTCCAGCGTCTACAGCTCGTGCACCCGCTCGCGCTTCGCACTCAGCGATGGTCCCACTAGTCATTGCCTTGCGAATTCCCCGCTACAATATAAACAAGGACACAGGAAGTGAAAGACCGCACGTGCTGTCTTGTTTGTATTAGCGCAGTTAAACCATCATGGAATGAACGTCAACCAATGAGCCGAACTTGGTGCTCTTGCAAAAACGTTGGGCTGGACGAAGTGTGGCAACAACGTAGCCGCATTTGTAATTCGTGGCGTTTTCTTTCCCAAAACCACGTGGTAATACGAGGGACACCGTAGTGGAGGGCTTCAAAAATGTCCCTCGTTGGATGTTAAATGCACCAATATCTAAGCGCGCGGGCCGCTATTCCTACCCGCGACTTTCGGGTCAGCATTCGAGCACCATAACCCTGGCGAGTCACGACAAAGTGAAGTCGCCATTTGACATGCGCAGACACGCCACTGTGTCGCTGCTCTGCAGCACGTATCCGCGAGCGCGCTCACATGGCTACCGCTACAGCATTCAATACAGGGAGCGCATGGCATTCAATACAGGAAGCACAGGCTATGAACTACTGCCCGACTTCGTAAGAAAACACATCCTGCGGAAGGCAGACACTTCTATCAACATCTCAGCCAAATCTTGTAGTGATGCGCGCCAATTTCACCCTCTTTTCATAGAAGGCACCCTATTTTCATACAGGGGTCTGTCTCCATTCTCTTCGGAGGCGCCGGCATATGCTGCTTGACATCAAAGAGCAGGTGGCATGCTACTAGCCAACATAAGAGCAGCGTTTCGATCAGATGCGCTTCTCGGAACGTAGCGCGGCCACGCGTCAGCACCGTAGTTTGCTAAAATTACATAGGAAGCCACATTCACGCTCGGGATTCATAACGGGAGAAATCGGCCGATGCAATCAAGCGTGCTGACCCAACCGTGCCATTACCCTTCCCTGTGAATTTTATTATGGTGGAGAGCTGGGCTAGTTGGTGACTGATCATTACACCGCGTGGTAAAGTGGGGAAAGGGGCCCAAGAAGGCAAACATCTTTCTTGGCGTTTCTTCTTGTCCCTTCTGTCCCCGCCTAAAGAGGCCTACCTCTCTATACGTTATAATCACTTTCTTTGTGAGCATCCAGCGTGCTCGGCGTCAGAAGATAAGAGTTTTAGGGAGGGCTTAAACAAAAACATGTGACTCCATTTGTATTCGACAAGTTCGAAAAACTTTCATGTGACAATCAATTCCTGAAGCCATAAACTCCAATATGAAAACTATTCATGACTCTCTTCGTTTCCTGTGTGTGTATTTACCTCCGCAATCTTCGAGTGCATTTTCATCAAAAGTTTCCTTCATCCAAGTCGACTCAGCGATGCGCTTTTTTTACCTTTTTCACAACGCCGACTGTGTCGAGTCTCTGTTACGTTATTTGCACTTGAGCGTTAACTGACACAGAATTTTCTCCCGTAATTTCTTTTTCTGCGCTTGTACCCAGTTTTTCTTTATGTGCAACATTGTAGTTCCGGAGTCTGCACAAACTTATGAGTGTAGTGCGAATGTGGTATTTGTACTTTCGTGAGAAATTACCTAAACAGTGATGTGTGCCGCGCATTTTCACAGGCGAAGGCGCTCATCGACGAATACGTGAGGCCTGCGGAAAAGGCGAGCGGCTACGACACGAATACCGCAGATCGCATCAATTTCACGGTGACGTACATTATAGGAAGCAAGAACACGTTGGCCTTGAACAAAGTGATGGGTTTGGTGAAGGTTATGACGGAAGACGAGCTGTTCGACTACCTCAATCTGGCGCTGTCCGGCTGCGCTACACGCACCGTAGCTCAGACGGCCTCCGACAAAGGTTACCACTACCTCGTCAACGGAACAGGCAGACCACTGTTTCAACCGCTGCTCAGCACCGCCGACGTCATCAAGTTCCTCTCTAATGGGTGAGGCAGTCGCTGTGGACCCATTAAGCGAAATCGCTAAAACACTTCAGTGTGTCAGTTTCATAGGAACGCGCAGGGCACCCCATCACTGGGGGGATGGGGATGAAGGTTATTTGCCGTGTCCTCATCCTACTAAGTCGACGTACGGGGCTGATTCGCGCCCCCTTTAGGTGACTATAGCCCCTCCTCCCCTCAAGCGCACACCTGTGCACGCAGATGCGTTACAGAATTTATTGCTGAGCAATTCGTTTCCTGCTGGTTAGGCATAATTAGGCACAATCTCTACACGGGACCACTAAATCCTTGATTTCTTACTTAGTTTACACGATCGCGCAGACTCAACACCCAGGAATATTGGTACGGTGATGCATTGTTCTCTATGCTTGCAGGAGTGTTCCAAGCCTCAAAGATGGAAGTGCGTGGCTACCATGGACGCAAAGCAACGCCACCCGCGTCGTTAAAGACGACGGAAGTGAAGTCCTCGACAGCGTAAAAGTGGCCGCTGGATGCAAAGTTCCAAGTTTGTTCAAATAATGACCACGATTCAGGCAGAAACAATTGAGTCTGTCGTCATATATGCGTGCATGTATGCAGCAGCGACCACTAGGTCATACATTTTAGTTTATGATAAGGAACAGCGTGAAACACAGCGCAAATGAGACGGTAAAAAAATTGGCCTCATATCTGCATGTTTCACTGCAAATGTCGTCGAAAGACGATACTCTTGCATCTGCAGAGAGTGAACAAAGAAAGCCACAGCTTTGCCGCAAAGGCGAAGCAATGAACGCGATAGCAACAATTTAAAGGGTCACGCGCAGAATGGAAAGCAGATCGAAACGTGCCCAAAAAATTTCGCGCGCACAAAAATACGCACGAAACGTACTCACACGTATGGATGCACGTGAACAAGCGTCTGATTTGTTACTTCGTTGAATCTGAAAAGCACGCGCATATCGCGAACGGAGACTGCAATGATTTCAGTCACCTTTGTGCGCCCGGTAAATACAGCAGAATCGTTCCCCGTAAAGTTTGAGGTCATCCGAGGCGTACGATCCTCCCCTCCTCGCCAACGCGAGATAAGGGCGCGAGAGGGAGCGTCACTTCCCTTCTCTAAGCCGGGCAAAGTACGCGTAGGAGATTAGAGCGGGCGCCGCTGCACGATGTGCCGAAGTGTGCTCATTGCGCCATCTTTCTGGTAATGCCAAAAATTCAGCAGCGGTAAGTGGCAGATATAAATAGCTTACCGTTTAAACAGTGCCGAGCGTTCTCCGGGGTGGCTCAGTGGTTTACGCCTCGCTTTCACGGAGCTGAGGTCCCACGTTCGATTCCGCGCGCCGGAGTGCTTTCTTCTGGACTTCTTTCTTTCCTGCGTTTATATATATTGCTACGTTCCATTCCTCAAGCTTTGTTATCGCCCCAATACACTACACAATTCTCAGCGCAAACCGCGCCTGCAGTTTTCGAGAAGCTTCAGGACTGTAGTAGATCATTTTGATAAGATCACACCCACTCCGCGAAATGTACAGATTATTCTGAAAAGCTCGTCACCGCCAGCGATAACGCTACAACATTCGATGGCAAGAGTATTAATGCCGACGCACTTCGCCGCCAGGTCAGTTGTTGATCGACGGCCGACGCTCAGTTCGCCGCTATCAGTCCAAGACTGCCACTGTAGTCCGACTTTCCGTTTACTGGGCACAGGTTCGCCCAAATAGACAATTAATTATTCGACTCACAGTGTGCCCCATTCGTCCCCGTCACGCCCCCGTGACATCTGGCGGAGGTACTGTTTCTTCCATGTACCGGACGCCTCCGTCAAGCCGTGAACCCAGCCCACGCCGTGAAGACACCGCCAGCAACGAGTTAGCCGCCGGCAACTAGGTCTGCCATCGGTGTACGGGCTTTTACTGGACAAGGCTCAGAAAAACAAGACGTTGACGTCGAACACGGCGACAATGTCAACGCCGGTTCCACCTGCACCACTCCTGCTCCGGCAACCAAAAAAGCCGCCAACTTTCCGCGGTTCGCCACTGGCAGACCCGGAAAGTTGAATCGAAAGGTTCGACCGCGTCGCCGCCTTCAATGAGTGAACAGACAATGACAAGCTCCGGCATGTGTATTTCGCCTTAGAAGATGCTGTTCGGACCTGGTTCGAGAATCAAGAGCGAAGCTTTACAACGTGCGACGTCTTTCATGCCAGGTTCCTCACCACTTTCGCAAGTCTCGTGCGCAAGGAGAAGGACGCAGCTCTCCTAGAAACCCGCATGCAGATGCCAAATGAAAATGTGGCGCTATTCACGGAAGATATCATTAAACTCTTCTGCCACGCTGACTCCGACGTGTCTGAGGAGAAGAAGGTCCATCTGCTCAGGCGAGGAGTAAAGCAGGAACTCTTCACCGGGCTGATCAGAAACCCGCCAAAGACGGTCGCCGAATTCATTTCAGAAGCATCTACGATAGAGAAGACGCTCGAGATGCGCACGCGGCAATATAACCGTAGCTTCTCGCCTACTAGCTACGCCGGCATTCAAGCGCTAGGAACCACTGACTTGCGTGAGACGATCCGAGCAATCGTGCAAGAGGAGCTGCGAAAATTACTTCCTTCAGCGCAGTATCACGTGGAATCCATCGCGGACGTCATACGCCAGGAGATCCAGCAATCACTGGGCGTTCCTCAGCCTCAAGAGCCGCAGCTGCAAGTCATGAGCTATGCTGCTGCAGCCCGCCGCCACGCCCCTCCTCCACGCGCACGCCAAAACGCCGCCCCATCGCACTTCCATCACCAGACGCCACCGCTGCCACCACCCCCACCGACGTCCTACCATTCGCCAGCGGCTTAGCGCAGTGCGCCGAGGAATACTGACGTCTGGCGCACCCCTGACCACCGCCCGCTCTGCTACCACTGCGGCGAGTGACGTCTGGCGCACCCCTGACCACCGCCCGCTCTGCTACCACTGCGGTGAGCCCGGACACACATACCGCCGTTGCCAGTACCGACAGATGAAATTGCATGGCTTCGCCGTCGATGCACCACGTCCGCAGCCAGGTGCACGTGACATCACCGACGACCTGACAGGAACTCAGTGGAGACCACGAAGTCCTTCCCGTTCACCGTCACCCAGTCGTCGCATCTCACCGCACCACCGGCAGTCCTCTTGCACAACGCGGGGTCGGTCTCCTAGCCCGTATCCGGGAAACTAAAGGCAGCAACCGATGGAGGTGCGGTTGCTGTGCGACGAACTACCAAAGATCCTCCGACGACGACGACGACGCGACGGAGCTTCTTGAACACGACGCCAACCAGGCAAAGCACTGACGGCGAAACCTCACTTACCGAAGGTAACCTGACGACGCCATATGGAAGCAGCGGAACAAGCCGACGCAGCCGTGACCCGACGCCACGGCCTAACTGTAGCGCGAGATGGCGAACTAGCGACCTCGACGTTCTTATCGACGGCCACAGTGTGACCGCTCTCTTCGATACTGGAGCCGACTACTCCGTCATCAGTGGGCCGTTCACCGTGAAGTTGAAGAAAGTTAAAACAGCTTGGGAAGGCCCTGAAGTCCGTACAGCCGAAGGTAATCTCGAAACGCCTGCAGGAATCTGCACAGCGAGAGTCACCATTACCTGCCGTATTTATCCTTCAGACTTCGTAGTCCTACAGCGTTGCTCGAGAGATGTAATCCTTGGCATGGACTTCTTATGCCTCCATGGTGCTGTCATCATACTAAGAACAAAGTCGATAACGTTACCCACAGAAGCAGCACTACCACCGCGCACGCCGTCAGAAAACCATGCCTTGATTGTGCTGGAAGAACAAGTTACCATTCCACTTTCGCTCCAGCGTCATTATGTCAGTCGGCGCCCCTAGATCACCTGACTTGGAAGGCGTCGTTGAAAGCCGTCAGCATCTCTTGGTCACCCGCAATACCTGCGTCGCAAGAGAAATTGCAGAGCTGCGGGGAGGCAAAGCAACGGTTATGCTCACAAATTTCAGCGATGAATACAAACATGTGAACAAAGGAACGGCGGTCGCATACATCGAAGAAATCGTTGAAGCCACCAGTGCTTTCGCCCTCGCCGATTCTGCGGGACCTGCTCAGAGAAACCAAGCCTCTCCCTCAGCTTTCGACATCAATCCCAGCCTTCTGAACCATAAGCAAGAACAGCTCACGACCCTTCTGCTGCAATACAAAGATTGCTTTTCATCGTCATCAAAAATTCGGCAGACGCCAGGGTTTCGACGCGAGAATGCGATGCCGTAAAGACAAAAGTTGATAAAATGCTACGGAACGACATCATCCAGCCGTCCAAGAGTGCATGGGCGTCCCCCGTGGTGTTAGTAAAAAAACGGATGGGACCCTACGTTTCTGCGTCAATTATCGCCACCTGAGCAAAATCACAAAAAAAGACGTGTATCCTTTCCCACGAATAGACGACGCACTGGATCGGCACCATAACGCCAAGTACTTTTCGTCAATGGACCCCAAGACTGGCTATTGGCAAATCGAAGTCCACGAAAGAGACCGAGAAAAGACGGCGTTTATAACACCGGACAGCCTCTTCGAGTTTAAGGTGATGCCCTTTGGACTTCGCTCAGCGCCTGCAACTTTTCAACGCGTTATGGATACAGTACTGGCAGGATTGAAGGGGCAGACTTGCCTTGTGTATTTGGACGACGTCGTCGTGTTTTCCTCGAGTTTCTACGAGCATCTTCGGCGCCTTGAACCTGTACTTCAAGCCATCAAGACGTCCGGGCTTACACTGAAGCGAGAAAAGAGCAGATTTTCGTATGAGGAGCTCTTGTTTCTGGGGCACCTGATTAGAAAGTCTGGAGTTCGTCCCGATCCACGGAAAACAGCCGCCATCGCCGACTTTCCGCCGCCCACTGACAAGAAGGCGGTGCGCCGATTTCAGGGCCTGTGCGCCTATTATAGGCGGTTCATAAAAAACTTCGCCAGCATCGCCGATCCACTCACTAAGCTTACCAAGGCCGATGCGAAGTTCAAGTGGGAAACGCCGCAGGAACACACTTTCCAGGAGCTTAAACATCGCCTCCAGACGCCTCCGTAGCTTGCCCATTTTGACGAATTCGCAGAGACAGAAATACACACTGACGCAAGCAGCGTAGGCCTTGGTGCCGTTCTTGTGCAGAAAACTGACGGACTGGAAAGGGTTATTAATTACGCTAGACTGTCACTATCCAAGGCAGAAAGCAATTATTTCACAACAGAAAAGGAGTGCCTTGCCATCATCTGGGCGACGTCGAAGTTTCGACTTCACCTCTACGGCAGGCCTTTCAAAGTTGTGAGCGACCACCACGCCTTGTGTTGGCTAGCCACCTTGAAGGACCCTTCAGGTCGCTTCGCACGATGGAGCCTGAGACTTCAAGAATATGACATTACTGTCATTTACAAGTCCGGCAAGAAACACTCCGACGCCGACTGTCTCTCTCGTGCGTCTGTCGACCAGCCACCACCCGACGACCCGGATGACGACTACTTCTTGGGAACGATCACTACCGACGACTTCGCTGAACGACAGTGGGCCGATCCGGAACTTAAGGCCCTAATAGAATACATCGAAGGCAGGACCGTCGAAGTCCCGAAGGTATTCAAGCGTGCACTTGCGTCGTTCTTCCTGCGAAACGGTCTTCTACAAAAGAAAAACTTTTCACCGCTTCGAGCTAAGTACCTCCTCGTGGTGCCTTCAGCTCTGCTACCAAAACTCCTGCACACCCTGCACGACGATCCGACGGCAGAGCACCTCGGTGTTTCTCGCACGCTCGCGAGGATACAAGAAAGGTACTACTGGCCACGTCTTACCACCGACGTCGCTCGTTTGTGAGGGCACGCCGGGACTGTCAGCGACGCAAGACACCGCCGACAAGGCCAGCGGGACTTCTGCAGCCAATTGAACCACCTTGCTGACCTTTCCAGCAGATTGGTATGGACCTACTAGGGCCGTGCCCGACGTCGTCTTTCGGAAACACGTGGATCGTGGTAGCTACCGACTACCTCACCCGCTACGCCAAGACAAAAGCCCTGCCCAAAGGTAGTGTATTCGAGGTATAGCTAAGTTCTTATGGTACAGATTATTCTGGAACCTACGCCGCCGCCAGCGATAACGCGAGAACATTAGATGGCAAGAGTATAAATGCCGACGCACTTCGCAACTTGTCAGTTGTTGATCGACGGCCGACGCTCCTTTCGCCGCTATCAGTACAAGACTGCTACTGTAGTCCGACTTTCCGTTTACTGGGCACAGGTTCGCCCAAATAAGCAATTTATTATTCGACTCGCAGTGTGCTCCATTCGTCCCCGTCACGGCCCCGTTACATTATTGTAACACCTAAGTATTTATAGCTATCGACTTGCCTAAGTGGCGAAGAACCAAGCTGGTAAGTAAAGGCAGGGGTTCTTTTTTACGCGTTATAGGAAGCAGAACGGTTTTATCGGCGTACAAAACCATTCCCCATTTTTCGCACCACTGCAATATGTAATTTAAACTCCTATTTAACTGCTTAATAGCATCGAGTTTATTGCCTGTGTGTCTATCCCACGTGCTCTGCCAGTAGCCCTTGAGAATCGTTTTAGATAAGGTTTCATGTGCAGGGATTGGTATTGATGCATTGGCAGCGGTGTCGCTGGTCGATGCAGCCAGCTTGTCCGCCAAGACTTTTCCTTGTACAGTCACCTCTCCTTAATTCAAACTCGATGGAACCTCTTAATTTTGTTTGAATTATCAGAAGTTCTCAGATATATCACTCTGGGCCAAGTGACACCACACATAGTGATTAGGCAATGATATTATCAGATTTAAAAATTCTTTAAGTGTTCCTAACCTAACTGCAACCAATAAACAAAAAGCAGAAATGTAAGGTCAACAAGTTTATTGGCCACTGACTGCTGATCAGACCTTTTATAAAAAATCATAAAATTGCTAACTGCTGCTTTGCTACATGTGCCTTCAGCACATACATCTCTATACACGTTGAAAAGCATCACTGTTTAACTTGCATGTGCTTCATTTAAAACACTTGTTTACTAGCAAAGCATTTTTCTCGAGGCCTAAGGCACTTATTTGTCATTTTCAGACTGTTAGGATTATATAAGCACACAAATTTTTAAATATAGTAGTGGAAAAGCAGCAGATATTTTCAGGTATGAAACTGCAAAAAGTATGAATTCACCAAATAATGAGTTTGAATTAAGAGGCTTTTAAATGCATTGAAAGTATAGAAGGCCTACCGAAAAATTGAATTTTATTTGAATTAACAGAAAGTATGAATTATCAGAGTTTGAATTATCGCGAGTCTACTGTATCTCACGGTGCCCTGGCACCCAGTAGACGACATGCTGTTTGAACGTGTACACCAGGCATAAAAGTGAGTAAAGGGAGACTAGGACGGGTTTGTGTTTTTTAAGTGTTTTGCAGGGCTCTTACCACACTTAGGGAATTTGTGTATATTACCACCTTTTGTAGATTTATCTGTTTGATGTGTTTTACGACTGCCAGTATTGCATACGCTTCTCTGGTGAAAGTTCTTATATCAGGATGGAGGACACCAGTCTCTGAAAAGGATTGGCCTACCGCAGCACACAGAAGTGTTAGACTTTGAGGCATTGGTGAAGAAGTTAGGGAATGTGTTTTCTCTAGCAGTTCAACAAAGTATGTATGGATGTGTGCAAGTAGTGCATGCTTTGTGACTTCAACAAAAGAGACATCCCAGTCTAAGGCTGCCACTGCCACGGCGGCAGATATGCAGCAGGAGCCATAAAACTGTGTTTGAGAAGTGGCACACATGTCTCTTCAGTGAAGCCCCTCGCACGGAGTGCATCTTCTACATATGCGCATCGTCTACATATGTGCAGTAAAACATAAAACATATTGCGTGGGACGGCAAGACGCAAGGAGTTCATTTCGACTATAAAAAGTGTGCAGCTTAATACACCTCCTTGTGGCACTAGTGTTTCTTGGACAAATATACAGAACAAGACAGCGCCTACTAGAACACGGAATATCCGATTTGAACATTCTTATCAACATTTTACCCCGCACACCTAGATGTGACAAGTCTCGGAGTATGCCAAAGCGCCACATTGTGTCATAGGCCTTCTCCATATCGGGGAACACAGAAAGAATTGTTTATGAATGAAAGCATCACCAATTTGTGCCTCAATACGGACAAGGTCGTCAGTAGTAGTGAATTTAGCCCTTTGAAACCCGTACTGGTACGGGTCAAGTAGGCTATTTGTTTCGAAGAAGTGCATCAGTCGTCTGTTTATCATTTTTTCGAAAATATTGCAAAGGCAGCTTGTCAACCCTAAGGGACTGTAGCTTGAGGCTGTAAGTGGATCATCACCCTCTTTAAGAATTGGAATAATGGTGGCTTTTTTCCAGGCGGAAGGCAACGCACCAAAAAACAAAACATTATAAGTCGAACACGGTTATATCGAACCCACATATATCGAGTTCGCAAGTTATCCCCTTGAAATTCCTTTATAAAAGTATAGAATTTCATGTCTATAGTGAATGCAAAAGCGAGTTCACGTAAAAGCACTTGTTATTAATCAAGACGCGTTAGCCGCAACGAGTTGGTACAGGCAGGAACCCGGGTAGAATTTTGTATGCCTATATTGAATGCAACGAGCGAGTTCACATAAAAGCACTTGTTATTAATCAAGAAGCGTTAGCCACAACAAGCTGGTACAGGCAGGAACTCAGGAAGCACGAGCCACACGGACGTCAATGTCTTCTTTCACAGTGGCACAGATCTGGCGCCACTGTGCTCCGGTACAATTACTCCCCGCGCAGAAAAGAGCCAACCTGGCGATCTAAGGAAATGACACGACAGGGGGGTCATAGCATAGTTTCAGGCGTGATACGTGAACCGTTTCACGCCCACGGCAGCGTTGGTCCGAAGGTGCATCGATGGGCTCAACTTCATAGTTGACGGGAGATGTTTGTCACAGCACACGATAAAGGCCATGGTTGCTTTGGGGAAAGACCGGGAGGTATAGACGGGACCCAGAGACAAACCAACATTCCTGGGTTATAGTGGGCACTAGATGCAGAGGCATCGTGGCGAGTTTTCTGGCGCCGTTGGTCTTGCGCGGTAAACGAGCGAGCGAGTTGACGACACTCTTTGGCATAAGCAGCTGCCTCGGAAACGGACGTCGCTTCGGAAATGTCAGGTCTGTACGGGAGAATGGTGTCCATGGAGCATGATGGTTGACATCCGTACAGGAGGCAGAAAGGAGAGAAGCCGGTGGTTGTTTGTGACGCAGAGTTGTATGCGTACGTTACAAAAGGGAGCACTTGGTCCCAATCCGTGTGGTCGTCAGACGCGTACATGGCAAGCATATCTCCAAGGGTGCGATTGAAGCGTTCTGTCATGTCATTGGTTTGAGGATGATATGCCGAGGTTTTCCGATGGACAGTGCGGCATTCCTTGAGCAGCTCGTCGACGGCGTTCGAGAGAAACACGCGTCCACGGTCACTCAGTAATTAACGAGGTGCACCTTGCCGCAAAATCAGATGGTGAAGAAGAAAGGACGCAACGTCTTTCGCAGTGGTAGCAGGCAGCGCAGATGTTTCAGCGTAGCGTGTCAAATGATCAACGGTGACGATAATCCACCGGTTCAGATTTGGGTGCACGTTAAAGAACCCCAGGTGGTCTAAATTTCCGGAGCCCTCCACTACGGCGTCTCTCATAATCATATAGTGGTTTTGGGACGTTAAACCCCACATATCAATCAATCAATCAATAATCCACCGGTTGCCTCGAGGAGTATTGGGTAGAGGACCATAAATATCAATTTGGGCGCGGTCGAATGGTCTCGCTGGACAGGTTAAGGGTTGCAAAGGGCCAGTAGTGCTGTGAGAAGGCGTCTTGCGGCGTTGACATGTAGCACATGACCGAACGTACTGGCGAACGTGCCGATACATGCCGCGCCAGTAGTATCTTAGACGAAGGCGAGAGTAGGTCTTGAATACTCCAGCGTGGCCACACTGGGGGTCATCGTGAAAGGCAGCGCAGATGTCCGAGCGCAAATGACGGGGGATGACAAGGAGCCACCTACGGCCATCCGTCTCGTAATTGCGGCGATACAACGAGCCTTCACGGACAGCAAAGTGTCTTGCTTGACGAGAGAGGGACCGTGAAGCCGAACTGTGAGAGAGGAATTCGAGCAGAGAATTGATCCAGGGATCCTTGCGCTGCTCGGCTGACATATCGGTGATGCTCAGCAATGACGAGTCGCAGAAGGCAGTTGGTAAGCAGACAAGATCAAGAGGCAGTGGAGAACGAGATAGGGCATCGGCGTCTAAATGTCTGCGTCCTGGGCGATAAACAACACGGATGTTGTATTCCTGAAGGCGTAAAGCCCAACGAGCGAGACGGCCAGTAGGGTCTTTCATGGACGCTAGCCAGCATAAGGCATGATGATCTGTGACAACATCAAACTGGCGTCCGTAAAGGTAAGTGCAAAATTTTCCTACAGCCCAACTGATAGCCAAGCACTCTTTTTCCGTGACGGAATAGTTGGACTCTGCCTTCGTTAGGGTACGGCTGGCATAGGCGACAACGTACTCTTCGCAGCCATCGTTGCATTGAGCGAGAATAACACCGAGGCCGACATCGCTAGCATCCGTGTGAACTTCAGTAGGTGCATTGGGATCGAGGTGGCGGAGAACTGGTGGAGACGTGAGTAGCCGGCGCAGCGTCGTGAATGCGACATCGCAATGGGAATTCCAGCCCGAGAGGTCCGCGCTACTGGAAAGAAGGTGAGTTAGGGGATGATTATAGAAGCAAAATTGCAGATGAAACGCCGAAAATACGAGCACAGGCCTACGAAGCTACGGAGCACCTTCAGGGTGGTAGGCTTGGGGTACTCGGCAATGGCACGCAGTTTGGCAGGGTCCGGCGATCTTCCTTCTTTCGTGACGACGTGGCCGAGAATTGTGAATTTGCAGGTGCCAAAATGACATTTCTTGAAGTTCAGTTGCAACCCGGTTGCTGTAAGGCACTGGAGAACTTGTTCCAGACGAGAAATAAGAGTTTCGAAATTTGCAGAGAAGACAACTATGTCATCTAAATAGCAAAGACAGATGTGCCATTTAAGTCCCCTGAGGACACTGTCCATCATCCTTTCAAAATACACCAGCGCATTGCAAAGACCGAAGGGCATTACATTAAATTTATATAAGCCGTCAGGGGCCACAAACGCCATTTTTGGATGGTCTGGTTCGGCCATTGGCACTTGCCAATATCCAGAGCGCAGATCAAGTGAATAGAAAAACTCTGCACCTTGAAGGCAATCCAGGGCGTCATCAATGCGTGGCAGGGGATAAACATCCTTGCGTGTGATTTTGTTTAGTCGCCGATAATCTACGCAAAACCTAACGAAGCCAACTTTTTTCGCATGAGGACCACTGGCGAAGCCCAAGGACTGTGTAAGGATCCATCGTGAACTTTCTTACAGCGCAACACCAGAAAAAATACAGGACAGCGAAGGAGTAGAACACAAAGAAAAGACGGCGCTGTCCTGTATTTCGCTGTCCTGTATTTTTTCTGGTGTTGCGCTGTAAGAAAGTTCACGATGGATTCTAACCAACTGGCCCGACTTACCGTCTTACGACTGTGTAAGTGTTGAATGACATCACGTTGGAGCATCTCATCGACGTGTTTAGTGATGACGTCACGCTCAGCCTGCGAGACGCGGTAGGGGCGCTGACGAAGTGGATTATGATGACCGGTGTCGATATAGTGAGCGACAACTGACGTGCGTCCCAAGGGAGGTTGTCCGTGGTCGAAGGAGGCGCGGAAACGGTCAAGTAGTTGAATGAGCTGATTGCGCTGGTCTTGCGTAAGCCCGGTGTCCATGCTACGCGACAGAACGTCTTCGTCAGGTAGTGAGGGTGCAGTGGCAGCCGTGACAGCATCCACGGACATCGGCGTCGTATCGGAAGGGGCATCGAAAGGAAAGATGGCATCGTAAGTGTCAAGATGCCTAATACATTCGCCATGTAATAAGGTAGCGGGACAAGGAAACAGATTGCACACGTACACGGCACTGGAACCATCGGCAAGTGTTATGACGGCAAACGGGACGACAAGGTTCCGGTGACCAGCGCATTCTTGCGACGGTATAAAGAGGGCAGTTGAATCAGGGACGGAGTTGCACAAAATAGACACCGAGGCGACCGAAAAAGCAGAGATGACGACGTCAGTGGCAACGGTCACCTTTTTAGGTGAGCAAGGGAGATCTATGAATGTCGTGCTGAACGGAAACGAAGCGAGTTGTGCACGGGCACAGTCAACAACCGCATGATTAACGGAAAGAAAGTTCCATCCCAGGATGATTTCATGAGACGCATGCGGAAGGACGACAAATTCAACGATGTACAGCACCCCCTCAATCACAACACGAGCAGTGTATGTGGCAGAAGGCTGGACGTGCTGCGAACTCGCTGTGCGTAAGGAAATATCAACCAGTGGTGTCGTCACTTTGTTCAGTTTGCGGCATAACCCTTCACTCATTACACAAATAGCGGCACCTGTGTCGGCAAGAGCAGTTGTGGCGAAACCGTCCACAAACACAGCAATCTCGTTAGGGGGCGAAAGTTGAGGCCTTGGAAATTCCGTCGGTGGCGCAGTTCTTGCCTCGGTGACTGCGACTGTTAGTTTTCTTCCTGGGCGCGGTTAGAACGGCGAAGCATGGGAGAAGACCGAAGACGGGGTGAAGGAGATCGACGTGGGCTGAAGTCTGGTCGACGTGAGCGGGGGTCAGGTGCATCAGGTGTAACATGTGATTCTGGTTGCCGAGGAACGTTGCCGGAATGTTGAGCCTCATAAAAATAGAATCTACGGCGACGACAGTAGCGCGCGACATGCCCTGGAATACCGCAGTTGTAGCAGACAGGCCGGTTATCCGGACTCCGCCAGGATTTAACAGGTGCTCGAGGTGGCGAGAAGGGTTGATTTACCGGTTAAACTGAAACAGGCGACCTGTAGTTGTTGGTTGCTGGACTGTATGAAGGGAGCGGCAGGAGGTCGGCGGACGGCTTCTGCATAAGTCAGCGGTGCAGTACCTGATATTGGGGACGTGGGTGAAGGGAGAGCCTCGGCAACTTGCGTCTGAATAGCACGGCGAAGTGAGTGGTCCAATGCTGTGGGGGTCTGGTTGACGGTGGCCCCAAGAGAGAGCTGTCGAGCGACTTCTTCACGGATGTGCTGTTGAATTCGGGGCATCAATACGGTGTAGTCGGGGCCACATCTTTTGCACTCCAAAGATGAAATATCTGCTGTTTGCGTATTAGTGCGACGAGGAGAAATTCGCTGCTTGCGCAGCTCATCAAAGCTTTGACAGAGCTGAATCACGGCCGTGACGGTTTGTGAGTCTTTGGCCACAAGCTTAAGAAAAGCGTCGTCATCAATGCCTTTCATTATATGCTTTATTCTATCAGCCTCCGTCATCCTCGCATCCACTCGCCTACAGAGGCCGATCACATCCTCAATGTAGCTCGTGAAGCTCTCACCGTTTCGCTGAAATCGTCCCCGCAGGCCAAGTTCAGCGCGAATCTTGCGCATAGCTGGACGACCGAAAAACAAGGTCACGGTCTCTTTGAAAACCGACCAGGTGGGGATGTTGGCTTGGTGATTGGTGAACCACAGGTTTGCCAAATCTGTCAGATAGAAGATGACGTGAGTCAGCTTCGCAGGGTCATCATCCACTTGTTAATTGCGCTGGCACGCTCGTACTCTGCCAGCCAGTCCTCGACATCGTGATCTTCAGTGCCATTGTAGACTGGTGGGTCACGCAGACGAAGCACACCAGGGCACATGACAGGCGGCGACATGGAAGAGGCTTGTGGGGGATCGACACGCTCGGTCATTGCGGAATCAGATGGTAGCTTATGGCTGCGAAACTCCAGGATGTTACCCAGCACATTTCCACCAAATGCAACGAGCGAGTTCACGTAAAAGCACTTGTTATTAATCAAGAAGCGTTAGCCGCAACAAGCTGGTACAGGCAGGAACCCGGGAAGCACGAGCCCCACGAACACCAATGTCTTCTTTCACACTGGCACAGATCTGGCGCCACTATGCTCCGGTACATGAACGGTATTTTTACCCACCTTTAGATATACTGAACACCGCACGAGCTTAAAGGTGTACTTCACCAATCGCCTCCTTCCCAAAATCCCCGCGGCAGCGCGGCTCCGCGCACGAGCTGGGAGACGCGTTTTGGCACTTACAGCGCCCAGCGACTTCCGCGCGGCATTACGCCTCCGCCAAAACCCCAAGCGCTCGAAAAAAGGTAAAGGCGAGAGGGCTTGGACTGCACAATCTCTAACTTGCGGAAGGGCTTTTTTTGTTGTTATTTCTTTCTCTCTCTCATGCTTTCTTCGCGTACCCATCGGCTCGGACAGCAGGAACAAAGGAGCTGGCGTCCTCTTCCTTCCGCCTTTTATTTTTTGTTACTGTTTTGTGAGTTTTGATCAGCCAACCACAGCTCGCGCTTTTTGCTGTTTCCCTTGCAGGTGGCCATCGCCTCACGAGCACTTTGCTGCTTCCGCTCTTCCGCTGTCGCTCCGCCTACGTACCACCACATGTGCAGCATTTCTTTTGCGTGCGTGGTGTGCAAAGCCGCTGCGGACTCCTTGAATTGCCGAATTCTCGTGTAGCTAAGGCCAGCGTTAAAAAGCGCAAGACCCTCGACTTTGCAACGAAGTTGAAGGCTGTTCAGCATGTTGAGGCAGGTGACAAATGTTCAACCGTCGCGGACGACTTCGTGATACCATGGATCACTCCAGTATCTTGTTGAAAAACGAGGTAGATATCAAGGCAAAGGCGGCGGAGCAGCGAACGTCCGGAGCCTGTCATGAGCGTGCTTCTTCGCTGACAACACCGGGTGGCTCCACCGATTTAAGCAGCGCTACATCATTGGCAAAACCATTTCTGGCGAAAGCGAAGCTGTCAGCAGCCAGGACATCCAGCAGTGGATGACGAAGAAGTGGCCGGAATTCTTCGCTAAGTTTTCTTTCGCGGAGAATGCCTGGCGAAGCGTGAAGAAACACACAGTGGTCTACTGTTTTCGCAAAGCAAGCTTCGAGCCGGCAGAACTTGCGGAAACCAGTGAAGACGACGACAAGGGCATTGACAATGCGTTTCGCGAGTTGTCCCTCTTCCCAGCAGCAGTTCCACACGAAGTGTTTGTGGACGACTTTGTGGAAGCGGACTGCAATGTACTGGCCAGCAGCTCATGTGACGAGAAGGATCATACGGACGAGGCTGAACGCGCGTATTCACCACTGAAGTGGCAGTAGCGTTCGGCGTCATTCGCTGTTGTATCGGCCACATGAGGGAAACCGGGCTGTCGCACCTGGACAGCCTTGATAAGATCGAGACTAGCGTCTTCCACATTTCAAAAACGAAAAAGCAGGCCAAGATTAGCGATTTTTTTACGCAAATAGATCATTCTGTTGCAGCGTGTGTGCGGAATTGGTTTATTCTTGAATGTGCCTATTGTAGGTGATAATCCGCTACAGGTAAGCTCTCGGGGGGACTCTATTTGTTTTTATTGAATCAATTCGCAATTCCTTTCGCGTTCGATATATCAGTGTGCAACTGTACAAGGAAAGTAGGGCCTTTTGGGTTTCAGGTGGCAGATGTTTTAGCATTTCGTATACACAGTGAGAGCCTGGGGCAGTTCTGTTACAGCAGTTTAGCTGTGCTTGTAACTCAGCTAAGATGAAAGGTTCATAGTTTGCATCATCGTTTGTAAATTTGCATTTTATTGTCTGTTTCTGTATTCTTGCTTGGTAATGTTGGAACGCTGGACTGCAAAGGATAAGCGGATGACCTGTTCAAAGTGTGCACCGAGTTCGCTTGGTCTTCCAAACCATTGCCTTGTGTGTCTACTTGAGGAAGAGAATGTTCTTCTCGTCCTACTACCCTATTGACCAAGCTCCAGATTCTTGCCTCATGTGTATATGAGTTGATGCCAGACAGAAACTTCTGCCAGCTCTCCTTTCTGGCCTGTTGACACTTTCTCTTTCCTTGAGACTTGATGCCTTAAAGTTGACAGAATTCTCGGTGGTCGCCGAGTTTTGAAGCAGCCTCCATGCTGTTTTCTGGTTAGCACGCATTGAGACACTCCTGTTCCACCAGGGGACGTGTCATTTCCTGGGTAGTTCAGACGTTTGCGGAATGCACTTAGCTGCAGCTTCAATCGGGAAAGCAGCAAAGTACTGTAGATGCATCTATACTAGAACTGCATGAGTCAGTCCATTCTTATAAAACAGGTTACTACTGGCTTTTTCTATGAGCCATTGGGGAATATGTGCCAGACATTCAGATGATGTCAGTATACTCAGAATTAAAAGAAGATGGTTATTTCTGTAATGATTATTTTTGACTTTCCATGTCAGTAAACATAGGAGCCATGGGTAGGTATTGTTAGCAAGGCTATAGTATGATGGGTCTTTTCGATTTATCAGACATGCATCAGAAGAAAAAGAACTGTTGAATTAGGCAGCCTCACCCATCATAGCAAGAGTCACCCGATAGGCTACTATGTGCATTAAAGTCCTCTAAGACGAGACACGGTTCTGGAAGTTCATCAATTAGTGAATAAATTCATTTTGTTCAGTTGATGGTGTGGAGTTATTTAAATACAGCAAATTCTTACCAATTCGTTGAAGATGACAGCTTAGACAGCTACTGCCTCCAGGGATGTCTGAAGAGGTACACGTGTACAGGCTGTTCCTTGATTAACTATTATGGCAAAACCACCCAATGACTCAACTGCACCATCTCGGTCCTTTTGAAAAATAATGTAATTGTGTAGGAACTAGGTGCATTTTGATTTTAAGTGTGTTTTTAGCACACAAAGCACTTACGGTGTATGTTTGTGTAAAAGTCTTTAGATATCGTCAAGGTTTCTCAGCAGTCTATTAACGTTCGACTGTATTATATAAATCATCTTAAAGTTGTATGGTGCTGTGTGTACACAAAGTGTAACTTTAGATTACAGGGCTTTTTGGGGGCCCTGTAATTCGATGTTGTTGTTTTTGGGCGTGCTCCAAGGAGTTGTGCCTATCCTTTGATGTCTGAGGCTCCAGAGGAGTGTGACTTGTATCCATAACCTCTTGCAAGGTGGCGGATGGTGCCCGATCAGCAGGCATATTGATAGAAGTTTTGGACCTAACTGCACTTGCAGTGGTCCGGAGTCTGGCAGACTCTGAAGTCTGCTGAGCCTGTTTGTCAGGGGGTGGAGCAGGACAGGTTACTCCAGCCTTGGGCGCAGACGGTGCGATCGTGGTCACACTCCGCGCGACACTCGGGGGGCGTGGAAAGATGTGGCACGGTGCCTTGCCATGTCATAGCTGCAAAGGAAAGAGAGTGCTGCTGATGAATAGAAAAGTGCTAGCATGCCTCTTGAAAAGACAGATAGAATTTCACTTTCAGCTCAAGAAGTTGTTTTTCCTTTTTCTAAGATAGGCACAATCGCGAGTAGGCGGGACGGTCTCTTTTGCAGTTCGCACAGCGGGCTTCTGCAGTGCAAGTTTCCGCTAAGTGTTCCTTGGAGCTACATTTTGCGCAAGTAGCTTGCTTCCTGCTGTTTTGCAATCCATGTCCAATGCGATGGCATTTAAAACACCTATGAGAATTTGCTATGTAGAGCCTGACATTAAGTTCACAATAGCCGGTTTCAATTGGATCGGATAAGTCACTGGTACCAAAGGTGATAATTGTATGTTTAGTTGGCATTTATTTGTTGTCTCATCGTATCACTATTCTTTGGACCTTTATTACATTCTGGTCTTGCCAGCCTTCTAACAATTCACTTTCAGATAATTCAAAAAGGTTGTCGTTGTGTTCGTTCGTGTTGTCATGGAGATAATTATCAGCATTGATTAAGGAAGAGGCAAGTTGGAGATAATGAAAACTTGAAGGCATATTGCAGCAAAATATTTACAGTCTCATATTTACAGCTTTCCAAAGCACACTGATAACAACATAGATGTAAACAGCCTCTTACTCTTTTACTTAACTCTTTTAAGACAGAGCCTAGAGCACTGTTACTACATACAAAGAACCTCGGCTCACTGATCCGCCACTGAGTGGTTATAGCCCAGAAAAAAGTTACATCGTACGGAGTCTTACTGAGCTATAAGTCAAGTGATTGCAGCCTAGACTGGACGAGAGCGAATTTCATCCAGTATTTATTCCCTTGCGATAAATAAAGAAAGGGGGAGGTGACCACTGCTAGTCCACCTCAACATTCTATTAGCCAATCTGTTTACCACCTTTTTAAGCCACTCCCTTAAAGGCTGACCTAATCTCGATACCGGTGCTCTAAGTGTTTCGGCAGGCCTTGGCACCATTTCTCATCATGGCTCTCTCCCTCTTCTTCACAATCTGTCAGCGATTCCTCACTGCGCAGATTTATTGCAAAGTTGTTTACACATTCTGCGCCACGTGTCCGCAGGCACACTTGCATCGAACACCAGAAGTGAGAGCGGGTTCGCATACCACGCCTGAGATATCGGTGTTGTAGCCCTGCACCTTTGCGCCGTGTTCCTGCACTCAGTGAGAGGAAATGACAGTGCCAGTCGTTAAAATAATAGGGAACCGGCCGTCATTGTTCTCTCGGACGGTCACGGGAAGCAGGAAATGTTTGCCTCTCATCACCTCCCTCGTATTCAGACCGCACATCCCCACGCCGTGACCTCCAGCCTGAGCCTGCCTCAAGGAAGCAGTAGCAAGGTCTTGTAACCACAACCACGTAGAGCTACCGGCTGGCCGCACCAGTAACTAGCCGTTCAAGAAAAGCCCTTCGCCCTCCAGAGATAAGCGCAGTCAAAAGAACGCGCGGAGTGCGAGCCGAAAAAGTAGTTGTATAATGTACAGTGCCGCCTGTCTTCGGCCCAACTGACATACGAGTGGCAGAACATAACAGTTGTCATCAAAGACGACACCGCGGACTGTGTTCATGGATCTGTGTGGGCCCACAAAAGCTGGGACATCCCCAAATGCTACCACTTTAGATAAGTTGTATTGGAGCTTGTCGCGAACCTACAAAAGGAGGTCGCCGCTTCCCAACTTGTTTACATAATACCCAGGGCCGATGGCTTCGGTGAGTGCTTTCGAGACAAGAAAAGGTGAGGTTGCTCGGACTGTTTTGTATTCTTTCTGGCTATGCACTGCATGAAACTTTGGAAAAGACTGCTTTGGTTTTAGAAACAACTTGAGAAAGGACTGCTTTGGTTGTGGAAATGGGAAGGGTTCTTCTGTGCACCACCTTTTCGGGTGGCAATCAGGAAGTCGGGAAAAAAAGTTGTTCATACAGGTTGTGTAAAGTTTGACGGCGATGGTAGCCACCCACCAACAAGCCTAATAAGAGGACACTGCAAGGTTCAATAAACACTTGGAGAAGCCAGCCATGCATCTCTGCTATAACCAAATATAACTAACCAAGGTTAGACAACTACAAAGGGTTAACCATCGCCACCAAGAAATTTGGAAGTAAACAGAAAAGAGAAGATGATAGAACAGATAAAAGTGAGAGATAAAGACGAAGATGTGGGGAGAGATATAGGAAAAAGCGACTGGCAATTTCCCCTGGGTCGGTCAGTCTAGGGCTGCAGTCTACGTGAAGCCGGGGCCAAATGGGTGTGTTGCCTCTGCCAGGGGCACTTAGAGGTCCAAATACCCAGCGTCAGCTCAACTTCCAGGATCCCGTTTTCCCTGGGCACGACTCAGCAACACACGGCTAGGCGTGGGATGGAGTTGATCCCCTTCCCCCCCCCCTTAGCTCGGGTTTGTGGTGTCGCTAAGCATAAGATGCCTGCTTACACAGACACCCTTGTGGGCGGTAGTCTGCAATTGGAGCATTCTCGAACATTGTTCTATATTTGCACTTTCTGTTTTAAACAAAAGCTTCAAAAGTACAAGTTTACGACATTTTAAATATGAATGCTATTGTCAGCCTGTCAAAAAAATTTCAAAACCCCCACCTAAATTTTTTTTACATTACATCATAATCCCATTTTCGCACAATTTGCAAAAAGTGGTTCTGCACAGTAAAGACTTCGAAGTTTTCTTGATAAAAGCGAAAAATATTTTTGCAAGACTAAAATTGGTGCCTTGTCCCTCGGGACTCTGACAGCAAAATCAGAAGGTGTCGGTAGACAGGCACCAGCATTCTTTTACCTCTTTAGTTGTCAGACATATTTAAGGAAAACTTTCCCAGCTGGTAAAGTTACTCTGTTGCCGTTTGTTAATGTATGAAATATGTGAAGCAGTAAAAAATTGTAAAAGATATCAAGGAATAGCTTTTTGGTGTAAGCATTACTCAGGACTGCAGAATTTTCAATAGTAGGTACTTCAGTGCATGGTATTCCTTGAAACATGGGTCTACGTACAGTGCCCTATTGCCATCTGCTTTCATAACACATCTCTGTTCTCTTCTTGGAGCGATGAGTTGTGCAGGCAAGCACACACACGGCATCTTCCCTGCACGTGGGGACAGTATAATCAAGGAGAAGGAGAGTGCCTTGTGAGGGTTGGCGATAACCGAGCAGCGTTGATAAAAACTGAGGTCAACTAGCGCCCCTTGTCATGTCTGGCTGGCCTTGGAGTAATGGCTGCAAACTACACCACCTATAGGGTGGTACATATACAAGAAGCTAGAAGACTGTGCCCAAAGCACCACTTGGCCAAAGCATCTGCAAAATGTTGTCCCGCTGTCTGTAATAAAGTTTTCTGTTCACTACCTGGAGTGCTAGACTGCGTTCTTTCCCCAAGTGCTACTGTTAAGTTCACAACACCAATAAAGATAAAAATCAACTTTTGCATGTGTTTGTTGCAAACACGCAACTGAAACGAAACCATAAAAGGGTGCTGTTGGGACTCCGGGTCCTGCCGGTCTCGTTGTCGGTAGCTGGCCCCATCGCAGGATCCATCGTCCAACAATTCAGCGAGAAGAAGCGCCCGAACGAACAACAGAGATTTATTTACATGTGGAGAAGTGGTCAACTGACCCAAAGAGAGAAGAGTGAGAGTGATACAAAACGTCTTCGGCATTTTATAGCGCCACGTTGTTGACACTGGGCGCCTTGTCCGCATCGTCAGCCAGTATGGTGTCCCCGGCACCTCGGCCACGAGGGAGGGGGAAACACCTCTCACAACACATGGAGTGGCACAACCCAACACGATGTCCATATATGGTCCCGGCGCCCCAAAATGTTACCAAACATGGTCACGAACGCACAGCAGACCCCGGAGCTCTCCCAGCAAGAGGAGGAGCCCAAATGGGGAGGTGGGGGTGGACGACACCGTCGGTCAAGAACCGGTTCTCCCCCAAACTCGTCCTGCCCGGTTCCCCAGGGCCGGTCGTAACAGTCTCTCGCGCGGGGGGGTGAAGATCTCGATGGGCTGAGGTTTGCAGCCACTGTCCGGAGAGATCAGCGCCGGCAGTCGGTTTGGTGACGACCGTCTTTGATGAAGTAGAGGGCAACACCTGCTTCATTGTGGGCTCAACAGACATCACATACGCACATGAAAACACAACTACTCAGCCGGTGAGTGCCGGACAATTCCGCCAAACTCCACCAGGCAATTTTCCCCTTTAACTGATATTAAAGGAAATACACATTTTATTCAAAATGTTACTCACACTTTAAGGTGACACAAAACAACAACACTGGAAGCACACCGAACCCGAAACCCTGGATAGCCGTGTCTTCAACGTTTTCAAACAAGTACACCAAAAGAGTAAAAAAACAATCACTAGCTCTTGTCTAGGTCAGGAAAAAAAATGCCAGAGTTCTCGAGACATCCTCTCGCGTCAGGGGCATCGACTTAAGCCATCAGCGTTGCCATGGAGTACACCCTTTTTGTAGTGTATTTCAAACGTATATTGTTGCAAAACGAGGCTCCAACGCAGCAGGCGGCCGTTCTTAGAGGACATGGTCTGTAGCCAGGTGAGAGGACAGTGGTCCACTTCCACAATGAACTTGCTTCCGGCAATATAACAAGCCAGTTTCTGGACTGCCCAAACCAAGCACGCACATTCCTTTTCGCTAGCGCTGTAAACCTGCTTCGCGAAGGGTGAGTTTCCGGCTAACATGTAGAACGGGATGCTCTTGATCCCCCTCATCCCTTTGACTAAGAACTGCCCCCATGCCTCTATCACTAGCGTCGCATTGGACTATGAAAGGCCTCGAGTAGTCCGGTGAACTAAGCAAAGGTTGGCTCGACAAGGCCGCTTTCAAAACGCGGAAAGCCTTTTCTTTCTCCTCATCCCAGTCGACCATTTGGGGCTCGGTCTTGCGCAACGCGTCAGTAAGAGTGCTGGCAATGTCGGAATATCTAGGGATGTACTTACTATAGTAACCAGCTATTCCAAGAAAAGCCCGAATATCGGTTTTCGTTCGGGGCTGGGGAAAATCTCGGATAGCTGCCACTTTCATTTCAGAGGGACGGCGATGCCCTCGACCGATAACATGCCCGAGATAGAGTACCTCTGCTTGTGCTAGCTGACACTTGGGCGCCTTTACCGTTAAACCTGCTTCGCGTAGGCGTGTCAGTACTGCTCTCAAATGCGCCAAGTGTTCTGGCCAGGACGAGGAAAACACGGCGACGTCGTCCAAGTAAGGCAATGCGAAGTCCTCTTGACCCCGCAAAACCTTGTCCATTAAGTTTGAAAAACAGTAAGGCGCGTTCTTTAGGCCGAAACTCAACACTTTAGGGCGGAATGTCCCCAATGGTGAAATAAATGCAGCATACCGGCTCGCCCTCTCGGTGAGCGGCACCTGCCAGTATCCTCTCACTAGGTCCAGCGTTGAGATAAATTGCGCGCTGCTTACCCTCTCGACGCGTTCCTCAATGTGGGGAATTGGGTATGTCTGATCCTTGGTGATGAGGTTTAACTTACGATAGTCTACGCAAGGACGCGGATCTTTGCCGGGCACCTCCACAAGAATTAACGGGGAAGTGTAATCACTTTCACACGGCTCAATCACGCCCAATTCCAGCATCCTGTTAACCTCTGCTTTTATTAGCTCAAGCCGGCGAGGTGACACCCGATACGTCTTAGATCTTACCGGTTCCGACGAGGTAAGCTCTATGTCATGAGTGAGGACGGATGTCCGGCCTGGCTCGCTTACAAATCTGTCCTGAAACTCGGTCAAAAGACCACGCAATTCCTGCTTCTGCTTCATTGTCAGCTGTGACTTTGACACTGAATCCTCAACTCTTTTCTCGATCGGGACTTCGTCCGATTCTGGAGCTAATTCAGGAATTTCTGCCGGAACCTCTTCCGGAACATTTAAAGTCATGTTCACGATGGCTTCCCTCTCTTTATAGGGTTTGAGTAAGTTGCTATGATACACCTGGTGTACCTTACGACTTCCTGGTAATTTTACCACATAGTTGGTGTCAGACAATTTTCGAGTAATCTCGGCCGGGCCGACCCATTGCACTTCAAGCTTATTCTTTTGGGAGGGCCTCAACAACATGACCCTGTCTCCTACAGCAAAGTGTCGTGCTTTAGCTGTCCGATCGTAGTAAAGCTTAGCCTTCTGCTGTGCTTTGGTCATCGCACTCTCCGTCAGTTCTTGGGCTTTTGTTAGACGATCCAATAAGGTGAGGACATATTCCACTACTACAGGATCATCACCCTGACCTTCCCACGACTCTCTCAGCATACGAAGAGGAGACCGCAGTCTGCGGCCGTAAACAAGTTCCGCTGGCGTAAACCCTGTTGTCTCATGTGGTGCAGTTCTTAGTGCAAACATCGTTGCAGGTAAGCACATTTCCCAGTCAGTTTTTCGTTCAAAACATAAGGCTCTTAACACTCGCTTCATCATGGAGTGAAGCTTTTCTATCGAGTTAGACTGCGGATGGTAGACGGAACTATGCAATAATTTCACGCCACACCGCTCTAGAGAGGTTGTCGTTAAGGCACTCGTGAAAATGGTGCCCTGGTCTGATTGTATCTCGGCAGGAAAGCCTACCCGGGCAAACACGGACAGAAGTGCGTTCACTACTTCCACGGAACTTAGCTATTTTAGCGGGACCGCCTCTGGAAATTTAGTAGCTGGGCAGATTAAGGTCAGGATGTGACGGTAGCCTGAAGTTGTCTTGGGCAAAGGACCTACTGTGTCAATCACCAACCGACGAAAGGGCTCAGTGATTACGGGTACCAGCTTCATTGGAAATTTCGCCTTATCTCCCGGCTTACCCACTCGCTGACACACATCGCAAGATTTTACAAACCTCTCTACATCTTTAAAGCATCCAGGCCAGTAGTATTCCTGTAAAAGACGATTTTTCGTTTTCTTTACGCCTAAGTGGCCTGACCATGATTCTCCATGCACCAAACTAAGCAAATCCTGACGATACGCCTGAGGTACGACTACCTGGTCAAACTCTACTCCTCGCCTATCTAGATATTTTCGATAGAGTATGCCGCTCCTCTTTTGAAATCTCACATTTCGTTTGGCGATTCCCTCTTTCGAACTGTCCTGGAATTGCTTAAGCGTCGGGTCCCCCCTTTGTTCGGTTATTAATGAAGCGGGACTCACCTGCAGCAGCCGACTGAAATTATGCGAAGTTGGCATGACACACAACTCTTTTGTATTTCCTAGTACCTGGAATGTGTCACCCTCTGTGCTATCCTCTGTACTACCAGGAATCGGCTTGGGGGCAACGGCATTTTCTATTTGCTCGGTCAACGAGGCGTAATTGACCCCTTCCAATTCGGGAGGAGGTTCAACGTCGCCTTTAGGAATGGTTGCCTCCGCGACTACGGCTTCTGCAGCCTGTTCTCGCACGAGTCGATTTGTTACCGTGGTGTCCAACTCGCAACCAGGCCCGTTGTCGATTTGAGGCTTGTTTGCCTGAGTGAATGTTGCTCTCGCAGCCAGCGCACGTGCCTTCGATCTAGTCAGTGCCTGCACTATGCCTTCTCCCAACGTTAGACCTTTCTCCTTCAGCATTTGATCTGACTTATTTGAAAATAAGTAAGGATACTGAGGGGGTAGATATGGCGATACCGCGGCTTCCGTTTCCAACGTACCAAATGCGCCTTTAAGGACAACTTTAGCTACGGGGAGGCACTGACTGTTTGCTTCTACGGCTTGTCTAATCCAGGCACAGTCTCCTGAATACTGTCCGGACTGAACAAAAGACGGATGAACTACGTCCATAGTGGCTGCGGAGTCTCTAAGAACCCGACACTGCTTGCCGTTCACGGTAAGGTCGTACATATAGGGCTCTAACAACTTCATGTTCTCGTCGGCTTCATTTATAGATAAAAAGGCCACCTTTTCTTTCGGGCAATGTTTTGCGAAGTGCCCTGTTTCGTGGCAATTGAAACAAGTCGCCGGTTTTCTCGCCTCAAATTTCCTTTTGCTTGCCTCTGCCGACGCCCCATGGTTAGATGAATTGTTTTCCTCACCCTTTTGTGCGAGACTTGTCGGTTGTTTTCTAAACGGCGCCTTATTCGGTAGTAGGAATTTTTCCCTTTTAGGCTCGCTGTTTGCCCCGAGGGCGCGGCGCGTAACGAATTCTTCAGCGAGCTCTGCGGCTTTTGTTACGGTGTTCACGTCTGGTCTATCCTGCACCCAGAACCTCACCTTTTCTGGTAACCTTTGATAGAATTGTTCCAGACCGATACACTCGAGCACCTTGTCATGATTCCCATACGCCTTTGCCTCTTCAGCCACTCCCCCATGTTGGCCATTAACTTGTAAGCAAACTCCGGGTATGAATCATTGCTCTCTTTTACGGCGTTGCGAAATTTTTGTCTGAAACCTTCCGCTGACAACCTGTATTTCTTGAGAAGGCTCGACTTTACCTCCCTGTACTCGTCAGCCTCCTCTTTCGTGAGGCGCGCGATTACTTCTGAGGCCTCCCCCGGAAGTAGGGACAACAAGCGTTGAGACCATGTATCCTGGCTGAAACCTTGCCTTTCACAAGTTCTCTCAAAGTTGACGAGGAACAGCCCAATGTCCTCCCCTAGCTTGTACGATCTCATTAGGTCCGTCATTTTGAACCTGACCCGCTCTGCTGTACCGGATGCCTCGCTGTCTCCTGCTCTACTATTATGGCTAATCTCTAGCTCGAGGCGCTTCATTTCAAGCTCGTGCTTTCGCATCTTATCTGCCTCGGCTTCTGCCGCTTTCCTTTCGGCCTCCGCCGCCTTTCTTTCGGCCTCTGCCGCTTGCCTCTCCTGAATCTCCTCGACACATTCTGACAGCTCGTCATCCTCCGCCCCCAATGCGAGAATCGCCTCTATCAGCTCTGGCTTTCTTTGAGAGTCCGACACCTCCAGATTCAACTCCCTTGCAAGTAGCAACAACATGGACTTTCGCAGGGATTTCAGATTCATGGCTGCCTCCAGTACCGCTGTCTCTGTTCCACAAAGATTCCTGTCCTGCAACTAATTAACCTTGACGGCAACGACAGCTCTAGGTTCCTGCCTTGCCTCAAGTTTTCCGTTAACTTAGTCTACAAATAAAGCTTCAAAAGCTCTTACACGGAATCCTGCCCTGTCACTGTTAACCTTGACGCCACTGACAGAAAGAGCTTAACCAAGCTATCACACAATTTCTGCCTGACGCAAGTTACCTGTTAACCCAATGACCAAGACAGCCCCTCTCTACCAGCTTTTACTTAACACATAGAGTAAATGCCTGGTAAAATTTAACAGAGAAAGCCGGCACTCACCCAGTTCGCAGTCATGTCTCCGGCGTCGTGCCTCTCAGAAGTGCCGTTCGATTCCCTCTGGAAGTCGATGAGCTCGTGTCCTCCTTCTCCTGTCATCCCGTTGTTGAACTTCGGGCTCACTCCGTCCAGTGGTCGCTTTCGGGGTTATCGGCATCCCGCCGCTGCCATCCAGTTGTTGGGACTCCGGGTCCTGCCGATCTCGTTGTCGGTAGCTGGCCCCGTCGCAGGATCCATCGTCCAACAATTCAGCGAGAAGAAGCGCCCGAACGAACAACAGAGATTTATTTACATGTGGAGAAGTGGTCAACTGACCCAAAGAGAGAAGAGTGAGAGTGATACAAAACGTCTTCAGCATTTTATAGCGCCACGTTGTTGACACTGGGCGCCTTGTCCGCATCGTCAGCCAATACGGTGTCCCCGGCACCTCGGCCACGAGGGAGGGGGAAACACCTCTCACAACACATGGAGTGGCACAACCCAACACGATGTCCATATATGGTCCCGGCGCCCCAAAATGTTACCAAACATGGTCACGAACGCACAGCAGACCCCGGAGCTCTCCCAGCAAGAGGAGGAGCCCGAATGGGGAGGTGGGGGTGGACGACACCGTCGGTCAAGAACCGGTTCTCCCCCAAACTCGTCCTGCCCGGTTCCCCAGGGCCGGTCGTAACAGTGCTCTTCAGACTGTGCAACGCTACAGATCGCGTCTGTAAAGCCTGATTACTGGGTAGTTTGTTCATCTCCACAAGCAAAATCATTTCAAATGTTTCTTGTCAGTCCAACGAGGTGGCAGAACCGCCCAGTGAGCATGCATCGTCAATATGACACAAAGCTTTAAGTAAAGGTTCGAAAATGTAACACTGCAACGTGCCTAATAATTCCGGATAGGTAAGCATAAAAAGCTCTGTAGGGGAAGTTCATCTCAGATAAAGTGAATGCACCGAACAGGGATGAACATGTGTGGTAATGGGCATCAACAGTGCTTACCCCGTTTTGTTCAGCTTCCACTCCTGGCTTGCACATGCATCTACTCCTCCTTCACGGTGCTTGATGGTGGACGCTGCTCTCACAAAGCCCACACTCTTCAGGACAACTCGGACTCCGAATGTTGTTGCATGTGGTTCTCTAGGTAGTACTTTTGAGTGAAGCCAAGATAACAGACTTTGCACTTGAAAGGCTTATCACTCAAGTGTCGGTGTTTGTGTATACGGAGGCTTGACTCACTTTTAGTTCTGTATGAACACATTGTGCAGGCATTCATGTGAGTTTTTTTGTGCTTTAACTCGTGTGACTTGTAAGCAGTCGAATATGGGCACAGGTCACACTGGTAGAGCCTTTCCCCCGTATGTTTGCAGAAGTGGGCTCTGTAAGATGACAAGCTCTTAAAAGCTGCTGGGCAGACCTCACACTCGAAAAGTTTCTCGGCACGGTGAGTTAACAGGTGCAATCTTAAATTGTAACCTTTAGGCGTTGAGTACTCGCAAAGACGGCACTCAAACCGCCATTCATTTTTTGATGATTTGCCCGTGCTATGGTCTCTTCCTTCCTCGGCATTGTTGCCAGTTGATGCTGACTGGGCCGATGCAACTGCAATTTGTAAAAAAAAAATATACTAACATGAGCTAAATGTACTCCAAGCTTTTTGCTGCAAGTTCACGCTCACACACAAACCAATCTACAGCAATACTTCCACAATGCTATTGCCATAACTATAATGAATAAAATCAGCTCGCATTAAATTCCTTTTCAAAGGAATGTATATGCACTGCTAGATAGAAAGGTGGTGCCTGAATACCTACTTTGAACTTTTGGCTGCACAAGTGCTGCTGAAAATTACCCCTAAAATTACATGATGACCAGCAGTTAAGATCATGCTGCACCATCAACAAAATCAGCAGAATGATATGCAGCTAATGAAGACATATCTCATGACTCAGTACTAGATTTAAAAAATTAGCATCTCTAAGAGACATACTTGGATTACTACTGCAAAGTAAAGTTCACAAGTGTTGGGCACAACAATGTAGATAACGTATAAATAGAATTGTAAGGAGCTTCAGATAAAGCTAAAAAGCTGGACCCACGAAAAAGGTTGGAAGAAGCTACAGGTGGCTCACATAATTTATTAGATGCTTCGGCCCAAACGATAGGCAAGTATGTGCTTGCCAACGTGTGTTCAAACATTCTTTTCCCGCGCACTCAAATGAAGAAGAAATAATTTCTTGCAGACAAATTTTTCTCAGACAAAGTGTTTCAGTTTTTTCACCTACAGCACCTACAGATCACCTACAGCACTGCACGTGAATATATGTTAGATTGGGGCTGATTTATATAGCATTACTAGATCTGAAGTCTCTGTCGAATTGATTATAATTATAATTTTCTATCTGTGGTGCACAGGAAACCTTGACCCTTACGGTTCTGCTGTAAAATTTCAATAGCCCATTTGTGCCACAGAAATTGGGCTAATCCCACAAAAATTTAGCTTCTATTATTATCCATTAGTATAATATGCTTGGGCAGTCATTGAGCGTGTGCCACTATGTATTCATTACAGTAAAGTGTGCTTGGGCGGTCATTGAGCGTGCGCAGGTGTTAACATAATTTTCTATCAACGACAAAGCTTGATTGTAACATCTTTCTGCAGTAAAAAAAAAAGGAACTACAATACGAATGTCATCTAAGACGAGGGTTTCCTTAATTGACATAATGCCATCTGGCAGAAGCGTAGAACCACACCATGCATCAAAACATGTCATATGCTAAAGGAGTAAGTGGTTTAAATGCTCAACCATTTCAAAGCACTCAAGCATAATTAAACCATTATTATCCAAAGCTTTCTCTCCTGGATGCTTTTTGTCTCCAGGTAACTTGATATGGGTGATATTCTGCTTCCTACAATATATGCACTTCAATTTGGGTCGCTTTAATTTGCCTCCGCATCGTCTTACACTTTATATTACTGACCCATTAAGGCCAAGTGTACTATACAAAGTACACTTCCCTATTCAGTAATAAAAAATAGTCTGATCTTACTCATTGGACGGCAAAGATAGCCAAGAGGAGGACTGTAGACACTCAAAAGCAAAAAAGAAAAAGAGGGTTCTTGCTTTTGTTCGCATCGAACGCAGTAGTGTCAACGCTTGTCTTGTCTCGTTTCTGCGACACACCTCTCATGTTCGTCCTAGCAGCACATTTGGCATGAGTGGAAGTACTACAGTTCATTTCACAATTCTGACACAACAGTGTTGTTGGAACAGACCAACTTTTCCACTCGTATGCAGTGGTTTTCAAAGCTGGAGAAACCATGGTAATAATACTTTATTTTATAATTTGCATGTTTTAAACAACAACTATGGTATTTATTTCATTATTAAACAAAACTTCATAAGCCTCCAAAAAGTGCTCGCAGTTCCAGTTTTTCAACTTACACTGGCACTACAATCTCCATCACGTCATCAACCACTGCCGTGGGCATTCGTCACAACAATGGAAGAGACCAAACACAAATAAAAAAATTATGTTGTAAAATTTTCTATACACTTTCTGGAGAAACTACAGCAAGGTTGGACAGTTCAGATGGCATGCTTTTTATTGCGATACAAAAAAAAAGTGATGAGTGACAGTAGACAGTTCCTTTAAATATTTTGTTTTTCCCACGTTCTTTTGCATCATAGTGATGCATAGTTATTGCTCTTATGCTGTCAGCATAAGATGAGGCAAGAAATGCTGTTCGGATGTGCTGTTGGGTCTGTCTTGTAGAAATTCCATAAAGAAGACCCAGCAAGTTGACTCTCATACATAGTTGGAGCTTGAATTGTTTTAACCATCTTCTCGTGTTTGGGGCGACTCACTCCACAGATATTTCCACACAGCTTCTGCCTCGCTATTATCCAGCCCAGCCTAACATGGCTACGCACTTCACTCTGTTTCTGAGAATACAGACCTCCATCGCAGTGTCACCAGAGGTATGCGTCACCAGTAGTGGCTATAAAAACTAGCTGCCCAGCTTGGAAGAGGAATAATATGTCCCTACCCAGACGGGCGTAGCATCGGTACGCATACCTGCTGCTGGTGATCAGGCAAACAGCCAGTACATTTTTATATTATGGTTCGTACTTAAGTAGAATCGACATCTCATATGTTCATCTAAGTTGCATCGCTGCTGCACCTTGCCAATCTGCGCGAGCTCATCTGCATTATACTCACCAATCCCCATGGGGAGAGGCAGAGGGGGCATCTGTTGCAAGTCACACTGGATGGACACCTCCCTCCTCACTTCCCAACCTGGCAACTGGCTCGCATCATTCGTGTTGAGCACTTGACCACAGGGGCACCTCTTGAGCAGCCCATCTGCATCAGCAAGTGAAGACAGTCTTTAGATACACAAGAATTTCATTCAAACTCTTGTGGCAAGATATGACTCCTCTATTGCATGATTAAACGGCAAAATATAGCATAGGCCATTCCTGCTGTCAGTATAGCATTTGAGCTAGAAACCCTAAGTGTATCTTTTTACATTAGTATAAACATTATATTAATATAAGCATTAATGCAGTGCACTGTTACATCAGCTAAAGTATTCATGTAAGGCTTTCCACATGCAAACACGATGAAAAGCAACAGATAGGCCATCACTGTATGAATGCATTGGCTCTCTCTTGCCATAAATTTTCTTTTAATGAGGATTCATTAATATAGGTGTCTTTCTTCTTTCTATGTACATGTACAAAGTTGTCTACTACGAGCAATGTAATCTCTGCATTGAAGTTGGCAGCATAGGTGTTGGAGCAGTAGAGCCTCACTGCATTAGGTGCAACTGCTAACATTCAATATGCCATTACATCTTCTTTCAATCAGACTCATTTCTTCGGGTCCCAAAGCCCTACTGTCTACCATCTAGGCAAGTATCCATGAGAATGCAACGTCTTTTCGGCATATCGCTTGAATGAGGGAAAAGGCAAGCGAGACGATGTCCCTTCAGAGCTGAAAAACTTTTTTCAGTATCGGCAGTCTGTAAACTTTACTTGCTGTGGCTGTACGCGACTGCTTGAGATCTCTGCCTGAGGTGACATCTAATGCACTGAACAGTTGATCTTAAGTAAAGTTTGCGGTAGTCCACTGCCAATCATAGTGAAGACATGTGCTGAGAGCATGCTGATTTTGTCATTGATCACACAGCTACCCTTGCGGAAATCTCATCAGAAGATGCTTACGTTGTTGATTCTGAGTACTGATTTTGTCGGGTGAGCTTCAAGGCAGAATGCCAGTCATTGCCCCCCTGCAACAATTGCTTTAAAACAGTGCTTGTGCAGGTGACGTAGCGTTGTAGGCATTGCTGTCTCTTTCAGAAGTGTTATTGAAGTGCCGATTGCACACATCCATCACTAGAATGAGCACAGAAGTCTTTCCACAGCTGGTGGGTGCGGTGCAGGCATTGTGACATGGCAAATGATTTCTTGAACGAACTTATGCTGCTTCTCATTTGCTGAGCGCGTCATCTCAGAGTATTGTCTCGAATCCAGTATGTTGTCTCTCTTGTGAATGGCTGCACAGGGGCTGTCGCTTTGAACTCAGAAAGAAAAATAATGTTATATTATTTATACGTGTATTCTCAGCTATTGCTGATAGTACTATGTGATGTTTTCAGTGCTTCCCCTTTCTACTGTACATGTTCAAAACCCTGCTGAACAGTGCTTGGGTGGTAGGGCCATTGTCAGGCAGTTAAACTATCTTTAGTCATGCCATCCCTTGACATTTAACATGTTTTAAAAAATTAGGGGACCCTAAAGCCTCGCCTTCAGGAGTTGAACATGATAGCAACCTTCTGTTCCTAGTTCGTACTTCAAAACATTTATTGCAAGAAATCTTTTCGAACTTGCGATGTACCAACTACGTGGCCTTAAAAGCCAACTCCACCGATTTTTGACCATGTCAAAGTAATGGTTCTTTTATGTACCCCAGACGCTCCTATCATGGGCCAAATAGCATAATACTCGGCAAAGTTTAAAGCAATTTTAAATATGCAAGAAAGTGCAACATTGAAACCGAAACCCAACTGCAGAACTTCCTTCGTGTGACGTAAGCGTTGGTAAAGACCATGCAAACCGAAAACTGTGCAAGGCCTGCCCATCTCACCAGCATGGAGTATGAAAGCTGCTTGTGAAAGGCGGCGAATAGCAGACGCTTAGGGAAAAGGTGACCCCATCGCAATAGTTGCATCATTTCTGTTACCAGGGGTGGAAGCAGCTTTCGGAGCAGGAATAATGCGGTTTTGGAGCTGCTCTAGAGCAGTAAGAGTTGTGTTTTGGAGCATAAAAATTTAGTTTTGGAGCAGATTTTTCAGGCCATACATACATGTTAATTAAAATTTTTGCTTTCTGCTAAACACGAAAAACGTCCATGGTTTTTACTAAGCATGCAAATGCTGATCAAGCAACCAGACTTACCCACGATTCATATGTATTAAACCTTACTTTATCAAAGGTTAAAGTTTAGCAACTCAAAAAAAAAAAACATGAGCGGCGTTCTGCACAGCTACTAGACCTCAGACGAATCAAAAAGTTTAATGCCAAAATGTTGAAATGTTCAAAATGTAATTGAAACCCCACACCCAATATGAACAGCAAGTCAAGACTAAAGATGAGCTACTATATAATAAAAGTTATCTTCATATTGAACCTATTAGGCTCTATAAAAATAAATGTAAAAACTTTTTATTATGTACCAGTCACTGACACGCCACAGCTTACATGATAACCACAAGAAAAGTTAGATGCCCTCAATGCACCATTTCTAGGCAATTAAGTGAACATTTTTTCATTACGATAGGAATTATATGGACACTCGACAAGCTTTTGCCAACGCTGCCATGTTCCAAGTAAACTGTAAGTTAGTACCATTCCTCGCACAGCGTATGTCCGACCCGCGCGTAAAACTGCTCAAGCTGGGGTGATGAGCACTGCTGAGCAGAGATTAAATGAGACGGCTGATCTCCATTGCTCTGAGGGCGCACGCCTTAGCATCTCACTGTGTGTTGAAACTATTGTCGAATGCTCAAGCAGAGAGAAAAACACGCCACCCTTATTGAACGAGCAAGAAAAGACGTGGGCGAAAGAGGGGGGTCGCTCGAGCAGCAGCTGTGAATTTTCATTCTAATCAAGGGCGTGGTTGTGATAGCTGGTGCGTGCGATATCGCCAAGCATCAGCGCACAACTCGTAAACTGTTTTACGTAGTGCGCTCTCATTGGGAAGATATTATGTGATAAGAGCATTTCTCCCTGGAACAGGTGTACTTATTCTCTTACACCAGAGTTTTGTAGCTGTCAGTGCCACGATGTCAGATCCAAAAGAGTTACCTGTCAGCCTTCGTATTGTCAGAGTCGTGATGTCAACGAAGGCAGCAGCTGCTGTTTTCATAAATGAACTAATACTAGGGCTAACCAGTGCCCGGAAAAGGAAACGTGACTCTACAAACAATCCATGCTGTAGACTGATAGCAGTGAACACAGAGCGTCGGTCGTCTGTAATCTGCCACGCAACAAAGTGCGTCAGCACTTATACATCTGCCATCAAAGATTACAGCGTTAACGCGAGCGGTCATATAAGTTCCAGAACAAACTGTAATGTTCACGTTGTGCCCGTAATCTTATCGGAAGGTTATAAGATTATCTAGATGGTCCCCAGTCATTCAGGCGCAGTTTGCACAATGCAGCAGTACACTCGCATTGGTGCAGTAACAAAAATAGAAAGAAAGAAGCAAGTGCGGCATCACCATTACAATTGTTGCTATTACAGTCATCGCTTCACTGGTGACACTGATATTTATTTTTTTTTTTCACCTTATACCGCAAAACACTCGCCGCACCATTGCCAAGCATTCGCCGAGCACAGCACACACTTGGCGGTTGCTCTGCAACGGTGCAGCAAGTTTTTTTGCAACACCACTGCCGTCTTTATAGTTTCCCTGACAGCTTCACTGTTAAAACATATATAAAGTCGCATAATGAGGTATTCACACAAACGCCACCTTAACAAGAATCATGCATTGTGTCCACGTGGCGCAAGATTCATGCATGATCCAAAGTATGAAGTTTGATATGGACGCGGAAATTTACATAGACGCGGTTGCGTCCTTTATGTAGCCCATGCATGTTGCTCGGTCGATGATAAAACTCTCGACTAAATTTGGCATTGCACGTGCAAATTGCCATTCAGGTGCGGCTTGGCACAGCAGGCCAGATTGGCACAGCATGGCGCAGCACTTTCACCTCTGTGTTACTGACTGTGCTTTGTGCACAAGCTCCTCAGAGCTGTCGAAAAATGACAGCTGAGATTCTGACACATGCGGAGGCCAAGTAAAATTGCCGAAGAGGAATGGCGATTGCTGGTTGTGCATTCCAATGTAAGATGGTGCCACCTGTCCAAGCTGCTCAAGTTTGTGGGGCCGTGATCGTCAAAATTCTATCGCTGAAAAGATTGCAAACTAACGAAGCTTTTTATTATTGCAATAGACAGAGTCAATATATATAGCGAAGTTTCAAATTGCACTGGCAGGGATGAGGAAAATTAATTTAGGCCAAGTACGCGCACCTTTTCGCATGACCCACTAGGCCCTGTATACGCTATAACACGTTTTTCCATGCGGTAATGTGCTTGCTTAGTAGACTAACTCAATGTGAAACCTTATTATGCGGGTATAGTATCAACACAGTTTGTGTGAAGTGAGCTGGCACTGCGAGCTAAAATAATATATAATATCAATACGAAAGATGATTGTAACCTCCGAGTGTTCCCTCAATGTTCAGGTTATTATACTGGAAATTGTGTGCAACCACAACGCAACACCGCCTGCCACCTATTGCTAGAAAGCCCAAAAATGAACTGAAATTCACGCGCCGAACAAACGAAAAGTTGGCTGAGCAACACACGCGATCATTGCCTTATGAACAGCAGACAATGTAGTGGCACCTCAGTTCCTTCACTTCCGTCGCATTGATGTAAGCGTTGGCACACACACACACAAACACAATGTTGCCAATAATTGTTGGAAGCCGCTTGGGAGAGTCGGGGCAATCTATAAAATTCATTTGTAAAAAATCTACGGATCTCTTCAGCCTGCAAATGGGGACAAATAATGGAAAAATGCAAATAAACGTACCCAGCAAATTTCACTGAGAGCTATTGACCTCGAAAAATAGCCGGAGTTGGCCTTTAGGGAAATGAACGTATTAGCGTGTGTGCTTTTTGTAGTGGGTGACCGGCTTAAAACCAGGAACTCCTTAAAATAATCACATGTTCTGACACCTGCTGGAAATGGGTGCTCGTACCACACATTAGTACTGAAATATTTCATGTTGCAGTAGCCGGTTCGATCCACACTCTGACTCAAAATTTTTTTATCATTTATTTTATTGCCATCATTTCCAATATTTCGGTCACGCATAAGATTATTTTTCGCTCACAACCAACGACACCAATGCCGGATGTGAAACGAGCTTTTTCATGCTACCTCATTATTAAACAATAAAAAAACTGCTCCAATGTAAGAAAGCATGTCCATACCCTCATTGCAGTGTATGAGTGCTTGTGCAGCAGCTCCATGGTCATCAGCTCTTTTCCTTCATCAATGCTGGTTTGGAGGGCCTCCACTATTCGGCTGTAGCTTATGCGTGTACTGTTGCTGTTTAATGGGGTGAAGATTGTCTCAGCAGAGTTGCTCAAATCAGTTATTATCCAGCAGGTCGACTTCCCGTCTGAGCAGGACGCAGAGCAGGATGTGCTCTCTTTTTATAATCTAGTGCATGACTGGTACAGTAGAGCTAAAACTGGATGACAATCATCCTCTCCCTTTGAACATAATGGCACGTTCTTGCATTGAATCTGCACTTTGTTACAAGGTCTGCAAGACATGTCATCTAAGCAAGAGGACCCCTCCTCATACTTATATAGAATGTTTAGCTTCTATACCAGTGCGCAGCTCATGTCTCGGGAACACAACTTGTGCGTTTTTGTGGCATACACATGGATCGATACTACTTCTTGCGCAAAATGTTTTTTGGTGAAGGACGAAATAGACACAGACAGGTGCAGGTTTTAAATTAATTTGTTATTATAACAGGAGAAATAAATACATATGCCTGACAGAACTGAAGAAAACCATATGAACAATGACACAAGTTACAACCACACAATTAAAAACAGTAGTATAATAATCGTCTTGTATACATTTCTTGGCCTCATTTTCTGTAGGTTTTCAATAAGGTAGTACCATTTCTCATTGTACCAATCGTACAATGAGAAACGATGCATGTAAATATTAGTATTCAAAAAGCCACCAGTGACCAATAAAAATGAAACATTAGAAAGTATTTATATAGTAAGCCAATGAATAAAAAAAAGGAAAAGAGCAGATGCAGACAAAATTAAAGAAATGTGTGCTCATGAAAATAACCACTGATTTTTGCAGTAAATAAAAGTTATGGACAACATATCACAACCGTTAGACATACCACATCAGAAAGACTGTGACAAAAAGTTTACTAAAAGCAGCCAAAATTAGTTTTGTAATTTGGACAGCTTCAACGAAATTTCTAACTGACCTGAAACGTTGTTGGCTATGTTTATAGGCCTTTGTGATTGCCTTGAAACAGGAGGTCTTCTTGCTGTTACGAATTAAACGAAGAGGTAATTGAGGGGTTATGGAAGACACTCGGGTAACTTTAATCAAAAAGGGGTGTTATCGAGCAACAACACGGGAGTATCTAAACTTGTTGTTTGCAGGTCCGAATGCATCGATACAACTTGCCGGCTGCACTTACCCGGTGGCTTCCGAGGCAGCTTATGCATGTCAAGTGTGCGCTTTGGCAAGTTCCGTGTCGGAAGTGCGTCAGGCCTCAATCTCTTCCGTTTGAACCCTTAAAAGGAGAGAGACAGAAAATACAAAGATCAACAGTGCCTGTGAACATGCTCATGCATGTTCATTCATCGCTTGTGTCAAGTGTCTCAAACACGAGGCCCACAGGACAGGTACGGCCCGCTGAGCTGTCGCTTTTGGCCTCCAAATGATGGCCTTCATCCTATATTTCTTTTATGACTTGGTGACTGTTCCTGCATTATTTCCTCAAGTATTGTGATTACTAACTTTTTGTGGGGTAAGCTAAACAGGCAAGACAACCCTATGCAGTCACCTTGCATTGAAACATCACCACGGAACAAAAAAAAACTCTATACTTCAAAGTGCACATCCTGGTGTTAGTCATTGCGTAGATTAGTACAATATGCTTCTCGAAACCTGAGGTCGAATGCCCTTTAGAAATTACCCATATATCAGATATGGGATCGGCTTTCTTTAAAAACGCAATGTTATAGGGACACTAAAGTCAACTATTAAGTCGACGTTGATTGTTGAAATCATGGTCCAGAAACCTTGTAGTGTTACTCTTGTGTCAAGGGAGAGCATGGATATTCACAGAGCAAAAAAATTATATAACTTATACAACTTGTTATATAAACAACAGAGGTACGAAAGAAAACTAATAAAAAGATACAACATAATGCACTGATACCACGAAATGAATGTTACAGAAAAATGCACATCAACGTTCAACACACCAATATAAAGGAAAGTGAATAAGATCAGTACATGCAAGAAATTTGAACATTTCAAACATAATAATGTTGGATAATGCAAAAAATATGGTATGGCAACATACATGAGCTTATGCTGCAATGGCTGTGTGCTCATTTAATAGGAATAGTCTTATTTGTTTTTAAATTGATAAAGTGGAACACCAAAGTTTATTTGTAAAGACACATTGTTTATTAGGGCGGGTATCTGATAAGTGAGGACTGATCTTCCATAATTTGCACATGTTGGTGCTATTGGTGCCTACTTATGGCGTAGAAGAGACAGTTGTCACATTTCATGTGCGATGTCAAGCAGATTATGTTTATGTATGTGCATGAGGAGTTCATAGACATATAAATTGCTTGGTTCAAGCAAACTATGCTTAATAAATAAGGGATCTGTTGGTAAGTCTTTTGGCTCACCAGAATAATTCTCAAATAGCTTGAGTGCTTTCTTTTGCATTGTTTCCAGTTTTCTGTAATTAGAAGTTGTGGTACCCCAGACAAGTGTGCAATATGATAATCAGGAGTAGAAATGTACATAATTTATTGCCTTTTTGAGAAGTAAAGGAATTAAATCTGAAAGTTTGAATACAACACAGACAGCTTTGCTTAGTTCTGAAGTGAGTTCTGAATCAATAATGAGGGGCCTGTAATTAATTATCTATCGAATGTTTCAGCAAACAGTGTCGTGTCATGACTAACAGTCCTACAGCAACGCATCGCAGCAGCAGAACGAGAGGCCAAATTTTTTGTGTCAGTGCCCCTTTAATTTCTCCGTATGTAGGGCACTGTTGTTGATAATATTGTCATTTTAGGTGTTGTCATACATTGAGCTTTCACTCTGAAATAAATTGTTATTTGACTTTAGTGTCCTTTTAACTGACATCTTCTTAAACTCAGCCCCCACCTACCCCAACCCCTGCTTCCTACGTATACTGGCCCGGCCTTCTCCATGGCTAAATTTTGTGACGACGGGCCGGTAGCTGAAATGAGTTTATGTGATGTAATAATAATATTTGGGCTTTCACATCACAAAACGAGGATGAACGCTGTAGTGGAGGGCTTCAAAAATTTGCAAGATCTGATGTTATAACGAGCACTGACATCGCACAATACACGGGTAGCAAGTTGCCTCTATCAAAATGTGCCCGCCATGGCCGCGATCAAAAGTGTGATTTTCAGGTCAGCAGCCAAGCACAAGGGCACTGGGTAGACCCTATACGTCACATGCATTTTTGGTCATTTTGAGGTTTCTCAGACACTAAAAGAAATATTACCATAATCCATACATTATTTTCTTCTAAAGTTTCAGCTCTTTTAACTGAAGCAAATATATTTAAATCTGGATATTTTATCAGAACTTTCGTGAATTTTTTACCACAAGGACCCAACTTTTGAATCAATTGGCATCAATAAAAATTTGTACCACAAGAACTGTAAAGTGCATGACTTCAATTATGCTTCAGGGGCTGTATGTATTTATGCAGAGTACAAAAAAAGTAATGAAGTGGTTATTTAGGAGTTCAGTGCAAATAATTGTGCCTAAGTAGTAAGAAACATAGTTTTGAGATAATCTAGTTTAATGTTAGAAAACAGTTGAAAGGCAATCACACTTTGTCATAAACACTATTCAACTATTTTATTTCGAAGCTACAAACTTAATAATCATTGGTAGATCAGTTTTTTACTTTGGAGCCTCTCGTAATGCTTGCCTTACATCTTTTGTGAGATATCATGCAGCTCTATACACAATGTACTTTCAATGTAGTCAATGTTTTCCAACAAATCGACTGTAATATGCAAGGCTCCAATACCAACTACTTCAGCAGAATTTCGGCTTGTGCAATAGTACCATGATTAAATGCAAGAACAATATCCAATGTCAGAATCCCTAACACTCTGAACTTAAATAAGCACAGCAAAGACTCTCCGACTCAATTGCCAAAAGCTCAACGCTTACACCAGGCTGAGAGGTTCAACAATGGAGAGCTAGCTGGTTCAGCATTCAGCACCTCAGTCATTTGCTAGCATTTATTCAGACATACGAGATAACTTTTAGCGTTGCCATGAAATTTGCAATTGCTGAAGAATTTCTTCACCCCCTAGCATCTAAGCTTATCGACAAGTACTACAAACACAAGGTGTAAGGAACGTAAGAGCTGAAAATGTTCGAACCGACGCATTCCGTAGACGAAGTGTGAATACAAAGGCACACAGTGTCTTCAGACTGCTTCAACAGTCACCTGACAGCTGACTCTAGACAAGCATTCTGACTCTCATACATGAATTTTTACTCGGAAAATAGATCGTGCACACAGAGTGCATACGAGGGGCTTGGGCTAGCGTGCATTTTCACTCATTACTTGCTCTCAGAAAAACTGATTTTGTGCCACAACAAACGCCGTTTAAAAATAGCACAAATGTGGAAAATATGCACAAAAGGACACCTTTCCCAAATCGCAAAAAAAAAATTTTTGCTTTATTTGGCTCTGTCGTGTATACACACGTCATGCATACACACTTGTCACGTTTCGGTGGTCGTATTCACACTTGGGAACACTGAGAACTGTTCCCGCAGCTGTGTACGACCATACACAAACTACAAGAGCTCGGGGATTAAACAGACTCACAGCCAAGCGCGCACGAAATTTGCATTTACAGCCCAAACGAATGATTGATATGTGGGGTTTAACGGCCCCCAACTACCATATTATATTAAAAGACGCCGTAGTGGAGGGCTCCGGTAATTTCGACCACCTGGGATTCTTTAATGTGAACCCGAATCTGAGCGCACGGGCCTACAGCATTTTCACCTCCATAGAAAATACAGCCGCCACAGCCGGGATTCAATCCCGCGACCTGCGGGTGAACACCCGAGTACCTTAGCCCCACGGCGGGGCTTACAGCACAAACGGTACATGAAGGATACATAAATACAAAATTAATTTCATGCTTATAGACTCGATTAATTTACATGCGGATCGTGCACAAAAATGAAGGTACAGGGTGCCTGGCATTCCCGGCGAAGCTTGTCCGCACGATCGTTTACGGTCGCAGTGCACAGCAGCAACAAGCACACGTTAAATAAGTTATGGTCGCCGACTACTTGCCCTCCTCTGCCGTCCGCGAATGCAGGAACGCACTGTCGTCGAAGTGCTTGCTGCACACCATCGCGTACTTGGATGGCGCCTTGCCGCTTCGAAGCACGACTAGCCACACTCGACGACGTTCCGCGTCGGTGGGATAAAAGTGGAAGCTTACCCCTGGCTCGGTGCAGTATGTATTGCATTGTGGAACCGAACAATACCTCACCATCAAAAACAGAGAGATTGGTGCGGGTCAACCACGATATGTGAAACCAAAACCACGATAAGTGAAAGCCGTCTACCACCACCACCACCATCCGCACGATCCACACTAACGACTAGGCGACGGTGCTGCCACTGCGATCTCGCGGCGAATAAACAACAACGTGGACTTAGACATGGCCTCCGAGATGACAAACGCGCGACGCGTTTCTCTCCGGCTTAATCACGGTTTCCTAAATTTATTCATAGAGCTTCCTAACATCAAAGTATTTATAGGAAACTCTATGCATCCAGTAAAGGAGACATTGACAGTAGCGCGGATTCTGAAGAGCCGTGCTGCACATTTGCGGGGTCTCTAGGCCATAAAATTTCTATGGTCTAGGTGGCATTCACCTCCGAGCAACCATGTGCTGCCGCAGCAAGGGAGGAAGGCCGCAGCTACAGTGTACTAGAATTCTAGTACACTGTAGCCGCAGCCTATGCCTTGGCCACGGAGGAAGGAAAGGTTCCTTCTTTCTTTCCTCCGTGGCCGTCTCTAGAAAGATGCCTGAGGACTGGCTCACGCTCCCAGCGGAGTTGACCAGCCTTAAGTTTTAAAAAAGTCCGCGCGATAGCGCTCAATACCGACACTATGGCTAAAAGGGAAAGAGGCAGGTCAAATGACACTCCTTGGCTTCGCGTACTTGTGGACGGGAGCAAAGGCCAGAGAGGAAAACCAGGCAATGGTAGAGTGCATATCAAAGGACATTCAGGAGTTAGGAAGAGAGTGCGAGATAATTATACTAGGAGACATGAATGCGCATATAGAAGATATAGATGGGTATACCGACCCGACAGGCAAAATGATCATGGATATGTGTGAAAGGCTTGATTTGATCATTTGCAACAGTACCGAGAAGTGTGAAGGGCAAATAACATGGGAGGTAGGAAGGCTGCAGTCGACGATAGATTATGCACTGATGTCACATAGGATATAGGATAAGCTCAGGGGAATGCACATAGATGAAGGTGGCTCCAGAAGTCTGGGTAGTGTTCACAAACGTATCAAGCTAAGTTTTGGAATAGCCTTGAAAGTGGGAAGGAGAGAAGATGAGCAACTACAGGAAAATTTTTATTCAGAAAGGCAAATTGATATAGCCACTAAACAAATTGAGAAAGTAATCACGGAGGATAATAAGACAGTGTGGACATACACGAATCTAATTAGACTCTTTAATCTAGAGCTTGCTAAGACGCGTGACAAGTCACCCCGGAAAAGAAGACACAAACCAAAAAGTTGGTGGGATGAGGAAGTTAAGAGAGCCATAGCAAAACGTAAGGAAGCCTCTAGGGAACACAGACATGCTAAGCAGCGGGGTGAACCGACAGATGATGTTGAAAGAAAATGGGAAACCTTTATAAGCTGTAGAAGGGATGCATCCCTTCTGATCAATGAAAAGATTAGAAGAAAGGGAGATCAGTGGCTGGCAGAAGTACACAAAAAGATAGAAAGGCAGCTGCGAAATTTTGGAACCATCTAAACTCCCTAAGAAATGAGACGAGCCTAGAGCAGAGTTTTATAACTACAGCCAAAGGTGCTAGGCTAGAAGGGGACAAAGCTATTGAGTATATAAGAACAAGGGTGACAGAAAAATTCCAACAAAGAAGTACTTTATGCACCACAATACAAAAGGACGAATCAAGTGGTGCAATGGCTCCATTTTCACAACGAGAGTGGGAAAGGGCTGAGCAAAGGGTTCCTAAAGTACATCAACAGGCCCAGATGGCATTGCAATTATGCTGATAAAGACATTAGGTCCGAAGTCTAAACAGGCTTTGAGAGAGGCAGTGAGAAATAATAATCGATGGTGAAGTTCCCGATGGATGGAAACTTAGCAGTATGAGCATGACCTATAAAGGAAAGGGGGACAAAGCTGACATAAACAACTACCGTCCTATAACAGGGACATCAGTGGTCTACAAGCTGGCGATGCAGATTATAAAGGAAAGACTATAGGCATGGATAGAGGATGAGGGGCTGCTGGGGGAACTGCAGAATGGGTTTCGGAAACACAGGAGGTTGGAAGACAAGCTGCTCTCACTGACGCAGTGCATCGAAATAGCAGAAAAAGAACACAGGCCCCTGTGGCTAGCATTTTTGGATATCAAGGGAGCGTACGATAGCGTGGTTCAAGAGGAATTGTGGGGAATACTGGACACACTAGGTCTGGAAGATGGAGTCACTAGTCTTTTAAAGGATATCTATAAAGGCAACAAGGTATATAAAGTGGGAAAAACAGGTATCCAAGCCTGCAGAGGTAAAACAGGGGCTTAGGCAGCGGTGTCCCCTGTCACCCTTATTATTCATGATGTACCTACAAGGATTAGAGGCCAAATTAGAGGGAAGTGGACTGGGCTTCAACCTCTCTTTAGTCAAACAAGGAAAACTTATTGATCAGGCACTACCAGCATTAATGTACGCAAATGATATATTGCTAATGGCCAACAACAAGGAAGATTTGCAGAGATTGATGAACATCTGCGGTAATGAGGGAGATAGGTTAGATTTTAGATTCAGTAAGGGAAAATCAGCAGTCATGATTTTCAATGACAACAAAAGTAGTGAGCTTAGAATACAGGAGGTCACGCTAGAGATAACAAATAAATACAAATATCTGGGCGAATGGATAAGCAATGGGACCGAGTACCTGAGGGAACACGAAATATATGTGACGACTAAAGGTAACAGGAATACAGCAGTGATGAAAAATAGGGCACTGTGGAATTACAATAGGTATAATGTTGTGAGAGGAATATGGAAAGGGGTCATGGTTCCTGGGCTGACGTTCGGCAATGCAGTATTGTGCATGAGATCAGAAGTTCAAGCAAGATTAGAAATTAAACAACGTGGAACAGGTAGGCATGCTTTAGGAGCTCACGGGAATACACCAAATCAGGGAGTACAAGGTGATAAGGGATGGACATCATTTGAGGGCAGGCAGGCTAGCAGCAAGATAAAATTTGAGAAGCGATTGAGGGAAATCGGAGAGGAGCGTTGGGCTAGGAAGGTTTTCAGCTACTTGTACATGAAGTATGTCGATACAAAATGGAGGAAGCGAACCAGGAAATTGACTGATAAATACTTAGAAAACAGCAGGTGGCCAAACCAAAAAGAACTATCGGTTAAGAAGAAAGTGAAGGAAACGGAGACTGACATGTGGAGAATGGACATGATTAAGAAGTCCGCAATAGAGATCTATCGAACTTTTAAGCAGGAAATTGCTAAGGAAAGTATCTATGATAATACTCGGGGTAGTTCTCTACTGTTTGAGGCCAAGACGGGAGTACTGCGAACCAAGACATATCGGGCCAAGTACGATCGGGGTAGACACAGTATGCAGTGCGTGTGGAGAGAAAGAAGAAACTGCCGAACACTTGATAATGTTCTGTAAAGGGCTTCACCCTATAGTTCAGGATGATGGCGCAGAGTTTTTTAAAGCATTGGGGTTTAAGGACCGGGAGGGCAAAATTGACTTTAAGTGGGTAGACTTAACTAGAAGGAGGTTATCTGATTGGTGGCTAAAGTCAAGGCACGAGTGAAAATTAAACTCTTCACTGCAAAGTACGAATCCTCCAACTCACTTTTTAAAGAAAAAAAATAAATCTAGTTTTTGGTTCATTAGGTATTACGGCTTTGTGGCGCTAGCCACCGCCTGTTCTCAAGGGTACAGCCATATTCATCCATCCATCCATCCATCCATCCATCCATCCATCAGTTCGGTTCGGACTGTCACGGTGGATGGACATGTCTTTTTAGCGCTCCCGATCGACTGCGCAGATAAGTGTTTTTGCATGTTTTGAGCTTGTATTTATAATTATAAGGCAGCAGTTGCAATCTTCGTAGCACTTGTTTTATGGTACGGCTATTTCGGGGGCCAGTCACCAGGTATTTATTAGGTAGTGCTGGTGTGTGTGTTTGAAATTTTGTTGATTTTTTTTTCTTTTGCCACCCCGTGGGGGAGGTGCGCGTACATTGAACCCGCAAATTTTGATAGTAGAGCTGAGACTTTCTTTTTTTTCGTAGTGCAGGGCTCGAGTTTGGTAATTATCGAGTATAGGGACAATTGGTGTCAGAAAGACATGGTTAAAAAGACTGTAAAGTGTTCAGGATGTGGAGTGGGTTTGAAAGGGGACCGAAGTGTAGAAGTGCATGGAGAAGAGGCTGACGCGATGTGTAGGCAATGTGAGGTCGAGGAAAAAGTGAAGAAAATGATGGTTGCCCAGAGTAAACTGCTGATGAGAATCGCCGAGATCGAAACTGCGTTGGCGACAGAGCAAGAGAAAACGAGGGCAATGGGAGAAAGAATGAAGTCCGCCGAGGAAGCACTAGTAAAGCTGAACAAAGGAGCGGCCTACGGAGAGAACAGTAGGGAGCCGGCAACCAGAGAAGGAAAAGCAAGCAAGTTTGGAAAAAAGAGGTTTAGCCGGTTCAACTGTCGCAAGGCCCAGCTTCAGCGAGGTAGGGGTGGGGCTGGGAGGGGACAAAGCAGTTGGCGTCACAGGTGCAAGTAGCCCCCAGATGCAGGACGCTCCAGCTGGAAAGTCACAGCATGTGATAATCACTGGGGACTCGAATTTAAATCGATGCACAGAAGCCATCAAAGAGAGGGTAAGAGGTGACATGAGGGTTGCAGTAGGGGCGTTCCCAGGACGCAAGCTGGAAGCAGTCATGAGGCAAGCGAGCGCAAAACTCAAAACTGCAGCTGATAGACGAAACCTCGTGATAAGTTCAGGTTGTTTAAACGATGTCTTCAATGAGGATACAGCAGGACCAGTAACCAAACTGGCGAAAGGCGTCGATGACAAGCGCGCCACTTCTCCTCAGGTACAGGTAGTGATATGCACGATACCGGAGGTACCGGTGCGTGATAGAACCTGCAAAGAGCGGTTGTCAACGCAAACCAAGAGATATGGCGGATGAGTCGAGAGAAAGGCTTTGAGGTGGTGGAAATAAACAGAGAGGTGCATAAATAGGTAGGGTGGTTTTCAACGAGACAGAATTCACTTCGATGGGCGGCTAGGTCATGAAGTGGGTTGGCGACTTGCAGGACGCGCAGGAGCTTTTTGGGGGGGCAAGCGGGCCCATCGGAGTGCAGGATAGCTAGTAACGAGGAAAACAACCAGGGAGACTCTTTGACAGGTGGCATGGACAGATACGATTCCAAAGTGGCACCAGTATCTAAGATAGGTAGAGTCCGGGGCATAAATAGACGTAGCCACGAGTGCCGAGCCTATTCCGACATAGGGTATATTAACATGCAGGGTGGTAGGAACAGGCTGAAGTTGGAAGAGATAGAAGAACAGCTAAGGGAAGAAAGGCCGATGGTATACGGTTTTGTAGAAACACATATCACAGACATGGAACAACCTCCGAACAATCCGGACTATGCGTGGGAATATTGTAATAGAACAGAATTAAGGCAGCAGTAAATGGAGTGGTATTGGGGCATTCATTCATAAAAGTACAGACTGGAAAAGGGTCAAGCAGGAGTGCAAGGAACATTTATGGCATAAAGGGAAAGTGGCAGGTCAAATGACACTCCTTTGTTTCGTGTACTTGTGGAAGGGAGCAATGGCCAGAGAGGAAAACCAGGCAATGGTAGAGTGTATATATACGGACATTCAGGAGTTAGGAAGAGAGTGCGAGATAATTACACTAGGAGACATGAATGCGCACATAGAAGATATAGATGCGTATACCGACCCGACAGGCAAAATGATCATGGATATGTGTAAAAGGATTGATTTGATCATTTGCAACAGTACCGAGAAGTGTGAAGGGCAAATAACATGGGAGGTAGGAAGGCTGCAGTCGGCGATAGATTATACACTGATGTCACAAAGAATGTATGATAAGCTCAGGGGAATGCACATAGATGAAGGTGGCTCCAGAAGTCTGGGTAGTGATCACAAACGTATCAAGCTAAGTTTTGGAAGAGCAGTGAAAGTGGGAAGGAGACAAGATGAGCAACTACAGGAAAATTTTTATCCAGACATGCGAATTGAAATAGTCACTAAACAAATTGAGAAAGTAATCACGGAGGATAATAAAACAGTGTGGACATACACGAATATAATTAGACTGTTTCAGCTAGAGCTTGCTATAAGAAGCGTGACCAGTCACCCCGGAACAGAAGACGCAAACCCAAAAGTTGGTGGGATGAGGAAGTTAGGAGAGCCATAGCAAAACGTCAAGAAGCCTCCAGGGAACACAGACATGCTAAGCAGTGGGGTGAACCGACAGATGATGTTGAAAGAAAATGGGAAACCTTTCTAAGCTGTAGAAGGGATGCATCCCTTCTGATCAATGAAAAGATTAGAAGGAAAGGAGCTCAGTGGCTTGCAGAAGTACATGAAAAAGATAGAAAGGCAGCTGCGAAATTTTGGAACCATCTAAACTCCCTAAGAAATAGACGAGCCTAAAGCAGAGGTTTATAACTACAGCCCAAGATGCTAGGCTAGAAGGGGACGAAGCTATTGAATATGTAAGAACAAGGGTGACAAAAAAACTTCAACAAAGAAGTGCTTTATGCACCACAATAGACAAGGGTGAATAAGTGGTGCAATGGCTCCATTTTCACAACGAGAGTGGGAAAGGGCTGAGAAAAGGGTTCCTAGTAGTACATCAACAGGCCCAGATGGAATACCATTTATGCTGATAAAGACATTAGGTCCGAAGTCTAAGCAGGCTTTGTGAGAGGCAGTGAGCAAACTAATAATCGATGGTGAAGTTCCCGATGGATGGAAACATAGCGGGATGAGCATGATCTATAAAGGAAAGGGGGACAAAGCTGGCATAAACAACTACCGTCCTATAACAGTGACATTAGTGGTCTACAAGCTGGCGATGCAGATTATAAAGGAAAGACTGCAGGCATGGATAGAGGATTAGGGAGTGCTGGGGGAACTGCAGAATGGGTTTCGGAAACACAGGAGGTTGGAAGACAATCTGTTCTCACTGACGCAGTGCATCGAAATAGCAGAAAAGAAACACAGGCCCCTGTGGCTAGCATTTTCGGATATAAAAGGAGCGTACGATTGCGTGGTTCAAGAGGAATTGCGGAGAACACTGGACACACTAGGCGTGCAACACGTAGTCACTAATCTTTTGAAGGATATCTATAAAAGTAACAAGGTAGTTATAAAGTGGGAAAAACAGGTATCCAAGCCTGCAGAGGTAAAACGGGGGCTTAGGCAGGGGAGTCCCCTGTCACCCTTACTATTCATGATGTACCTACAAGGATTAGAGGCCAAATTAGAGGGAAGTGGACTGGGCTTCAACCTCTCTTTAGTCAAACAAGGAAAACTCATTGATCAGGCATTACCAGCATTAATGTACGCAGATGATAAGGTGCTAATGGCCGAAAACAAGGAAGATTTGCAGAGATTTATGGACATCTGCGGTAATGAGGGAGATAAGTTACATTTGAGGTTCATGAAAAGAAAAATCAGCAGTCATGGTTTTTTAATGATAATGAATAACCTTACGATAGAGGAGGTCACGCTAGAGATAACGAGTAAATACAGATATAAGATATATGGGCGTATAGATAAGCAATGGGACCGAGTGCCTAAGGGGGCACGAAAGCTTTTGAGAGAAGCTTTTGAGAGAAATGGGGGAGAAGCGTTGGGCTAGGAAGGTTTTCAGCAACTTGTTCATGAAGAATGTCGATACAAAATGGAGGAAGCGAACCAGGAAATTGACTGGTAAATACTTAGAAAACAGCAGGTGGCCAAACCAAAAAGACCTATCGGTTAAGAAGAAAGTGAAGGAAACGGAGACTGACATGTGGAGAATTGGCATGATTAAGAAGTCCGCACTAGAGATCTATCGAACTTTTAAGCAGGAAATTGCCAAGGAAAGGATCTATGATAATACTCGGAGTAGTTCTCTACTGTTTGAGGCCAGGACGGGAGTGTTGCGAACCAAGACATATCGGGCCAAATACGAAGGGGTAGACACAGTATGCAGTTCGTGTGGAGAGGAAGAAGAAACTGCCGAACACTTGATAATGTTCTGTAAAGGGCTTCACCCTATAGTTCAGGATGATGGCGCAGAGTTTTTCAAAGCACTGGGGTTTAGGGACAGGGAGGGCACAATAGACTTTAAGCGGGTAGACTTAACTAGAAGGAGGTTATCTGATTGGTGGCTAAAGCAAGGCACGAGTGAAAATTAAACCCTTCACTGCAAAATATGAATCCTCAACCTCACTATATAAAGGAAAAAAAGATAAATCTAATGGTCAGTTGACTAAGTATTACGGCTAGATGGCGCTAGCCGCCCGACCTAAAGGGTACTGCCACATCCGTCCATTCATCCATCTTCACGGCGATGGGCGGTATCAGCCTAGCGTTTTTTATCTGCGGCCCATAAGGGCGCGTCAGTCGAGAGTTGTTCGAGCCGTGCAACTGTGCACCACTATTTCGGAGGCTCTGCAAAGTGTTGCGTTGTTGCACCGCCCGCCACAGGTGACGCGAGCGACCGAGAACATTTTCAAAATGAAGGAGGAAAAGGGTGTGGCAGCTGTTTTTTTTTTTTCTCATGTGGCAGGCATCTTCCTAGAGGAGGCGTTGCCTCGGCATATCCGCACAGCATGCGGGTATTGGGGAGAAAGCACTGCTTCCGGCCACCACCTCTTAATTGAGTGACGACGATTACGGTATCGGTGGCGAATTTCTTTACCCACGGCTCCCACAACCAGCCACTCGTCACAAAGTTGTGGCCCTTCATTGCATTTCTCGACTTCAACAGCTCCCGGGTAATCAAACTCGTCCTCGGAACAAGAAATTCGTGAATATCGGAGCTGTCGACATGCGGCCGCAAGCGACGTGCACCGGGGAGTGCTCGGAACGGCCGTAGCACCAATGCATTAAAAGTGAAGCCCAAACAGGGTCAATGCGCTCGTGGCGCTGCAATCGGTAGCCTGCAATTCGTCGTTTATTTAGGAGCTGCGCGCGGCTCCGTAGAACTGGTTGGGGGTAAAACGGCTGAATTGCTTGGCTTTATTTTTTAATGTAGCTTCAGTAGCTACATGCTGTTACGAAAAGTGACGCAAAATGTGAAGTAAAGACGAAGAAACTTGACAGCGAGCGTTCTGGGACTTGGCCGGCGGCTCCCCATATAATTGTCATTCCCCAGCCACCTCTGACAAAAAAAAATGCCTGCCTACCCTGAGTGCATAGCGTCGCCGCCGTTCATGCACGCTCCATATAGCCATGAGGGCCATGTACACTGTGCGTGCCTCTGCGTGATACTAGAGTTGGGCCGTTTTTTTTTTTTTTTTGCCCACCATTTGTTATCAGGTTTGATTGTACCGTATTTGTGTGTAACCGTCGCACAAAATGAAAGGGTGACGAGCCTGAGAACAAAAAACCGGTTAACTTTTATTATTTGTCGAACGTTAAAAGTGTATTCTTTACACATGCTCGAACGTTACAAGTCCATTTATGTTCGAGTACTTTCTAGATTTTATGTGCCAGTATATATTAAATGGGAAGTATTTCTTAGCAAACTTCGGTGACTTTGAGCGTATCTATCTGTCTATCTTTATCTAGCCGCCTACGTTTGGGTGCTCTCGTGGTCACCCCTTTTACTTGGCGTGAACCAAAATTAGCATGAGAGGGTAAGATGGTTTGACGAATATGACACACTTGTCAAGACATGAATAATGTCACAATCCCGTCGCGTACGTCGTCAAACTCTTCCCGCCAGACAGTGGCACATACCCACGGGCGGGCCGCTGGTATGCGGGCATGTGTCATGGGTGATTGACACTTGGTATCTGCTCAGGAACGACGAGAACACACATGGGCAATTTTAACGCACGAGTGTTAAGAAATACCCGACATCGGTAGCGTCGGCCCGATGAGTCCCAGCTGGAATCGAACCCAAGAATTATGGGTTGCAATGAAACATTTTACCACAAAGCTACGCCAGGTCTCGGAACTACTTTTCGAATAGACGCTAATCTTCGTGAAATGGTAACACTGGCTTCAGTGCTGCCTACCCAAATTTATGAACATTACCTATGTACTATTTTGATACAGCCGTCACGTCGTGTTAACGTCAGATGTGGTTAGTTGCCATGCGTTGAAGTTGGTTTATGTAGCAGTGTCCAGGGCAAGCATCTTCGCGAGCATCAGCGCTTGATATCAGCTTTGGTGTTGCTAATACGCATGTTCCAGCTGGCATCGTTGCGCAAGTGCAAACAACTGGTTATGTTATGATCTGCAACTCTTCAACGTATGTCTGTGTGCGCGACATTTGTACAATAATTTAGCGTCATTTCATGACGTGTCACTCAATAAAAAAAATTGCAACACGGTCACCTTACCTCCGCATGCTTCGCATAACGTCGATTCCCAGGTACGTGGGATCTGCCGATTTTTTTGTGTCATTCTAAACGTCAACTAAGGCAGTTTTGGAAGACAGAAAGTTCTGCGGTGCATTTGATGTGAGCACGTATGCGACATAATTTGCGAAGTCTAGTTCTTGTCTAAGAGAGAAGTGCTTTTAATACTACGTAGGCTCTCAAGACTGTAGGGATGGCACGTTATGGGGATGTCGATTAGATGTCATCGATAGACGTAGACGTATGGATATTATTTTTATGTTGACAGGATATCACTGGTTCACCATGATCCCCATTGAAGTCCCCTATCAGGAGCACCTCTCTCCCCGTTCCCCAACGCGACACATCGTCTCTGATGCATTGTGATATTTGACCATTGGCGTCATCCAGTCTTCGAGTCACACCTAAGTAGACAACCCCGACGAGAACGGGGATGTTCGGGATTTCGCCGGTAATCACATGTGTTCTTGGTAGTTCCCTGGTAGCCGTAACACGTCGTACCGCTTCGTCGTACCGCACATCAACACCTCCAGCTTTTCGATCTCCGACGGATCGGTTATTGTCAGCCCATTGCCAGTCGTTGCGTGTAGGTGGCTCTTCAAGTTCCCGAAATGGGCTTCTGCAACTGCAAACAGGCTAATGCCCTCGGCTGTTATAGTCCTGTACAGCTCTTCCCATTTTTGGGTCTTGCTGGCCCCATGGAGGTTGAGGAACCCCACGGTGGCTCCAATTATCGGGGGGCGACGTTAAGGGTGGTGTCTGCGCTTCAGTGGGGCATCTGCGTGGCAAGCATCAGGTGGTGCTTGACTGCAGCTAACATTGTGGGCTGGGCAGGTTGGGTGCCCCATGGGAGTACCACTGGAAGGTGTATCCATGGTGGCGGAACTGTCATCGCTTGTTGTGGCGGTGATGGTGGTGGAGGAGCTCGCCGCTGGGTGGCTGGTGTGTTCGACTTGTTTCGTTCCTTTGGGAAGGCACGCTGGGGCTGCGCTCCAGGGACTTCTTTACCTCGGGGAGTGGTTGGGTGCGACGAGGTCTATGGCCTAAAAAAAACCTGGACCTCGGCTTCGATCTTATCGGCCACAAATTCCACTTCTTCGGGGCTGTAGTATGTCCCATTTTTATTCATCATTTGAGAAATCCACCCTTTGCGTAGGTTGAGAATAACCTGTGGTGAGAGCGTTTACACCATTTCTGCAGCTGAATATTGACTAGGCGGATTTCGGCGAGAACCTCCGCGCCTCTTTTGGTGACTTCTGGAATCGAGCATACAGCCAGAGAGGCTGCACTGTCTTTCTATTTGCTGTTGAGCATTTGAACAATTTGCCCAGGGTTTTTCTTCAAAATGTGTACTAGTAAACATGCAGTATGTACTTGCGGCGGCGCGGTGTCGTGGCCTTTTGCTCGTAGACGTCAACATATTGAAGCACCTTTCCAGTTGTGGCCTTTCTTCCGAACAACAAACCCAAGGCATTTGGAACGTCAACAGACTTTTGAACAGATTGCATGAGCGCCTCCACGTTTCCATCTCCCGCAACGATCACTTCTCTTGGAGTGCTGGGGTCCGGTCTATTGCCAGTCTGAGTAGGGCGCTGCTGGCCAGGTGGGTGTCGTTTTTGCTTGTTGACGTCTCGCGGTGTCGTAGAGCTAGCTAATCTAAAGCCCATAGTGTGCTGGTGCGACGTTCCAACGTTATCCATTGGTGTCAGTTCGCTCCTGGGGGCAATGTACGGGGAAGAGGGTCGCTGCACTTCGTGAAGTTCATGTTCCAGTTGTGGGGTCGCCAATTTCCCTTCTGTGGTCAGCGGGGTTTTGTCTGTCTGTTCTCCGCGTCTGTCCTCTACGCTTGAGGGGCCGCACTCGGTTTTTGCATCCATGGTATAGACCTTCTGTGCAGTAGCAGAGTCAGGGTAGTCCTCGGTGGGCGCCGTTTCCGTTTCTAACTCATCCGGTACTTGTACCAGCTGATCTGTATGAGGAGAACCTTCCACATCTGAAGGGGGTGGAGCGGCGGTGATAGCTGCGGTTGGAGGTGTAACTGTTTGGTCATGGCCTGGACAGTGTTCTCCGGTGTTTTTATTCTGGGCCGTTGTGTTTCACATGCGTGCATGCCTGTGGCGATAGGTGAGCCGCTCTTCTAAGTCCTCTATTGTTCGGCATAATTAAAGTGTTCTGAAAATCCGCCTCCTTGGATAAATGAATGGATTGATATGACTGTACCCTTTAGATCGTGTGGCGGCTAACGCCACATAGCCGTAATACTTAGAGAACCTAAAACGAGATGTATCTTTTTTTTTTCTTTAAATCGTGAAGTTGAGGATTGGTACTTTGCAATGAAGAATTTAATTTTCACTCGTGCCTTTATTTTAGTCACAAATCAGATAACCTCCTTCTAGTTAATTCTATCCGATTAAAGTCTATTTTCCTTCCCTGTTCCTAAACACCAGTGCATTGAAAAACTCGGCGCCATCATCCTGAACTATAGGATGAAGCCCTTTACAGAACATTATAAAGTGTTCGGCATTTTCCTCCTCCTCTTCGCTCGCACTGCATACCATGTCTGCCCCTTCGTATTTGGCCCGATATGTCTTGGTTCGCAATGCTCCCGTCCTGGTCTCAAAGAGTAGAGAACTACCCCGAGTATTATCGTAGATCCTTTCCTTGGCAATTTCCTGCTTAAAAGTTCGATAGATCTCTGGTGCGGGCTTCTTAATCATGCCCATTCTCCACATGTCAGTCTCCGTTTCCTTCACCTTCTTCTTAACTGATAGTTCTTTTTGGGTTGGCCCCTGCTCTTTTCTAGGTATTTACCCGTCAATTTTCTGATTCGCCTATATCCTCCATTTTTTAACAACATTCCTCATGTAAAAGTACCTGAATACCTTCCTAGTCCTCCCCTCCTAGTCCTCCCCCATTTCTTTTAATCGCTTCTCAAATTTTATCTTGCTGCTAGCTTCCCTGTCCTCGAATGATTTCCATCCCATATCACCTTGTACTCCCTGATTTGGTGTATTACTGTGAGCTCCTAAAGCAAGCCTACCTATTCCTCGATGCTTAATCTCTAATCTTGCTTGAACTTCTGATCTCATGCAGAAGACCGCATTGCCGGAAGTCAACCAGGAACCATTACACCTTTCCAGCTTCCTCTCACATCATACCTATTGTAATTCCACAGTGCCCTATTTTTCATCACAGCTGCATTACTGTTTCCTTTATCCTTTACGTATATTTCGTGCCCCCTTAGGCACTCGGTCTCAGTGCTTATCCATACGCCCATACATCTTATATCTGTATTTATTCGTTCTCTAGCGTGACCTCCTCTATCATAAGATCACTACCTTCATTATCATTAAAAAACCATGACCGCTGATTTTTCTTTTCATGAACCTCAAATGTAACTTATCTCCCTCATTACCGCAGATGTCCATAAATATCTGCAAATCTTCCTTGTTTTCGGCCATTAGCACCTTATCATCTGCGTAAATCAATGCTGGCAGTGCCTGCTCAATGAGTTTTCCTTGTTTGACAAAGGAGAGGTTGAAGCGAATTCCTCTCCCCTCTAATTTGGTCTCTAATCTATGTAGGAACATCATGAATAACAAGGATGACAGAAGACAGCCATGCCTAAGCCCCCGTTATATCTCTGTGGGCTCGAATACCTGTTTTTTTTTTTTTCATTTTATAGCTACCTTGTTACTTTTATAGATATCCTTTAAGAGTTTAGTGACTCCACCCTCCACATTTAGTGTGTGCAGTATTCCCCACAAGACCTCTTTAACCACGTTATGGTACGCTCCTTTGATATCCAAAAATGCTAGCCACAGGGGCCTGCATGTGTTCCTTTTCTGCTATTTCGATGCACTGCGTCAGTGAGCGCAGATTGTCGTCCAACCTCCTTTGTTTTCGAAACCCATTTTGCAGTTCCCCCCGCACCCCCTCATCCTCTATTCATGCCTGCAGTCTTTCATTTAAAGCCAAACCTCATAAACGCGAAAATGTGCGCGACAGTGACAAGCGATGAGCGACGAAACGGGGACTCGCGCGACGTGTCGCGGGGAAGTTTTCGCAGGGTAGTAGTTTTCGCGTGATCGCTCCGTTCTCCAGATTTGGAAACCGTCGCCCATCGCCCGGAAGTGCTGTGCTTAAAGCACCGGAACAGGATGTACATGACCGACGTGCTGCCGGTTCTCTTCATGTGCCGCGAAATCACCACCTCCTCTCACTCTTCTCTCCGCCGGAGTGACGCGTGCACAACGAAGAAATAACGTATTGTTTATGCACGTGCACATAAAAAAAGTACTGCAAGGCAATAATAAACACTTTTTGTTCCATTACACAACAATATATCTTATTTTTAAATTGCATACCGCTCACTACGCGGTTTTTTTTTTTTTTGGTACGAGTAGACGGCCTCATGCAAGCAACGGTGGAGTTAGCTCGCCGAAGCCGTCGCGTGAATGAGGTTTGCCTGCGCTAGCGACTGTTCGCGCGAAGGCAATCTACGTCGCGTCGCTCATCGCTGTCGCGAGCATTTTCGCAGTTATGGGGTTTGTCTTTTATATTCTGCATCACCAGCCTGTAAACCACTGATGTCACGGTTACAGGACGATAGTTGTTTATGTCAGCTTTGTCCCCCTTTCCTATATAGATCATGCTCATTCTGTTAAGTTTCCATCCATCAAGGACTTCATCAATAATTGTTTTGCTCGCTGCCTCTCTCAAAGTCCATCATTCGCCTTCCATCTCACCTACAGAGAGGAACGAATAACACGCGAGCAATCCTGACGCTGGCGCTGGCGTCCTCCTCGCACTCTTTCTTTTCCCTCTTTCGTGCGATGCGGGACCAGCAATTCCAAATACGTTTCCGGCGTGACTTGCCACGTGCCTTAGCAAGCTCGAGCTCAAACAGTCTAATTAGATTCGTGTACGTCCACACTGTTTTAAATGCGAATTATTTCTCAGCGAACTTCGATGACTTTGAGCGTATCTATCTATCTATCTATCTATCTATCTATCTATCTATCTATCTATCTATCTATCTATCTATCTATCTATCTATCTATCTATCTATCTAGCCGCTTACGTTTGAGTGCCCTCGTGCTCACCCCGTTAACTTGGCGTGAACCAAAACAACCATGGGAGGGTAAGATGGCTTGACGAATATGACGCACTGGTCAAGACATTAATAATGTCACAATCCCGTCGCGTACGTCGTCAAACACTTCCCGCCAGGCACTGGCACATACACACGGGCGGGTATGTGCCGCTAGTATGCGGGTATGTGCCAACAGGTGATTGACACCTAGTATCTACTTAGGAACGACGAGAACACACATGGGCAATTTGAACGCGCAAGCGTTAAGAAATACCCGACATTGGTAAGAATAAATGTAAGAGTCCCAGCTGGAATCAAACCCAAGCATTCTGCGTGGCAATGAAGCACTTTACCACGGAACTACGCCAGGTTTCGGAACTACTTTTCCAATAGACGTTAATCTTCGTGAAACGTTAATAGTGGTTGCAGTACTGACTACCCATTTTTATGAACATTACATGTGTCCTCATTTATTGCAGCCGTCACGCCAGGTTGACGTCAATTGTGGTTAAATGCCATGCACTGAAGTTGATTAATGTAGCAGTGTCAGGGCCAGCATCCTCGCGAGCATCAGCGCTTCATGTCAGCTACTGGTGTTGCTGAAACTCGTGTTCCAGTTGGCATTGCTGCGCAAGTGCAAACAACTGCTTATATAAACGTCTGCAACACTTCAACATATGTCTGTGCGTGCAAAGTTTGTACATATATTTAGCGTCATTTCATGACCTGTCGCTCAATAAAAAAATTTAGTGACAGGTCATGCCCATGATCGCATGCTTCTCATAACGTCGATCCCCATGTACGTGGGATCTGCCAAATTTTTATTATCCTCAATGATTACTTTCTCAATTTGTTTAGTAGCTATTTGGATTTGTCTTTCTAAATATGAATTCCCCTGCAGTTGCTCATCTTGTCTCCTTCCCACTTTCATTGCTCTTCCAAAGCTTAGCTTGATGAGTTTGGGATCACTACCCATACTTCTGGAGCCACATTCATCTGTGTGAATTCCCTCGAGCCTATCATACATCCTATGTGACATCAGTGCTTAATCTATCGTCGACTGCAGCCTTCCTACATCCCACGTTATTTGCCCTTCACACTTCTGAGTAATGCTGCAAATGATCAAATCACGCCTTTCACACATATCCATGATCATTTTGCCTGTTACGTCAGTAAACCCATCTATATCTTCTATGTGCGCATTCATATATCCTAGTATAATTATGTCGCACTCTCTTTCTAATTCTTCCATGTCCTTTGTTATACACTCCACCATTGCCTGGTTTTCCTCTCTGGCCTTTGCTCCCGTCCGCAAGTACACCAAACCAAGGAATGTCATCTGCCCAGCTACTTTCCCTTTTAACCATAAATGTTCCATGCATCCCTGCATGACTCTTTGCCAACCTATACATAAATGTATTACTGATCCAATTCCACCCCCCACACTCATTTGGCTGCCTTCGGTTCTATTGCGATAATCCCGTACGTAGTCTGGATAGCAAGCTCCATGTCCCAAAGATTTGTCTCCACAACCCCATATACCATCAGCTCCTCCTGCCTTAATTGCTCTTCTACCTCTTCCCACTTTAACCTATTCCTGCCACCCTGAATGCCTGCATGTTAATATAGCCTATGTTTGACTTAGCTCGGCCCTTGTGCTTACGTCGATTTCTTCTCCCACGGACCCCGTGTGGCTTGATAATATTGGTACCCCTTTAGAACCGTCTGTGGCTACACTGTTGGCCTCAGGGCTCTGAGTCCCCCTAAAAAAAATTGCCCTCAGCTTCCCTCGGGGGAACACTGAGGAGGATGCGGAGCATATAATTGGTTAACGGGGTGTTAAAGTGCGACTTACTTGGGTCGATGGCTAAATTGGTTAACGTGGTTGTGAAATGGGGTGTTAAATTGCGACTTACTTGGGTCGATGGCTAAATTGGTTAACGTGGTTGTAGGAGGGGGTGTTAAATGAGTGAACACGTACACACGTATGCGAAAGGGCGGCGCTGGTCGAAGGGACGTCGATCATTGTGTTTGTGGATTCGTTGGAATTCATTTCACCGCGACCTTGGACGTCGACGCGCCGTACAAACCAACCGACGAGCGGCAACTGAGCGAGCGAGCGCCGACCTTGAGTATATATACAGCGCGACGGCGCATGCACTGTCAGCTGTCGAATGTTCGAGAAGGGGGAGAAGCGCAACGGCGCATGCGCGCGCGTCAGCTGCCGATGTTCTCGAAGCGCGACGGCGCATTCGCGCGCGTCAGCTGCCGATGTTCTCGAAGCGTGACGGCGCATGCGCGCTACATTATACAGCTAGCGAATGTTCGTGAAGAGGAGAAGCGCACGCGGTGTGTAGAGGAGGAAGGGTGCACAGATGGTGGAGGAGTGAAGCGCGCGCGGTGTGTGGAGGAGGAAGGGATGCACAGATGGTGGAAGAAGGAGGAGGAAGCTTGCGGACGGCGCCGCACTACAAGCCTCGAGTATTAGATGCTCCGCATCTAAATAAGCTGTGGCTTGACGACCCATCCTATTACCAACCCTCCTGCCCGTGGCACAACTGTAATCAATGTAATCCTGTGCAAAGAGGCGAGGGCCGGGCTCGTACACGTCTTGGTTCACCTCCATCACGCTCTATCCGAGCTGCCGGCTCATACCCCTGATCATACAGTTGGCCTCCGCTACCGTCCTTTCAATCCCACGAGAGTGCCCCCAGACCTTTTGGACTGTGCATGGTCACATGCACACTCCCATAGGCGTCTCGGAGCCGCATCCCATCCTCTAACTGTGTTTAAAGGTTCTGATCTTTGCCTCTTAGCACATTATTAAGACCAGCATGAATAATGACGAGATTTTCGCCCTCCATGTTGTCCTCAACAACTTCTTGAGCTTTGCGCAGTGCACCCACCATGTTCTTCCCTGACTGGGCCTCCACCCTCCCTCTCCCATCTTCCTTCACTGTCGTGAAGACGCCATCTCAAACCCTGGTCGCGTTAGTGTCCCCCACCACTAGGACCCTTCTACGCTCCAAACGCTAGCTTTCTTATGGCGATGGCGCCCCTGTTTGCTTCACCTGTTTCTCTCTCTCTGCCTTCTGTTGTATGTCACAGCCCTGCTCGAAGACTGCCATGCCCCCAAGCTGTATGTTCTCGGAGCTTCTATGCTGTGGCCAGACACTGCGGCCTCCTGACCTCCCTTTCACCTGTTCCTTCCCGCCTGTCGCCTTCTCCGCTACCCACGCCTTCTATCTCACACCGGTTGGGGCCGGGGCGAAGCGGCATTAGCTCCTTTACCCGCTGCTCGAGCTCGGTCCGCCCTTCCCGTTATTTTCGAAGGTCGCCCTTTATTTGCTCTAATAGGCTGGCGGTAGCCTCCTCCCGCTCACGCGACACTCCGAGCTGTTTTTGGAGCCCTATCCTCTGCTCCCATTCCGCCCTCGGCTCCCCCTGAAGTCCCTCTATGCTATCCTCCATGCGATGCACGGCCGCCTTCAGTGCCTCGCACAACCTGCACACGAAGCTCGCCTTCTGTACGTCGGCCAAACTCGTGAATGCTGTCTCGTCCAAATAGCACCAGCGCTTGCGTTCTTCGCACTGCACCAGCTCACTTTCGCCCGTGGTTTTCCTAGCCTCATTAGCCACCACACGCACATTCATTGGACCGTGCGCCCGCCAGCCTTAAGTTCAGCCCCAACCCCGTTGTGCAGCCGTCTCCGCTAACTCCCCTACCTCAACAACTGTTTGAAGCTGCCACCTACACCACACACACACGTGTTAATTTTCACTCGTAGCTTCTCAAGAGGTTGACTTCGTGTTCGGTTCTTAGTTTAATAACTAACCGGGTGCACCGAACTTCTTCAAAAGGATAGATGGATGGATTGATGTGGCTTTACCCTCTATATTGGGCGGCGGCTAACGCCACCAAGCCGTAATACTTATAGTGAACCAAAAACTAGATTTATCTTTTTTTAATAGTAAAGTTGAGGACTGGTACTTTGCAGCAAAGGGTTTAATTTTCACTCGTGCCTTGACTTTAGCCACAAATCAGATAACCTCCTTCTAGTTAATTCTACCCGCTTAAAGTCTATTTTGCCCTCCCTGTCCCCAAACCACAATGCTTAGAAAAACTCTGCGCCATCATCCTGAACTATAGGGTGAAGCCCTTTACAGAATATTATGAAGTGTTCGGCAGTTGCCTCCTCCTCTCCACACGGACTGCTTACCGTGTCTACCACCTTCGTATTTGGCCCGATATGTCTTGGTTCACAAACCTCCCGTACTGGCTTCAAACAGTGGAGAACTACCCCGAGTATTATCGTAGATCCTTTCCTTGGCAATTTCCTGCTTAAAAGTTCGATAGATTTCTAGTGCGGGCTTCTTAATCATGCCAATTCTCCACATGTCAGTCTCTGTATCCTTCACCTTCTTTTTAACTGATAGTTCTTTTTGGGTTGGCCCCCCGCTCTTTTCTAGGTATTTACGCGTCAATTTTTGGATTCGCCTATATCCTCCATTTTTTATCAACATTCCTCATGTAAAAGTACCTGAATACCTTCCTAGCCCTCCCCTTCTAGTCCGCCCCCATTTCTTTTAATCGCTTCTCAAATTTTATCTTGATGCTAGCTTCCCTGTCCTCGAATGATGTCCATCCCATATCACCTTGTACTCCCTGATTTGGTGTATTCCTGTGAACTTCTAAAGCAAGCCTACCTATTCCTCGATGCTTGATCTCTAATCTTGCTTGAAATTATGATCTCATGCGCAAGACCGCATTGCCGAACGTCAGACCAGGAACCATGACCCCTTTTCATATTCCTCTCACAACATCATACCTATTGTAAGTCCACAGTGCCCTATTTTTCATCACTGCTGCATTCCTGATGCCTTTAGTCGTTACGTATATTTCGTGTTCCCTTAGGTACTCGGTCCCATTGCTTATCCATGCACCCAGATATTTGTATTTATCTGTTATATCTAGCGTGACCTCCTGTATCCTAAGCTCACTACCTTCATTATCATTAAAAATTATGACTGCTGATTTTTTCTTCACTGAATCTGAAATACTCCCTGTCGGTCCCTACGTGGGAGACGCCCGCTACGCGCTAAGTGCGTCCTGCAGGACTGAAATAAAGTTTTTTCATTCCTATCTGAAATCTAGCCTATCTCCCTCATTACCGAAGCACGTTATACACGAGCTCCATCTGGTGGTTCAGGCACTGCGCCGTACTCCCCACTGGGCTGCAGAAATTAGGTGCCTTCTTTCTCTTCTAACCATTATCACCACCACCACCTAGCTAACGTTTATAGATACTTTTTCAGTTTCGGAACTCTCCGCCGGAAGCAGGCGGCCGGCTGTAGTTCCCGCCGGCAAGACGCTGCAGGATAACTTCACGACACGCAAACGAGGGTCGTCTGCTACAGCCAGGCGTGGTGCAGCCGGTGAGCAGCGTTTACCCAACACCGCAACTTCTTGGTTTGGGCACGAGGAGTATAACGTAGAGCCTAGATGCGTGTGCGGCGTCTTTCCAGGTCCTTGGTGAAAATAATAGGTTACGTAGCATGGTGCTAGACGAGCATTTGTCGATTAAAATGCCGTTTTGCTGCCTTGCAACTTCTTAGTCTTCCAGGTAGTACAAACAAAATTTAGAGCTCGATTGTTTTAGAAACGTCTTGCCCAAGGCGCGGTAAGAGCCGTGACTCATCTTGTTCCAGCTTATAGTTGTTTAGAAGCTATTTTTGCGAGTCTCAGCATAGGGATCTTCGACGCTGTGCACATTAACTTGCGCAGCAAAAAGCACATCGCCGGGCTAAAGGAAGTTGAAACCGAGCAATTGCTGTAAGGTATCAGCCACATTGAAAATCCCATTGAAACAACGCCATTTGTCAGTTCAGCTGGTTTATAAACCAGTGCACTTTTTTCTTCTGAAATATTCAGATTTATGGGTGTCTGTATGGATAATACTTACGATCATTAAACAGTGCAAATTTTGTGAAAATAGGAAAACACCAGTGTATCGACACAAAAACACTTGTCACTGTCACACACTAGTCCTGAGCATTTGAATTTCAATTTCAAACAAGCGCATAGCTGAATTCCTGTAACAATTCGGGCTTGTGACAGGCAAACGAAGCATAAGACAATCTGTTGTGTACCTATACCCATTCGGTCATTTTGCTTGTTGCATGACGGATGTACTATGCAGGGACACTTTCTGCACTTCAGGTAAATCTTCAACTAGATCGGTGAGTGTCGCTGACTCGCTGGGAATGCATTCTTCTTTGTCTTTTTTCACTCAGTCGGCGTATCTCATTAAGTTTTCTCCGTTCTTGAGCGGCAGTGGCACAGATCAAGCGTTTCCTCAATTCGCTGGTTGCAATCTACACATTGTTCTTGGTTGCTTTTGCCATTCTGTTTTTTTTTCATTGTAACCACTAAAATGATGCAGGACACACATACGTCTGTTAGCACTAGTCATACCCACACAGTCCTTGTAATGAATATTTCTTAGTGGCGCCCTTTCTGCTTTCGCTGTGCCAGTAGATGTAATCTGTGAATTCCGGGTTATAGAAAGTTATTACCGGACGTTTTTCCGCCTCCCCAAGAACCGCCGAACTCTAGTTGCAGGGAAGTTGAAGCACACTTTTTTTTTTTTCAATAGCTCAGGAAAACTGAAGTCGTCCGAAGGAGCTGGGACCTCTCCGGCATTATTCTTGCAGATCGCAAGGCAGCAGCAGTTGGTTGTTGTACAGGTGCCCTTTATTTTGTGGCTTCATTACAATTACACTGATAAATCTGGAAATAATCAAGGAACTTCATCACTCCTTGATGCCCATGCACTTTGGTCGATTTAGACTTTTCTATTCAATATGATATCGCTTTCTTGAGAGTAAAAAACTTCCCCCTTGCGCGTCTTTCCCTGACTTTCCCACGGATCTTTCCCACTTCTGCAGTAACAGCGCGGGTCGGACGTCGAGGAGCAGTGGCGTTTTTAGGGGCTTTTCTTCTACCCGCTGGTGCGAGCGGTCACAAAACCAAGGAGGATATAAAAACTTGCTGGAGTGGAAGCGACGCCCGTCAGGTGACGCCAGCGGCAGCCATCTTGCCGGAGGCAGAAAGCGCGCTGCCGGTGTGTCGCCTCCACGCTTCGTTGCTGGTGCACGCTGTTCTCTTCAAAGTTTCAATGAGTGCAAGTCTTGCTCTTGGATAATGGTTACCTCCTGCGTTGCCTACGGATGCACAAACAGGCTGAAGAAAGGTTCTGGCCTCACATTTCACCTGTAAGTACATGAAATTTAGCGTGTTCTACTCGCGGTCATTTCAGCCGCATTGTAGTTGCTTGCAGGCCCGCGCATGAAAGAGCAGCAAAATGGCATTGTGTGTACGTGTGCCGCAGTTGATTGTCGTATATTTCTTGACAGGTTTCCAAAGAATGCAGAAGTTCGGAGTCTTTGGGAGCGGGCAGTTCGCCGTGAAGGGTGGCGCGCTAAGGATGGAGACCGCCTGTGCTCTGTACATTTCAGTCCTGAGTGCTTTGACCGCACTGGGCAAACGACGCGACTGCGGGTGGGAAGTGTGCCCACGTCGTTTCCAGCTTTTCCGCCTCATCTGCAGAAACCTGTGAGTATTACTGCCATCGTTGGACGAGAAGCGTAATGTTTAGCGTGCATAACGCTTGTGGCGTTACGGCCGCTACATAATACTTGTTCCACGAAATGTTGTTGCGAGTATACGTGGCATTGATTGCGTGCCGAGAATTGGCGGTACTGTGGAGGAGTAGCTGTAGTTTTAGCATATCGTTACCGTGTTTGCGTTACCGTTTACCGCATTACCGGACGCCGCCGGCGAAGGTGAAGTTACCGGTAATGGTAACTGCTTCACCTTCGCCTTAACTGGTGATCAAGATACATATTTATTTATTTATTACTGCTGACCTGTTTACCAGGTCTTAAGCAGGAATGGGCATGCAGCAATGTTTACTACAAAAACATTATTGACATCCACAGCGTACTGACAGTGGTTACAATTCAATACTTAAAGGCACATCCGGCGAATGGAAAGTATTACCAGAGCGGGTGCATGTCCTTTTTGCTGGCATACAATGTCTCGTGCACGATTATGAAAAAGCTTGTTACTTAATACATTTATTTCTTCAAAGAAAATGTGTAGCTTAATTGTACCCACATTATACGTGTGAGGTTTCATTTAGTTTTTGCGCTTGCTGCCTTTTTAGCTCGTCTGAAAAAACGTATGCTTTCAAACCCAGGTCAAACGGAAGCGTCCCGACCCCAAGTCTCGAGATTTCCCGGCCCCGCCTGGTCCTGAGTGTTCTGGGTTGTGCGACCTGCCTGGAGCTGAAAATTTTCCTGAACACTCGCCAACCAAACAGTTCTACAAAGACAAGGTCCTTTCCTCACAAGAAGAGATAACCCAGTTGAAGAAGAAGGTCAAAACACTGCAACAAACTAAACGAAGGCTGGTCAAGAGAAATGAAAGCGCCCAAGAAATCATCAAAGAAATCAGAGAGCAAAAACTCTTGTCAGAAGAAGGCTCGCATGTGTTTTCATCTGTTTTCTCGGATGACATTCAGCAACTACTTTGCAGGGTGGGCAATGAGCAGAAGGGCAAGTACCCACCTGAGCTGCGAGCATTTGCACTGACTTTGCATTTTTACAGTCCAGACGCGTACGAGTATGTACGATCCAAGTTCAACGAAGCCCTCCCATCCCAGCGAACACTAAGGGGCTGGTACAAGTCGATTCAAGGAGCTCCTGGCTTCACAGCCGAAGCATTTGCTTTCCTTGAGAAGTTTGCGGAAGCACGTGATGAACCCTTCTACTGCGCTCTAATTGTAGACGACATGGCCATCAGGAAACACGTAGAGCTAGTTGGAGATAAGGTAGTAGGGTATGTTGACTTTGGAACTGGGCTTGACGATGACGGTCTTCCTGAAGCTGCAAATGCGTGTGTCTTCATGATCGTTGGAATCAACGTCAGATTTAAGATGCCAGTTGGATACTTCTTAATAGACTCACTCACAGGAGCAGAGAGGGCCGAGCTGGCCAAACAGTGCATTGAGAAGCTTGCGTTGGTGAAGGCTGAAGTAGTCTCTCTCACATTTGACGGAGCCTCGTCGAATTTCACTATGGCCAGGTGTTTAGGTGCTCAACTTCGTGTTGACTGTGAGCAAATTTCTTCAGGCTTTGTGAACCCAGCTGACGATGCTAAGAATGTTTACATTATCCTAGACGCCTGCCACATGATTAAGCTTATCCGCAATTCCTTGGCGAACTTAAGCTACATTGTTGATGCTGAAGGAAAGCACATAAAGTGGGCCTACATAGTGGCATTGGAGGTATTGCAGCGTTCCGAAGGGCTGCGGCTGGGCAACAAACTCACGAAAGTCCACGTGCAATGGGAAAAACAAAAGATGAAGGTGCGATATGCTGCGCAAGCATTGAGTTCCTCTGTGGCCGACGCCTTGGACTTCTGTGAAAATGTGCTGAAGCTACCCCAGTTCCGGGGCGCCAGTGCAACATCGAAGTTCGTGAGGGTCTTCGATCACCTGTTCGACCTTTTTTATTCTAGGAACCCTTTTGCAAGGTCGTACAAGGCTCCTCTGCGGAAGCAGAATGAAGCCTGCTGGAAGCCATTCTTTGCCTACACCCAAGCGTATATAAAGGGATTGAGAGATCCGGCTGGGCGGCCAGTTTTAGAAGGCTTGAAAAAAACTGGTTTCGTGGGCTTCTTGATCTGCATGGCGAGCACTGAAAAAATGTTCGACGAGCTTGTTGGCCAGGGTAAGCTGAAGTACTTGTTGACGCACAAACTGAGTCAGGATCACGCTGAGAACTTCTTCGGATCTGTTCGTGGCCGAGGTGGGTATAACAACAACCCAACCGCTGCTCAGTTCATAGCAGCATACAAGCGTTTGCTGGTGCAAACAGAAGTGACGTCTTCTAGCTCGGGAAACTGCACCAAAGACATGGTTTCCATCCTGAATGCCACTACTGTTGTCGCCCAGGTAGACGCAACAAGTGCGCTCACAGACATGCGCAGGTCCTCGATCTTGGAGCCTCACGATGACCACGACTACACGCACCCTCAAAACCTTTCTGCCGTAGTTGTTGCGGTGGTGCCTTATATCGCAGGCTTCGTTGTACGCCAAGTGTGCAAGACAACAACATGCGAAGAGTGCATTGCAGCCCTGTACTCAGATGAGCTAGTTCCCCTAGTTCAGCAGAAAAACAGAGGTGGGCTTGTGTCCCCGTCCAAGGATGTCATTGGCTTGTGTGAAGCCGTTGAAAAGGGGCTGCGACGGCTACAGATTGAGTGTGGAACACTTCAAGCAGTTAACTCCCAGTCAAAGCATCTCGTTTTGGAAGTGCTACGACTGTCTGTAGAGGAAAAATGGTTTCAGAAGCTAGAGCAGCACATTCTTGACCTTGATCCCCTCGACAATCATATCTACAGCTTGTGCAAAAAAGTTGCGGAGCTGTATGTGAAAATCCGCATCCACCATATGACAAAAGAAAGAAACCGCGAGATCATCAAGGACAGGGTCAGGCCAGTTCTTTCAAGAATGATCATTTTCAAACATCAGTGAGTCTCCCCGCACTGCTCGTTTCGGCTATACTGTTCGCATATATTTTTAATGTTTGTGTGATTGTGTTTTTTCTGCCATTTTCGAGTTTCTCAAAGCGTTATCGTAGACCATTTCGCCACCAAAAAGCAAAGAATAAATGCTTACAACCTGACACAACTGTTTTTATTGCTTTGAAGACGCGAGAAACTGCACCTGCTGCTTAGATAAGCGCGAGCGCAGCTGTACTCGGCTGTTTCTTGCCTCTGCCAAGATGGCCGCCGGCGGCTCGGCGCGGCTTCACCCCCTCCCATGGGTAAGCATAGGCGGCTTCCACTCCAGCAAGTTTTTATATCCTCCTTGCACAAAACACATCGTTATGATGTCCGTAGGGTCTTAGCTATGGCGCACGGGATGGCAGCTACAGTAAAATTGACCTTAGGATACGTACACGTGGTCAATGCTTAGATCTCGTGCCCGCGATATCAACAATCGGAGAGTTTCTTACGTCGTGGATGTCTGAGTATCTTCGTCATTGTAGGCGTCGAATTGTCTTCAGAAGACCATGGAAGCATGCCATGCGACGAGACATACCCACAGAAAAAAAAAGTGCGACCTAACACCAGCACGGAACGCATGAAAGTGCAGCGGCAGTAGTGAGGCCAGCGGGAAGCAGCCGGTTACTTGGCGCCATGGAGGAAACCTTTCGCCATGCTTGGCGCAAAGGTAGCATATACAGTCTCTCTAGCGATGGATGGATGGATGGATGGATGTGGCTGTACCCTTTAGATCGGGTGGCGGCTAACGCCACCCAGCCATAATATTTAGTGAACTAACCACTAGATTTATCTTTTTTTTTCTTTAAATAGTAAAATTGAGGACTGGTACTTTGCAGTGAAGGGTTTCATTTTCACTCGTGCCTTGACTTTAGCCACCAATCAGACAACCTTATTCTAGTTAAATTCTACCCGCTTAAAGTCTATTTTGCCCTCCCTGTCCCTAAACCCCAGTGCTTTGAAAAATTCTGTGCCATCCTCCTGAACTATAGGGTGAAGACCATTATCAAGTGTTCGGCAGTTCCCTCCTCCTCTCCACATGCAATGCATACCGTGTCTACCCCTTCGTATTTGGCCCGATAAGTCTTGCTTTGCAATACTCCCGTCCTGGCCTCAAACAGTAGAGAACTACCCCGGGTATTATCATAGATCCTTTCCTTGGCAATTTCCTGCTTAAAAGTTCGATAGATCTCTAGTGCGGACTTGTTAATCATGCCAATTCTCCACATGTCAGTCTCCGTTTCCTTCACTTTCTTCTTAACCAATAGTTCTTTTCGGTTTGGTCCCCTGCTGTTTTCTAAGTATTTACCAGTCAATTTCCTGGTTCACTTCCTGCATTTTGTATCGACATTCTTCATGTGCAAGTAGCCGAAAACCTTCCTAGCCCAGCGCTCCTCCATTTCTCTCAATCGCTTCTCAAATTTTATCTTGCTGCTAGCTTCCCTGCCCTCAAATGATGTCCATCCCGTATCACATTGTACTCCCTGATTTGGTGTATTCTCGTGAGCTCCTAAAGCAAGCCTACCTATTCCACGTTGCTTAATTTCTAATCTTGCTTGAACTTCTGATCTCATGCACAAGACCGCATTTCCAAACGTCAGACCAGGAACCATGACCCCTTTCCATATTCCTCTCACAACATCATACCTATTGTAATTCCACAGTGCCCTATTTTTTGTGACTGCTGCATTCCTGTCACGTTTAGCCGTCACGTATATTTCGTGTTCCCTTAGGTACTCGGTCGCATTGCTTATCCATACGCCCAGATATTTGTATTTATCTGTTATCTCTAGCGCAAAGTTAACTGCAGCGACCTCGCACTCCCTGGGGCAAATCGCACCCGCCTCGATAGGAGCCGTTTAAAAACTGAAAAAGTATCTATAAACGTTGCATCTGGCAGTTATTTTTGGAAATTAAGGAAGGCATGCGAGCTCGCAGAGAAAGATGCGCGCCTGTTTCGGAGGCGATAAGGTGTAGAACGTTAGATAACGGGCAGGCGCCACTACCGTGTCGTCTTAGCAAAGCGTTGGAAACGCACTCGCCTTTTTAAGCATCGCGTTGCACTGTCAGCGCAGCGTGATAAACGCCACGGTCTTTAGAATTACTCGTGTGTGCCTTTTTTTCTTCCAGTGTAAACGCACACACATACAAAACATCGACATGTTGTTATGGTGCCTCAGATATGCACAATAATTTCTTTTTAATTGACAATCGCACAAGCATGAACGCTGAAACTTGAGCAATATTGCGCTGTGGAAGGGGTTAGCCGTTTGGGGTATCGTTTGGTGCCATTAAAAAGACCATTACCGCGGACAGACAAATGTGCATACAGACAAAAATATTGGCGTTGAAGGTCCCCAAGAAAGACTATCGTCTTTAAAAATCCATAAGGAAACGTAACAAAAATGTAAAAGTACTAGTTGCGCGCACCGATACCTTCGAGGAACAATTACTTCCTTGTCGGACAGAGACACTGAAAGCTTGCTAATGCATGACACCTGTTCGCGTGCCATCTGCGTGGCCTTGTCCCTAAATTTGTCGTCGTTCTGTTCTCGCGCTATAACTATCGTCATGTCATACCAACAAGGCCAAATCGCCACACCTCTTTATCCGAATGGGACGGCTGGAGAAAAAACCCATACATGTATTAGAGTGCCTATTCTAGGCACTCTACATGTATAAAACTCTATGCCGGCCGCGCGCCCGCAATCTCGAAGGCCATGCTCACGGAGTTGCAGTTCAGTACGCCACCGCTACAAACATCAGCCGGTTGGTATAGTCCACGGGGGAGGACATGGAGTTTCCTAAAATTAGTATATTAGGAAACTCTACGGGGAATTCGGGAGACTGAAAGTGCTGCTCTGCGGCGCAGAAGAACAGAGAAGCTAAACTCATCTGATACCGAAGTAGTTGCCTGGCAATTAGCGGTTGAGCGTAGGCTAGCGAACATAAGAAGGCTAAACGTGCTGCGGAGACACCAGAACAAAGGAAGAAACGTCTAGCCAAGCCGCATCGAGGTGCCCGACGTGCGTGTGCCGCGCGCGTGTGTGTGTCACTGAATCAGCTGTTATGCAACGCCAAACAGAACCTTGCTGCATAATAGTCAAGCTAATCTTAGACAACCCGGAAAGCTAAAAAGGATCAGCTGAACATTAGTTCACGCTGCGTATATCCTGGCATGGCCAATCCTGCTGCTTAATTTTATGGGAGCGTGCAAATATGTTTGGGTTGAAGCTCCTCCTGGCCCGTGCTGACCACCCATTCGTTGTCGTTCTCACTTGTTGGAGCTTGGCCATTTCCATAGCTGCGTAGAACATGGTTGGCGGAAAACTGAAACAAGACGAAAGAAGAAATATCTTTCCGTGTCTCGTTCGTCTTCTTTCAGTTTTGCGCCAATGATGTTCCACACAGCTCTGTGGCGCATTTCCCCGAAAAGGAAGAGTGCGCTGTCAAGGATCGTCGACAACAGCACAAATAAGCTCCGAGAAGCCGATCGCGCGCGGCCGATGGTCCGCGCTGTGTCGTTACCGATAAAGAACGCGTCTGCCGGGAGCGCCTGCAATCGAAGTCAAGCGCAAACGCATTGCCCGCCTGGTACAGGTCGGTCCACTGTTAGAGGGAACACGCGAGCGCGTGGCTACCGCTCCGCCCAGCAACATGCAGCGCGAGCGGCAAAATGATGCAGAGGCGGCACCTGCTGTGCGTCGTCTGCTACTGAAACGCCCCTTCACTTCGCCCGAGCGTCAACGCGATGTCGCGTCCCTGCCGAGCAATCACACATCAAAAGCAGTGCGAAAAGTTTAAATGAATTCGTATTTTTAAGTGAACTCTGCACCGAAGAATAAGCTTCCCTCATGTTTGGGCCCGAGCTGGTTGGTTCGTCATAGCAGCAGGGGAAGGATCAGCGTAAATCACTTTACGCAACTCAAGATCACAAAGTGGCGACAACACTGCAGTTTCATTTCCTGTACAGTGCTGTTTTCGTTCATTATTTGTATGTATTGTTTCGTAAAAACTACACGCGTTCTTTTTTCTTGGACGAATGAGGGCTGTGTAGCAAGAAATTCAAAGCACTGGCCATCAGTGCGAAAGTTTTTTGTCTTGTGAAAGTGTTTTTGTGTGTGTGAAAAGCTTAAATGAATATTCTTATTTCCTTTTTGGATGTAATGTTAAAGATAAGAATGCGTGACTAAAAATTTTTGCATGGCTCTTTACTCCTTCGAATTGTCTGCACTAAGGACCTTAGTCTGCAAGCGACCGCGCCATGCCACATCGTCGCTGCACATAGCACAGCTTTAGACGGGCGATTGCATGACAGAGCCATGACAGTGTGGCCAAAGCGAGTTATCGAAGGAACGTTTCTCCAGCAGACGACGCTGGGCATGTACCTGCATCACTTTGAGCATGCGCTGGATTTTTGCTGCTTGCTGTCCATGGGCCCCTTCAAGGGCCCCTTCAAGGGCCCCTCACTAAGTTTAAGCATTTTGAGCTGACAAGCGTAATAGTGCACTGAGCGCTCTGAATCCTTCCTGTTGAGATTTGAAAAATTACATGTCGCGGAAAAACGCTCAATTTCTAATGAATGCCACTTGCCCTTCCCACGGTCATGCGCCCCAAGATCAAGGGAGTGACATACAGCAAGGAATGGTCCTGTTTTTACATCGCTCCTTTACTTCACACTGGCGGGCTCACGTCGCATACTGTACGCTCTTAATTAGAACTTTGTTAAATGCTACCTGTATCAATAAAATTCATGAAAAATGTTCCGTCTCCTGATTATATTTAAACGGTACCTCATCAAAAGTGTTGCACGTGACATTATTCTACTTGGCATGTGCAATCTTTATGTTCTGTTGTGTAGCATGAATGCGGAGTACTTTTATTTGGGCTAGCTGCTTCATATCATTTTGAAAGGGAAGCACAAAGACAAAGGGAAAAGAAAAACAGCACTCTTTGTCTCCAACTCTTTCTTTTCCGTGTGTCTTTGCACTGCCCTTTCAAAATCATTATAATGAATGAAAGCTGAGAAAAATAATAAAACGTGCAGACGAAATCTCAGCTTGTTATTATTTTGTTTTGAATAGCCTCCAGATGCTATTCACTAATCGGCCCTCGTTTAGCATCCGCCCGGTGGACCAGTCGCTATAGGGGGCTCCGCTGCCGACCCGAATGCCGCGGGTTCGATTGTGGCTGCGGCGGTCACACCTAGATGGAGGCGAAAAAGTAGACGCCCGTGTACTGTGCGATGTCAGTGCACGTTAAAGAACACCAGTTGGTCAAAATTTGCGGAGACCTCTACTATGGTGTCCCTCATATTCATATCGAGGTTTTCTTACGTAAAACCACACATACTGCCACTGCTACTACTACTGCTGCTACTACTATTACTACTAGTACAGTACTACTACTGCTAGTACTACTACTACTATTACTACTAGTACAGTACTACTACTGCTAGTACTACTACTACTGCCCATTTCGCTTGCGTTCGTCTTCTCGACGTTTCTGCATCGTGCCTTCGCCAACCCTGAGAATGCTTAGCTTGTGTTTGGTGCGTCGTCTATGACCCCAGTTTCAGCAGAGCAACGTGGTGTACGTTGCTGTCACAATACATGATCTCTGCCAGCCTCTCCTAAAGTACACGCACTGACTGATCCATCCCACAGAAACTGGTAATACACAGCAGAGAGCGCCAAATTGACACAATATCAATGGCGTAGGCGCACAAGTAGGCTGGGGCATGTCATGCGCACGGGACCTTGCTTACGCATGTTGTTCTTGGTGCGCATGCGTCATGTGATTCTCCGGCCCCGATACCAAAAGAAACAGGTAAAGAATAAGGCTCACCATGACTACATGGGACGAGAGGCAAGGTTTCAAGCTTGCTTCTTCGCATCATGCTGTGGTAACTCGTAACGAATCAATTTGAAAAATCACCATAGTAGAACGCTTTTCAATGGGCATGCAAGAACTTCTAGTGTCTAACTACAACTTATTATGTCCCCTAGAGAAAGACGCTTAAAGAGTAGATTGCAAACAAAAGAAAAACCGCGTGCACATCACATTTTTTTACCTGAAGGCGCTGCAGCAGATGGGTTACAACGTCAAAAAAAACAAAAAAAAACACGCCTTCATTGACACCACAGACTTTGTTCTATTTATAAGCTATTTCATTCTGTCATGAAACTAACAAAAACGAATTATTAGAAAAATTATATTTGATATGACATCCTAAAATTTTAATTACTGTTGCACAAAGAGGGCTGTTTAGGTACATTCATTTTCGAATGTGAGTTTAGTACGAGATGCTTGGCATAGAAGCGTTACCCGCAGTTTAATTCCATATAATGATAGTAATTTTCATCCTAGTTATTTTTTTATATTGTTATAGCTATCATTTTTAAGTAATGGCTTAGGACAAACCTTGAAGCGCTGTTCTGTACTTTTTCATGTTTGTCCCTTGAAGACATATGACAAGGGATCTCATGTGGAACAAGCATATTGAAGCATACAGTGAATGTATGCTAAATACACTGTTGATTGTAAACATGTCAGCACCTGTCACAGGCTTCGCTGTATAAAGTACATATAACAATTTGGTGACCTTCGCCACCACTGGCACGACCCATCCATTCAGGGAAAAATTACTTTTAGTGCTCCACGGGGCTAAAAAGTGAACCTGCATATGATGCTTCCCGACTATTCAACTTTTTACTGGTATACACAGTTAGTGGCGTCTCTCTTAGTGTTGAAATGCAGTGCACTTTTTTTTTAAATCTTTTCAAGCTTGGGATGTGCAGATGCACCTTCATTTGTGTGAGCTGAGCAGAACAGTGGCACTGCCTTCACTTCACATATAATCATATGTTCGTGAGCAGCAGCGTGAAAGTTGTTAGCTGAGGGCCTAGTGGCACCTACCGATGAGTTGGAGAAGCGCCTGACTTGCGAGGTGGTAAAGTGACTTCACATGACGACAAGCATTCGAATGACTTACTCCACCTACTTATATATAAAAGCATTTCTTTACTTACGGCAGCCACTTTTCGCATGGCTGTCTACGTATCTATATAGCTACCTATGTCTGTGTGCTCTTGTGACCACGCCCTTATCTTGGGGTAAATGAAAATTATTAGGGAAGGGTAAGATGGTTTGACAAATATGATTCGCTGGTCATGGAAACATTAATGCCATAGTCCCGTGGCATGCATCATCAAACCCCTTTGGCCTGACCCGTGTGGCACATGCCTGTATACCAGGAGTGGGTATATGCCACAGGTGATAGACAGTTTATATCACCAAGCAATGGTGAGAACAGACTATGATAATTGAAATGCGTGAGCGTTAAGAAAAAGTTACATTGGCAGCATTGATTCGCAGAATGCCAACAATAATTATCATGGTCCGAGCAGGAATCCAACCCAATAATTTTGCGTAACAATCAAGTATTATGCCACAGAGCCACACCAACTTTTTGAACTGGTTTGAAAAGTAATGCTATGCAGGCGTAATGTCGGTGAAACGTAAATTGTTGTACCAGTGCTGGCTATCTAACTGTATAAACATTACACGTGCATTTCAATATACAGGCGTCACGTTGGGTTAATGTCACCTGCACTTAAGTACCATTCGCTGAAGTCAGCCTACGTAGCACTCTCCATGGCTACTTGCGAGCACAGGTGCTGTATTTCAGATTACCACTTCTGGTATTGCCAATTCCCATGTTGCTGTTGGCATCGTTATACAACTGTAAGCAGCTGTTTGTATAAAACATGTACAAGTGTTCAACATATGTCTGTGTGTGCGAAATCAGTACATATCTTTAGCATCGTTTCGTAACATTTCACTCAATAATAAAATTTGAACACAGACACCTTCCCTTTGTATGCTTTGCATAACATTGATTCATAAGATACGTGGGACCTGCCGTATTTTTTATATTAAAAAAAAAGGGTTTAACATGTCAAAATGAAGGTGGCTATTGACAGTTGATGGTTGTTTTGCAAAAAAAAAAAAAAAACTTCATGAACAGAATTCAAATTAACATTGGGATAAGTCCAATCCAAGGCATCTCCACATCTTTATTGCTAAGCATATACATGGAAAAACAAAGTGACAAATAACTGCCTAACACAATTCATAAACACAGCAATCTACTCATGTGATAAACTTTATTAAACACAGCAGGTTCTTTATGAGTCAGCTGTCTCCACTAGGTGCACTTTTGTTTGTCCTATGGCCTTTGGGTGTGTATGTGCATGAAAGAATGTTGACAGCACATTCATGCACTGCATTTGTCATGTTTTTCAAAAACAACATTGCAGCATGCTTGGATCACAGCAACTGCTTTGTGTTCATGAAGCATTGTGTTCATGAAGCATTGTGTTCATGACCTGCTCATGGTGGCCAGCCTTGGCTGAACGCAAAGATCAGCTGTGCAACACAAAAAAGTTGATGATAGTCATTGAGAACTGGAAAATATATTTCTTCTCGTAAACAGCCAGACTTAATACAGCTGCTAGTGCAACTCGCTGAAAGAACTGTTGACCACTTTGTCACTCACTGGCAGCATGAAATCCAAGTTGCACCTTTGATAAGTTCCAGTGCTGTCAAGTTTGTTAATTAGAAAAACTTGCTTGGGAAGACTATGCACAAGTATGCCCACGGCCAGGTAGATAAGCATTGTCAGAGTGTGTGCACTGTATATATGCAAAACTGTTGAATAGCAGAAACTTGCCAAATCTAAGACAGCTATGTGCACGGCACAATGCAAAGTAATACAAGCTGTCCTACTGCTGCGTTGATCAGAGCCACCGTTCTCGCTTGTCGCCTTTGCTACAAGAAGCACTCTTTCATCATGAAAGAGATACAATGTCACCCGTGCTAGATTTCTTCAAAGTATTTTCACCACACTCCTGTGATATCTTGCCACTGCAAAGAGAGAAATTGAGCTTGTGCTTGTAAAAAATCGTCTGCAGCGGCTACCAGAGGAGTATTGCTAAGGAGATGCCCTTGTGGTCAAGTGGTCAACGCCGATGATGCAAGCCAATCACTGGGTTGGAAAGTGCGAAGGGATGCGTCGATCCAGTGTGTCCTGCAACAGATGGCCCCTCTGCCTCTCCCGACAAGAATTTGTACGTACCATGTACTCATGTCTGACGAATGGCAATGGGGCAGCTTAGAGCACGGAAATTTGGATATTGTGAAAGGAGTTCAAACAGTGGTAGAATGCTTTTCATTGCAGCACTACTTTTTATGGAGACTAGGAGCAATACCTATGTCCATTGAGTATTGCCACCACGACTACAAATGAGTTACTGCACACAATACTGCAAATGAGTTCATAATGCGAGTTGCTACATTTTGTAGCAGAAGCAGCATCTGCAAAATATGAATGAGTAGGTAAATACTCACCATGCTGTCTATGTTTAGAAAAAGTGACTAGCAGCTAGGTCGGCAAGAAAATTGTTAATATATTTATTTGCTCTCAGTAAGCTTGCAATTGAACCTTGTGGTTTGTCAGCTTTGACTAGTGGAGCCTGGCCTTTGTACTGGCCACCAGGGATGACTTCGATCTCTCACTCCAGACATTTATCAGCAAAACTAATCTAAGCTGCCCATAATTTGAACTATGGAAGCTTTTTTAGTATAGAAAGATGTGGGCACTTTGCACCAAGTTGCGCAAATCTTGGCACAGCAAAGCACAGGACTGTAGCTGCTTGTACTCCCCGTCAACCGACACGTCTAGTTTTGAGATGTGCGGCTTCCTCCTCAGAAGTACGCCCTTTGCTTAGACTCCTCGTGACTCTGCACGCGATGAAGCATAGCCAGGCAATGCAATACACAACTTTTTAAGTGAGAGGAGGATACCATTATTTCTGGGCTGTTGCACTGGTATCACCACCCTGGCAGTGCATTTTTGTGGTGAGTTGCACATGTTAACAATAGCCCAGAGAGGATTATGGTGGTGCTCTTAGAGCTTACATAAACAAGGTGCATGTAGTGGAGGCTTCACGCGATGTCTCTCTTGGTGGGCATGGCTTAGCTTCTGTGCATCTGCGGCTTGACCAGGGAGTGCGTTATCTTTTCGCTATATGTTGGGATACTTGCTTCCGACTTCATTCTCTTTTTCTTTTCTCTTTTTCTATTACTTTCTTTCTGTTTCATTGATGTTCTCTCTTTCTGCATTTGTTTCCATTTCTCTCGTTCTCTTTCCTTGCTATGTGTTAATACTTTCCCTCCTCACCAACACATTGCTCCTCACCCCCACTTCCCTTTCCCACCCCCTATCAGGCTATGCTGTGCTCTGGTAGCATGCTTGGATAGAGGAGTGGTTACAAGGCTTGCCCTTGGACCAGAGGTATGCGGGTTCAAATCCTGCCTTGTTAAAAGGTTTTTTTTTTGCAAGAATTTTTTTCTTTCTTTCTGTCTCTGTTTCTTTTCCTTTTTTCTCTCTCTCCCTCTGTACTCGTTCTAATACCTATCAGTGGTGAGTAGGGAGATTCGGCCAAAATATCTGTTCATGATGGTTTTCTGGCACAGTCGCACCAAGCCAGAATAGCTTTACTGTTCAAGGAGTGGTGCCATCAAATTTCGAGGCTAGAACAAGCCTCTTGTGTGTTTCCTCTGTGTGCAAGGACACTTTACATGTATAGTCAGGCACAGTAAACATTTGGAATAAATACGAATCCACTTCCAAAATGTATCCAAATGCTCATTCTCTTGATCAAGGTCCATCGTGAGTGCATCTAATGCTGACATAGCCCTATAGTAAGGGCAAGAAAAATTTTAGTGTCATCACACCAGATCTGTATTGAGGTGAGCGACCTCCGCCATGTATACGTACCGGCAAAGCATCATGGCTGCTGCAGCTAGTGGTGCATTTGTTTGTCAACTGTTTGTGTAAGACGTGTGTGAGAGAGCAGCCAATACTCAGCACAATGTGCGTCACAGCCTTGTGTGGTCACGTGATTGGGCCACCTACAGTGTACATCACTTCACCATTCAGCGCCCAGAAACCAAGACGAAAGATATTTACATAAATAAGGTGATCCTAAAATTTTGGAGAGAATAAATGAATCTTGGTGCGTGTATCATGCTTCTTGGAGCTATAAGAACCAAAGTGTGTGCGAGCCACAAATATGGTGGTATCACCCCTTTAAAACCATGATTTACTCTTCTACACCAAGTGCTCTGCTTATGGTATCCAGGAAAAAATATTTACACTATGTTTGCTTCTTTATTCATTTAACAATACTGCCAATCTCATCAGATATTACAGCAGGGAGGGCATTTGAAAACTATTATTTGTCCACACGAAATCATATATGATGAAAATTTCAAAGAAGTCAGAATTACAAAATGACCTGCAAAATCATACATTATACATTACCACTATAAGAACACACAATCAGTTTTAGTGGCAACAAAATTATGGTCTAGATTGCCACTAAAAAAAACTGCAAAAAGATAAGGTATGCATTTGTAACATGGCATAGGATCAACAATTACACATTAGTATTGAACACTAGTATATTTAAGTATGATAACAAATTATGTAAGCGATAATAGGGTGGAGAGGTAATGCCATTATAATATTTGTATTGTATAATATGTAATATTGTATAATTAGAAACTGACTACGGACAAAGTGAATGCACCAACCCCCCCCCCTCCCCCCGTCTTTGTTTCAAAATGCCATTTGGCCTGCGCTCATTGCTTCATCCAACATTCGGACATTTATTTCTAAGGCTGCTTCACCATGATGCCTGGGCTGTTGTGTTCTAAAGCAAAAGCTTACTTTTCGATAGTTATTTAGATTTAGACTGCGGCAAAGCTCATGAGCAAGTTGCCTAGAACATATTTGGTTTATTAATGAACACAACTGTTGTCAAGAGAAAGGAGGTGTCATTGACAGAAGAAAATTGACAGCCAGTAATTTCAATTGGCCTGTGCAGACTAATTATAGAGCATTGAAAATATAATGCACTGCAAGCACAAGTGTACGTAATCGTGTGTATATGAATACCACTGCTTGAAAGTGAAACTGTCGTCTTTTTTTTTATAAATTACAGGTCTATCAGCATCAACTGTGGAGAGTGTGGGGACAGGAACAACTTGTACCCAGGTTGGAAGTCTGCCCTCTGAGTTTCAGAATGGAATGAGACATGGCACAGGCAGTGCAGTGCAATGCGAGTGGCTGTTTCAGTGCCATCGCTGCCAGTTCTCGACTTCTAAGCTTCATAGGTTGACATATCATCTGCTATCACACAGCGCAGAAAAACCTTTCCGCTGTGAAGTCTGTTCGAAGGCATTCAAGAGCTTGGACTCCTACAAAGCGCACATGTGCGAACACACGGGAGAAGTTCCAGATTAGTGCCAACTTTGCCCATATACGACTTCCTCCAACAAGCGCCTATGGGATCACAAGAGAGCTCACTTGAACACCACGTCTTTCGCCTGTAACATGTGTACATACACAACTAAGCGAAGGGCAAATCTCTACATGCACAAGCTCAACCACACAAGTGATAAGCCATTCAAGTGCAAAGTCTGCTCTTTTGCTTACAATGAAAAGTGGTATTTAAAAATTCACATGCTGTAAAACTTGAAATCATGGCATTGATTGTGAGCATTAATGGAAGTGGCATTCGTCATTCTGCACCTTGAAAGATGAGCAGATGCCATAGGTGCAATTTGAATGAAAGAGGATTGGCGTTCTTGATGCATGTTATTGTACATCTGAATCTCTGCATTTGTTGTAGCCATTGTGCATCCCTAATGACATGAATGTTTCAGACTCTGGCACTATAACAGAACATTTAATCATCAAGACAGTCGTCAGCATCACGCATTTGAACATTCATTTCCCAAAAGATTGTGAACTTAGTTGAACCCGAGTGTGTTCTTCAGTTGCACAAATGATGTTGCACTTGTCCAAATAATTCCCATTCCTGTAAATCTTGCCAACGTGTGTTCATCAAGATGCAACACTGGTAGTTACGCCGATATCCCCCACATCTGACCAGCTGTAGTTATGGAAAAACAACCAGCCAAAGCATTCTAGTATGTCCATATTGCCACACCCGTTTCTTATTTTCACTTTTGTTTCATTTGGTTTTCACCCACAAAGCCTGGGTCGGCAATGCTCAGTGCAAACTGCGCCTCTTTGTTCGAGAAGGTTCGCGATCGTTGTAGATCATGCTGTTAAAATTGGCAGCAAGACACAAACACTTGAGATTGTTCCAGAGCTAGCACAATGACCTATGATAAGGCTGGAATATTTGACGGCACATGTATAAATGCAGACGCGCTTCACTGCTTATCAGTTGATCAACGGCTGACGCTTTGTTTACCCGTTATCAGTGCCAGTGTGTATCACTGTGCTCTGACTTTCCATTGACCGGCCACAAGTTCAGCCAAATAAACAGTTTCATTTTCCAACTACAGTTTGCTCCCTTCCTCGATGTGACGACCCCATGACAGTATTATCAAAGATCTTTGCAATCCGAGCTAACCATGAAAGCAGTGAATGGGACTTCTGTTTGGTAGCATCTGCAATGCAGAAAGTGTCATACTTGTATGAAGAACGAAATATGAAAATTTGTCAAGGTTATCTTACAGTGGTGATAAGTGTTTTATGCTTATATTTTACTGCAATATGTCATTGATAAGAAATTATATTTTGTCCCCACAATAAAGTCCTCATGGTATCAAGCCGGGCCAGGCTTAAGCTTCTGTTTTTAGTGCAGTAGCATTAAAAAGCTCGTTTTACAAAAATTTTGGCATCTGCCAGGCATGAGCGTCATTAGTTGTGAGTGAAAAATCAACCTGTCCATGATCGAAAAATCCCAAGAGATGCAAATAAAGTAAATACTAATAAAAATTTACAGGCCCGAGTGAGGATCGAACCTAAGTCGTTTGTGTGGCAAGCAGGTGTTCCATCACACAGCCGTTTGTCTGCTTGGAAATACAGTGAAAGTAACTTGCATGCTTCACAAACACACGTCCTGCATACAGGCTTCAGAAAACAACGTGTAATGTACCTGCGTACATTGACTTTGGGCATTGGAACATGGGATTATTGCTACGACTTTGTTGTTTAAAGCCGGCCACCCATTAAAAAATGGACACACATTACTGTGCATATTCCTGTAAGAGCACGAGTCAGTGCAGAGCAAGTTTAAAACATTTTGCTTGCACAATTACTGGTATTTTAAAGCATGCTACCCATTGCACCGATGCAGCGATATGCGAAAGCTTCACTGGCACAAGTCGCTTCAAACTTTATCAATTATATTATAGTAATCCACAATTTAAACTTCTCGAGTAACATCATACAATAAAAAGTATGCACTTGGTGGTTGAAGTATGCACACGGACCAGGATATTGCTATAGCGTTCTTCTAAAGGCAAAGCTTTAGGGTCTCCCGTTTTTTTTTATTATGTTGAGTCGGGCAGACTTATTGTTCTTTAGCATTGTGTTTAAGCAGCAGGCTGAGACCTGGCTCAGAAGTATGGCCTGTACCACATTTCAGATTGCTAATCGCAGTAGGTACTACCATTCGGGCAATGGTTGTGTGGCACCTTGGTTGAATTCTCTGTAGTGTTTTGAAAATCACAAACTTGGGGCCTGCAAGTAGCATGCAGCAGAACATATCCTTTTGTATAGTTTCTTGCGATTCCTGAACACAGGAGTACAGCAAATTGAGCATTGTTCATTAGGAGTGAGCGAGATAACGATGAAAGGGTGCCTCAATATTCTTTGCTACAGCCATTTCAAAGGCTGAAAGCAGACTTGTGTATGAAGTAGGCTTGTGTGAATAGTGAATTTTAGATTCGAAGTGAATAGTGATCTTGACTGAATAATTTTGAATCGAATTCGAATGGTATGTATGACATATAATAAAAAAAAAGGAATATTCATCATGACCTAACTAACCTGCACAATTTTTCTTTCAAATTGAAATAGGGGAAATGCCATTTTTTTCGTTCAATGTTGAAACAACCTTGAGAAGTAGTTTCGGTAGGATGCGAGTGATAACCTCTAAGATACGTAACGTTTTAAAATTTATTATACTTTGAGCATATAAGCCGTCATAACAAGCCTAATAAAACGAAGAATTGATTTAAGGGTAACATGTTTCTTTAAAGAGGCCCTGCAACACTTTTTCAAGTAGCTATGGAGCTAGTAAACACGCTTATTCCCTCACAAATTTACCGCTGCAAAGTTTCTAGAATTAGTCCATTACGAACGGAGTTCCAAAAATTTGTCGCACGCTGCAATTGCATTCTCTGTTCTCATCCTGACGAAATAGCTGGAAGTTAAGCAGAGAAGAATGTCACGGAGAAAGAAGATATGTCACACGCACTTCGTGACTTTGAGAACCTCTTTTTTTTTGCTTCGAATACGAGCTGTTTAGTGTGATCGCGCCCGTACTCGTGGACAAGCGACGGCCTCCCGCGGCGGCCACGGTAAAGATGAGCGCGCCGTGCTCAATTCAGCCAATGGCTGTGAAAAGCAATATTTGAGCTTGTAGTGTCATTTGCCGAGGGAAGAAAGCAATTTTTAGCTTTTAAAATTTATTGTGAATTACAGGCCGCATGCTGCACTACAATATTTGCCTCAGGTGTTCTCGGTAGCTTCGACTACCGATCGGCAGCGTTTTTCGACCATGTTCAATAAGTGTTGCAGAGCTCCATTAAATTTGAAGAGGGGCTTCACGGCAAAGCGAATTTTTTTAGGGTAAATGCTTTCATGGTTTAGCCCTCCTACGTTGCAGTGAAATTATCTTTACAGGCGGTGACATGCAGACTAATATACATCTATTCGTTCATTGCGAATACTTTGAAAATATTCAATACTTTAAATTAGAATCGAAGCAAATTCGAATACTCAACTGTTCGTTCGAATATTCGAAGCACTCGAATATTTGGAGAAGCCTAATATGAAGGCTTCGAAGCAGCTAAGATGTTATGAAATTCAGTGTCCAATTCTTGCCCGGACATCCAGATTCTTGTAATGGTTGGGTAAGAAGTGCGATGCAAGGAACAAAAATGAGAAAGTGGCAGAAATATGATACATGGTTCAATAAAATGGTATATGCAAAAAAGACAGGGACACACAGTAGGAACGAACAGAGACAAGCAAAAACTTCAAACTGACTCATCTTGAAATTTTGTGCCTGGCCCTGTTCATTCTTACTGTGTACCTGCATTTCGTGCGCATACCAGTTTTACATTGAGGTATGACATTAATTTCACTTGCTTGAAGGTTTATCAACTACTTTTCCAAGCACTAACTATGATTTCAGTATTGTAGTCTCACAAAACGATTGCCCCAAGCATGAGCAGAGTTATTGTGATTTGTCTCGTGCTTTGAGTGTGTTCTCTTGTCACAGCAAGCACACTGGTAGCTACACAGGGAGGGATAGCATAGTGTAAACAAGTTCTGCCAGCATGCGTTGGGAAACTTGATTGCTCTCTCCTGTTGTGCTTTCTGCTCGCAAGCGTTTCAACATTACAGAGTTTTAGAAAACCGCACACAAACCTTGCGGGCGTAGCGCTAGTGTTCATCATTTAAAGGGGGTCCGCAACGATTACTGTATGACGCATGTGCGGTGGCGCGAAAGGCCAACGCAAAGCTCTGCATAAGTTGTTCTAAAACTCTATTAGCAAGCTACACAGTGGCAGCGCAATGTGGCAAGAAGCGACTCTGATCCAAATGATGTTTACACCCTTTAGAGACCGACAGCGTGCTACCTGCTGTTCAACGTCAAACAGCAGTTGCTGGCACCTCCGAAGTGAATGAGGAAAAGGGAGCGTTTGAGGAAATAGCAACCCTGCACCCTGTTTGTAAGCCCTCTTTGCCGTACCTGACCACGACATTTGGTTCAGATGTTCACAGTACTATCACTAGAATTGAATTTTTCACCAAGCCCAAGCAGTGATTTATGACCCCTTTTAGCTGCCTGGCTTTGGTGGAATGCTGAGCAATTAAGACAGTTCAGTCATGCAGTTAAAGTTCATTGGTTTAGTACTGACATGACCTATTATAGGTAACCTTAAAACGTAAATACTTCTGAGCCTTAACGAAAAGGCAATGCATGCTTTGACGAAGCATGCACTGCAAGGACTGCCATCTCCAAGTGCAGAGAAGGTTCAGAAGTTTCAGAAATCCTTCACCAGAGAAGGATTGGTCACCCTGGTGCAGTATCTGGCCACTACCTCCCACATGCATATGCCAATTATCTCATGGTTCTCAGTCCCCAGCAGCTGCGAAGCAAATGACCATGGCGGCGGTCAGATCTGCTATGCAACAGAGGGTGCTAAGAATCTCTGGATCCAGACAGGCCGCCATTGGAACCCGACCTTGGCAACGTTTAACGCTAGAACCTTATCTAGTGAGGGAAGTCTAGCTGTACTATTTGAAGAGCTAGAGGGTGTTAAATGGGATATAATAGGGCTCAGTGAGGTTAGGAGGACAGATGAGGCCTATACGGTGCTACAGAATGGACACGTCCTTTGCTATCGGGGCTTGGCTGACAGAAGAGAACTGGCAGTGGGGTTCCCAATTCACAGCAACATAGCTGGCAACATAGAGGAATACTATAGCTATAATGAAAGAGTGATAGGTATCGTAATTAAACTCAATAAGAGGTATAAGGTGAAGGTGGTACAGGCTTATGCGCCTACGTCAAGCCATGATGACGTGTCAGTTGAAAGCTTCTTTGAAGACGTGGAGTCAGCAGTAAGGTAAAAACACAGTATACTCTACTGATGGGAGACTTCAATGCAAAAGTAGGGAAGAAACAGGCTGGAGACGAGGCAGTAGAAGAGTATGGCATCGGTACTGGAAACACCAGAGGGGAGCTACTAGTAGATTTCGCAGAACGCAATAATTTACGGATTTTGAATACCTTCTACCGAAAACGAGGAAACCACAAGTGGACATGGAGGAGCCCTAATGGCAAAAATAAGAACGAAATAGAGTGCACACCCAGGCATCGTGCAGGATGTGGAAGTGATTGGCAAGGTACGAAGCAGTGACCGTAGAATGGCGCTGTCTCGAATTCGCCTAGACTTGAAGAAGGAACGACAGAAACTGATATGCAAGAAGCCAATCAATGAGCTAGCAGTGAGAGGGAAGTACAGGAACTCAGTCTCACTTCAGAACAGGTACTCGGCTCTTAGTGAGGAAACCAACCTTAGCGTAGATATAATGAATGATAATCTGACGAGTATCATTAAGGAGTGTGCAGTGGAAGTTGGAGGCCGGGTAGTTAGACGGGACACTGGCAAGCTTTCCCAGGAAACGAAAAATCTCATTAACAAGCGTCAAATCATGAGAGTCTCAAGTACAACAGACAAAATAGAACTGGCAGAGCGTTTGAAGTTGATTAATAGGCTTAAGGGGGGGCGCGGCAAGTAAAGTGCCGATTTTGGTCAAAATATGCGATTTTCTGATTTATTTTTTTTCGTAATCTTCAGACCTTCAACTTCCTTGTTCTAAAATATTACAGCGAAACGTGCGCTACAAATCCCGCAAATAGTGTTTTTGCCGAGGCTAGTCGCCGAAAAGTGCGAAAAAAAAGCCCCTGAAACGGTGTTGTTCACGCCGCACAAACGCGCCAAGTTGTTGACCGTGGGCCGCCATTTTGGTAGCTTTGGAAAGAGGAGAAAGCCGGCTTCCCGATGGTCGCGGTCTCGTATTTCGCCGAGTGAAAATAAAAGCGCGAGGAGCAAGTAAAAAAACGAAAACGAAGAACGGCAATTGGCTGCGCGGGTCACGTGGTAGCAGGCGCGACCTCTTACTGGTCAAAGCTGCGCCGCGCACCTTGGCAACCTTGGAAGCGCGAGCGCATCTGCGGCCGCCGTGTCGAGAATCATCCGGCGTGCGCTTCGTTTTTTGCCAGTTTGCTGTTTTTGTGATAGTTCGCGTGCTTTTTTTACCAAGCTTTGTTTACATCGGTGGTCTCTTCTGAGTGCTTGCTCATACTGCGGTGCTATGTTGCCGCAAAAAAAGTTCCGGAGCGTCCACAAGTACGGCAAGCGTCGGAAAGCTTGGAACAAAGGGCAGACGACTGCGGCTGCCGTCCCAGTCGCAGTTCCGGACGGAGCATGCTCTTCAAGCGTCACGGAGCCTCTACTCAGACCCTTCGCTGATTGTTGTGAGGCCGAGAGTGTGGAAGGTGCCACATCGTCGTATGTCAGACCGCCGGATGCCGTCGACCGTGATGGACGCTCTCGCGAACCCGATTGCGGTGGCACCGCGTCGGCAGCCGTTGCAACTCCGGGCGTGCGCGCGTCGAACATTCTATCGCGAGTTTCGGCCCAGATTCCGAGCAGTGAAGAAATCGCGCAGCGGGCGCAGACAAGGCGGGATGTTTTGGATGCCGTAGCATCGAAGTCCGCTTCAAAGCGGAAGCTCGAGCTTCTGAACGAAGGCTGCGACGAAAATGACGGCGGTAAGGACTCCACATTCTTCATTGTAAATAAGAAGATGCTGAACGGTCTGCTTTCGTCAGTAAAGTGCAACAAGTGCGACGAAGGGTCGATACGCCTCGAGACTACGCACTGCCTTGGACTCGCGGCGAGGATGGAACTTTTTTGTGACAATTGTGGCAGAGTGAACAGTGCGTGGTCGTCCCCGAGGTGCTCCGGGCAACAAAAAACGAACCCCTTTGAGGTAAACGTGCGTGCTTTGAGGGCTGTGCAGTCAGTTGGCAGAAAACAATCTGCCATAAATGACATTTTTTCTGCGATGGACATTTCGCATCGAGCACTGCACCACAAGTCCTACCAGAGACTGCAAAGGAAGTACAGCCACCCTGCCACCACATCAGCTGCCACCCGCATTGAAGCAGAAAGTGCACAGAAGGTGCATGACATTTACAAGGACCTAGGAGGAGTGCCAGGCAACATTGACGTCATTTACGACGGCACGTGGATGACGAGGGGGCACAGAAGTCATATTGGCGTGGGCTGTGTAATCGAGCTGTACACAGGCTTGGTCTTGGACCACTGTGTCCTGTCCAACTACTGCCAAGGCTGTGCTGTTGGCCCCAAGCCTGGTGACGACAACTATGAGGAGTGGCTTGAGAAACACAAGCCACAGTGCCAAAAGAACACCGATGCTAATGCAGGCCAAATGGAAGTAGAAGCAGCGAGGATCATGTTTGAAAGATCGTTTACCAAGTACAAGCTTCGATACATCAATGTGCTCTGCGACGGTGACAGCCGTACGTACCTTGCCCTCACGCAAGACAAGGTGTATGGCTACATGGTGATTAAGAAACAGGAGTGTGTGAACCATGTGAAAAAAAGAATGGGCACTTCCTTGCGCAACCTTCTTGATGAGCACAAATCCAAAGGCCGAGGACTGAGCATGGGTGGCAAAGGCCGGCTGACGCAGGGCCTGATAAAGAAGTTGACGAATTATTATGGCTGGGCCATTAAGAGCCACCCCAACGATGTTCCTGGCATGGAGAGGGCCATCATGGCCACTTATTACCATGTAACATCCACAGACCAGGATCCACACCACAACCTGTGCCCAAGTGGGACTGACTCCTGGTGCCCGCACAATCAGGCATTGGCCAAGGGAGAGCCGCTGCCGCCTCACAAACATAAACTGCCCCCTCACGTGCGAGTGGCACTGCTGCCAATCTACAAGCGCCTCTCGAACAAAGAGCTCCTTGAAAGGTGTGCGCAGGGAAAAACCCAGAACGCTGTGGAGAGTATGAACAGCCTCATTTGGTCACTCCAGTCCAAGAGCCAGTTCGCCTCCCTTCGAAGTGTGGAAAGTGCAGTTGCAGATGCAGTCTGCCGTTTCAATGGTGGCTGCAAGAGCGCGCTGCAAGAGATCACTGCTCAACTGGGCTTCAATCCAGGAGACTGCTCTTTGCGGCGAGCAGCCGAAAAGGATGCCAAAAGGGTAAAGAGGGCTCAAAAGGCGCATTGTTCCACGACAAAGAAGCGCAAAACTGGGTTGCGCTCTACAGAGGCCAAGGCCACAGCATCTCAGGATTACTGCCCAGGAGGATTCTGAGTGTTTTAGGCATGTTGTGAACTTCCAAACAAGAGTGAACTTTCAAAGTCAGTTTTCTCAACTCTTGGTTTTCGCCTATGTGCCTTCGCTAGAACATCTGTCATTTTCTAACAAAGACTGATAGAGTCATTCCGTTTTTTGCACTAGGCTCAGGAGGCCTTTAGCAGTGCAATAAAGCTTTATCTCTTTTCTTACTCATCATTTAAAATTTTTAGAACACATTTTATAATTACTGCGATGTGTGCGCAAAACAACATCCATGTTTTGGAAATTTTATTTATGGTTACAAGAACTAGAAAAATCAACTAATAGCTTCTTTGCACAAGTTGATGCTTTGGGAACATAATAATATGAAAAAATAATTTAATTTAGCAATAATTATCTCTTTAAGTGTGAAGAGCATTAATTAGTATAATTATGCTTGTAACTCAAAAAGTACAAGAGGTATTTGAAAACGGTTTTCATATTTGGAATCCTCACAATCATCCACATACACACACCAAATTTCATCACAAACAGTACATTAATAAAAAAATTAGTTTTACTTGCCACGTCCCCCTTAAGGTATGCGATATAAGAAGGTATAACATGGAGAGATTTGAACACGCTCTGAAAAACAGAGGAAGCGTCAAAGCAGTGAAGAGGAAACTCGGGATAGGCAAAAATCGGATGTATGCACTAAGGGATAAAGAAGGCAAAATAACTATCAATATGGATAGGATAGTTAAAATAGCAGAGGAGTTTTACAGAGATCTGTACAGTAGCCGGGACAATCACGACCTTAGTACTATAAGAATTGGCAGTAACCCAGATGACACCCCACCAGTAATGATAGAAGAAGTAAGAAAAGCTTTGGAAAGCATGCAAAGAGGCAAAGCTGCTGGTGAGGATCAGGTAACATCAGATCTGCTGAAAGATGGAGGACAGATTGTGTTAGAAAAACTAGCCACCCTGTTTACGAGGTGTCTCCTGACGGGAAGAGTACCAGAGTCTTGAAAAAAGACTAACATAATCTTAATACATAAGAAAGAAGATGACAAGAACTTGAAAAACTACAGGCCGATCAACTTGCTTTCTGTAGTACACAAGCTATTTACAAAGGTAATTGCTAACAGAGTAAAGAAAACATCAGAATTCAATCAACCAAAGGAACAAGCAGGATTTTCAACAGGCTACTCAACAATCGACCACATTCATACTATCAATCAGGTAATAGAGAAATGCTCAGAATATAACCAACCACTATACATAGCCTTCATAGATAACGAGAAGGCGTTTGATTCAGTAGAAATATCAGCCATCATGCAGACACTGCGGAATCAGGGCGTCGATGAAGTATATATAAACACCCTGGAAGAAATCTACAGGGGATCAACTGCTACAATAGTGCTTCATAAAGAAAGCAACAGAATACCCATCAAGAAGAGTGTGAGGCAGGGGGACACAATCTCTCCAATGCTATTTACCGCGTCCTTACAGAAGGTTTTCAGAAGCCTAGAATGGGAACAGTTAAAGATAAGAGTTAATGGAGAGTACCTTAGTAACCTGCGTTTCGCCGATGACATTGCATTGCTGAGTAACTCGGGGGACGAATCGGAACTCATGATTACAGAGTTAGACAAGGAGAGCAGAAAGGTGGGTCTTAAAATGAATCTGCAGAAAACGAAAGTAATGTACAACAACCTCGGAAAAGAGCAGCGCTTCGAGTAGGTAATAGTGCACTTCAAGTTCTAAAAGACTGTGTCTACTTAGGGCAGGTAATAACCGCGGAGACGAACCACGAGATTGAAGTAACAAGAAGAATAAGAATGGGGTGGAGCACATTTGGCAAGCACTTTCAAGTTATGACAGGTAGATTGCCAATATCCCTCAAGAGGAAGGTATATAACAGCTGTATCTTGCCGGTACTTAGCTACGGAGCAGAAACCTGGAAACTTACAAAGACGGTTCAGCTTAAATTGAGGATGACGCAGCGAGCAATGGAAAGAAAAAATGGTAGGTGTAACCTTAAGAGACAAGAAGAGAGAAGAGTGGATTAGGGAACAAACGGGGGTTAAGGATATCATAGCTAAAATCAAGAAGAAGAAATGGACATGGGCCGGGCATGTAGCGCGTAGACAGAATAACCGCTGGTCGTTAAGGATAACTAACTGGATTTCCAGAAAAGGCAAGCGGGTTAGGGGGAGACAGAAGGTTAGGTGGGCAGATGAGATTAAGAAGTTTGCGGGTATAAGTTGGCAGCAGCAAGCACAGGACCGGATTAACTGGCGGAACATGGGAGAGGACTTTGTCCTGCAGTGGACGTAGTCAGGCTGATGATGATGATGATTAGTATTTTTTTGCTAACAGTAACCTCTCCTCTATGTCCTTGCCCACCCTCTTTTGTTTGTCTTTTTGTTTTATTAAATCAGTTGCTATACCCCTGTCACATGGTAAATACAATCTCATTTACAGCGAATGTCATTGGTTTGTAATGCCATTTATTATACCACGCTCTATTTGCTGCTACGAACTCATCTAATCCAATTTATACCACCTAAAAATAACTTATATTGCTTTCTGAAGGGTTGAAAGGTTGGCTAGTGGATATAGAATCATTCAGAAATTGAGGCAGCATAAGCTAATAGGATACGGAAAAAACGGGACAAGATGTATCCAATAAACCACTTGTTTGGGTCTAAAAATTTGAGATTCCAAAATATCACAATGGACTTCACAAATGTTGTAAGCACTTAGAGCACATTTTCAACTCACTTAAGCTTGAAACATCTCCTGTAATATTTTATGGTATTTTCTTTATTGTTAAATATAGTGCACATTATAGACTCTCGAACTGAACAGTTTGTGTGCTTCTAATAACATTTCAATATTTTTAAGGGAACAGCTCTTGCAATCAGTGGCAATTGTGTTGAACAGCAATAGAACCATCTAAATGTTAAATGCCAAGTCCTGGCACATGAGATATCAAGGTCTGTACTTCTAGTTGTGTTGCCACCACTTAAGCACAAGTACAGCAGAGCAAAGTATCGAAAAACATTGCATAATTATTTCAGGTTTTCACATTTTGAACAACTTGCTGTGAGTATGTTTTAATGTAACTGCACAAAACCTAACAAATTGAAATAATAGGTTTAAAGAACATAAATAGGAAATTATGCAGGTGACTAGAACAGGCATAGAAAAACAAGACACAACTTCATGACTGGCTTACTGGAATACATGGTGTACCTCAGTACTGACTGTGAGCTTAATATCGTAGTCACGAAAAGACTGTAGTAAAATATACATTACTGCAGGAAAGAAATGTAAATTTAAGGGCTCATTTTCTTTGTTGAACACAATATCAATGAGATATAATAGACAGTGATACCAAGGAAAGTATAGGAGACATTATTAGAAGCAAATGTAATGTAAAAAACTGCCAGAACCAACGTACAGTGGGAATCGATTATATGCGAAGCACCAATGAGAAATGTTAAAAGGTCACTTTGAAATCAGTGCAACCTTATGAGGTGGAGGTAAATTATGCCGTACTTGGCTTCTGTGTCATGATTATCATGTTTGGATGTGTCGTTTACCTTCGTCATCTATTCACGTCACGTGATACCAAATTTAGCATATGTGGAGCTAGTGAAACGGCCCTGAGCACACTATGAGCGTGGTATGTTGTCATGTTCTTATATGACAGGCGTGTCAGAATTATCATGTCTGCACCAGTCATATATTTCATCATGCATTGACGTCACGTAACACCAAATTTCATACATTTGGAGCTAGCAAAAAGGCCGCGAGCGCATCATAAAGGGCCCAATATACTCCTATGTAGCGTAGACGCGCACGCACGCTGGGCACAGCGACGGTACGTAAGCAAAACGCAAGCACTCTATAGTCTGACGCAAGGCGCGACCAGCCTCCGTCAGCGCAGCCCGACTGCAACCAGCGCAAAATGCGACATGCTGCGTTTCATGCCGATGCGTTACCCTGACAACCCTGCGTCTCCTTCTTATCGCGACGGAGGGACGCTGGATGTGCTGAACCATGCCTGCGTCAAAGCAACGATGTGCGGCGCGTACCTGCGAGTATATGGCAGGACCGGCGCCTGGCCTGGCAACACCGGCGTGACGCAACGAAATGAACGCCAGCGAGCATGCGCACCGCGTCACGTCGAAATGTATTGGCGCCTTGACTGTGGCATGCAGTCATGTTCTCACATGACACGCATCTCATGATTGTCATGTTTGCACCAGTCACATACCTTCGTCATTATTTGGCGTCACGTAATACCAAATTTGGCATATGTGAAGCTAGCGAAACGGCCGCGAGCGCATCATCAGTATAGCAAGTAGTCATGTTGTTACATGACACGCATGTCGTGATTCCATGTTTGGATGTGTCATTTACATATGTCGTTCGCGTCGCATAATACCGATTTAGGTATATGTGAACCTAGCGAAATGGCCACGAACGAATCATGAGCGTAACATGTAGTCATGCTGTTCCATGACACGCATGTCGTGATTACCATGTTTGGATGTGTCATTTCCATATGTCGTTCGCTTCGCGTAATACCGAGTTTGGTATATGTGAACCTAGCAAAACGGCCGCGAGCGCATCATGAGCGTAGCATATAATCATGTTGTTACAAGACACGGATCTCTTATGATGTTTGCACCAGTATCATACCTTTGTCATGCATTCACATTCCGTAATACCAAATTTGGTATAAGTGAAACTAGCAAAACTGCCACCAGCGCATCATAAGCGTGGCATGTAGTCATGTTGTTACATGACACGCATCTCATGATTATCATGTTTGGATGTGTCATTTACCTATGTCATCCGTTCACATCGTGTAATACCAAGTTTGGTACATGTGAAGCTAGCGAAACGGCCGCGAGCGCATTATGAGCATAGCATATAGTCGTGATGTTATATGACGCGCATGTGATGATTTTCATGGTAAGGTCTGTCGCTTGTGTTCGCCATGCAATCATGCCATACCATACCAGTTTTGCATCATGCCATGTGAACGAAACCACTGCAAGAGCTCCAGGACAATGAAATGTAAATCATGACATTTATGACATACATGTCATGATTTTATGTTATGACTAGACAAATATGTCCTTCATACAGTCATGTTATGCCATACCAAAATTGGTATTGATACCTCTATCGAAACGGCCAAAAGAGCTAAAGTCATAGGCGACTAAGAAAGAAAGAAAGATAGATAGATAGATATAGATAGATAGAGATAGATAGATAGAGATAGATAGATAGAGATAGATAGATAGAGATAGATAGATATAGATAGAGATAGATAGATAGATATAGATAGAGATAGATAGATAGATATAGATAGATAGATAGATATAGATAGATAGAAATAGATAGATAGAAATAGATAGATAGAAAGATAGATAGATAAATAGATGGATGGATGGATAGATAGATAGATAGATAGATAGATAGATAGATAGATAGATAGATAGATAGATAGATAGATAGATACTCTCAAAGTAGCCGAAGTTCGCTAAGAAATGCTTTGCATTTATTACAAAGAAATAAAAAAGTGAATGAAAAGATAGCTTGCCACAGGCAGGGACCGAACTTGCCAGCAGCAAGTTATCATTTCTACCACTATTCTTTCTTCACATTTGCATTGCAATTAATTCCAATAACATCCCTTATACTTTCCTTGACATCATTGTCTGTTAGTTCTGAATATCATTGCAGGCAGGATAATACACAGAAAATAGTACAGGACTAATAGGACACCAGTTATTGCAGACATATTGTGCCGTCTTCCACGTGTGTTTAATACCAAGGAAGATCTCGTGTCACTAGCTGTGCTTGCTCGTCATTTGGTGCACAAAGAATAAGTAGTGTTTGCCACAAGAGGGGACAATGATGTGAGATATGTGCACGTGGCTTGTATAGTTGAAGGCATTTGGTCACCAATATCCTGTCCGTGATCAACTGCATTGTAGCCTTTTTTTTACATTAAAGAACAGTTAAGCAATAAGGAATAACTTAATGTGTCCCAGAACGACACAATATAATTATGAAGCATACTATCGTGAGAGACACTGGATTAATTCTGATTAAATGAGTGTTTTTATTGTGCACCTAAATCTAAATATCTGGATATTCTGTCCCCACTGAAATGTGGCCCCGAACTGGCATCTTTGAAGCCAGGAGTAACCTGCTGTGCTCAATTACGTGTAGTGAAAAGCAGCCAGAAGTCATGCTTAGAAAAATGAACTGTTCGAGCATATTAACAGTCAAAACTAGTTGATAAAACGCTACGAAATGCACCTAAGTAACATGCTAACCTCAGCGCTGTGATGAAAATGTCTCACTTTTGCAAGTGTTTTCTGAGCATTTTGGCTGATGATGACCAAACCAGACCATATTAAATCACTTGGATGAACTATCAGTGCTGAAAGATTAATGAAATAAAATTGCAGAAAAGAAGGCACTTATCCCAGTAACAACGTTGTCTGGTTTCATCGAGAGACACAGACAAAAGTAAAGAAGATGCAAATACTTTCACAAACTATTCGTACAATAGTTGTTAGATCCAACTGTACTTGTCCATTAACTTCTTCTCGAGTCCTCGTCTAAATTTTTGCAATAACTTCATCAATGACTATGTCACATCAACGAGCCCACAGTACATTTCTCTAAAGTGTGCACTGCTCTACATTTGGTATATAGCACACTACATGGTATGTTTTTTTCTTTTTTTACAGCATGCACATGTTACATGAGCACCATGACCAATGCTGGGCAAAAGAAGCATTAGCTGACAGTCACCACTTCATTCAAGGGGACAGACTGCTCTTTGGGACCAAAAAGTGACAAAAAAATCATTTTTTAAAATTGACATATTTGGTATGTGCAAGTATTTTGTTATCTCTCTGCAAATTTTTACACACCAGGAAGTGGTAATTTTTTTTGTAATGTTATTCTAACTGTCCAGATTATTGGTGCTGTTAACATGCAGAACCTGCAAAAAAATGGAGAACCAACTTCGAGGCCTCTTTATAATTTGCTGGCACCTGTGTTAGAAGCTCACCTACGAATTTATGAGCACTTTTATGAGGATTGCAAAACATGCACACCATGATTGTTTCTTTTTGAAGAAACTGTGTGTTTTCAGTTTTTCCATTTTTTTTTGAAAAAAGTAAATTTACAACTGCTCAATTTTGAGGCCTCAATATCTCTGCAGCTAGGGCAGGTACAACAATAATTCTTTTTGCAATTGAAACCTGTATGTGCGTAGGGTGCAAGTATGGGAGCAGAATTTAGAGAACAAGCCTTTTTAGTTCTCATCAAAATTGTTACTCATGTTACTCATCAAAATTGTAACACAATTCCAACTGCTTTTGAAAATGGATAGCTGATTTTGCTGTGAAATAATAAGAAAGGCTTAAAAACAAAAAACTCTTGCATTACTTCAATCTATAGTCATTAGTCTATATTAGAATATTTTATATATCACTTTTAATTAAGCCCTTTTTTTTCTTTTGGTGGCCTTAACCAACAGGGGGTGAACTTAAGTTATCTCAGGAATAAGATGAGTTATAGAAAAACTAATTAAACATTTGAAATCAGCAGAAAAAACTGCATAATTTTGTGCAGTTTGACCAAGATCACTGAAGAAATAAACAAAAAATGTCTAAGAGCAGTCTGCCCCCTTAATGCACTTGTCTCCTCAAGGCTCTTCAGATGGGTCACAAAATGCATGTGCACTACACATTTCATGGCACACACAAGTAACATATGCCACTTAACATTCACCAAGTAACACTGAGTAAACCAAAGGGGCGAATGCTCATTGCTACATCATCGCATCAATTAATGTGCACAATTACAATGGCTTTCTGGCATGTGGTATGCATATGTGAATTTCAGCGAGGCCAATCACATGTTCCCTTGCACGAATTGCCACTAATGTGTTTTATGCAGCTTCAACAGAAGAAATGTGCAGACCCCCTAAAGGTGGAAGCTGGTGTTCCTCAAGGAAGCATATTAGGACGCGTACCGTTCAACATATGTATAAATGATTTATTGAACATTAGCAACTTACCACATTATATAATATACGCAGATGACACCAATCTTTTCTTCCAATCACGTAGTACTGATTATCTATCACAACAAGCTAACGCTGTCCTTCACAGGTTAACCCACAAAAAACAAAAGCTGTTCTTTTTGCAGACCATCAATATCCATTCCCTTACTGTTAAAATATGACGGCTTAACAAAATTACCCGAAAAGATGTGTACCCGTTACCATGAATTGATGACGCACTCGACTGCTTGCAAGGAGCGGAGTTTTTTTCTTCCTTGGATCTCCGCTCTGGCTACTGGCAAGTGCCCATGGCTGAGACTGACCGCTCGAAAACCGCGTTTGTAACACCAGATGGAATATACGAATTCACTGTAATGCCATTTAGTCTCTAACGCGCCCGCCGCCTTTGAACGCATGATGGACGGCAAGATGCCGTCCATCATGCAGCAGTGGCATGATGCATGCATAGCAGTGGCACACTTGCCTCTGCTATTTGGATGACATTGTCGTCTTCGCGCCAGATTTCCCAACCCATCTACAACAGTTGCATCAAGTTTTGACCTGTGTCCAAAATGCCGGTTCCAGATTAACTTGAAAAAGTGCCTATTCGCCGCTAGAAAACTAACTATACTAGGCCACGTTGTCTTCAAAGAAGGCATTCTTCCTGATCCTGCTAAACTTTGAGCCGTATTCAGAAGCTTGTGACGATGCGTTTACGACACTTCGACGCCTGCTTACGTCTCCACCAATTTTGCGACACTTCGCTCCGAGCGCACACACAGAAATTCACACTGATGCTAGTGGTGTCGGCCTTAGTGCTGTGCTCGCACAACGTGACGATGCCAACGCCGAATACGTGGTTGCATATGCCAGTCGTGCACTCACAAACCCGAGACCAATTACACCGTAACCGAAAAAGAGTGCCTGGCCATCATATGGGCTCTACGGAAGTTTCGCCCCTATCTTTATGGTCGCCCTTTTGACGTCATAACAGATTACCATGCTCTGTGTGGGTTGTCAAATCTCAAGAACCCGTCAGGTCGCCTTGCTCGGTGGGCTTTCCGACTCGAGGAATACGACATCCGGGACGTATATCGTTCTGGCCAACAACACTCTGATGCTGACGCCCTGTCACGCTTCCCACTTATTTCAGACACCAGCGCTTCTAGTCACAATCACGATATTTCGCCACTCGACGTCTTGGACATGGCCTCGGAGCAACGAAATGACCCTTGGATTGCCACAATTCTAAACTTTTTGTCAAACCCCCTGACCACTTCGGCTCCACGAGCTCTACGTCGCCAAGTGCAGCATTACGCTATTCGCGATGGTCTTTTATACTGCCGTAACTACCACAACGATGGCCGCACATGATTATAGGTCGTGCCCCGCCATCTTCGTCGCAATCTCTGCTCCGCTTTCCACAATGACCTTCAGTGTGGCTATGGTGGCGCGCTCAAGACGTATACGCGCCTTCGCCTACGTTATTATTGTCGCATAATGTACAGCTTCGTCTGCAAATACGTCCGCTCATGCCTCGCCTGCCAACGACGCAAACCAGTCTCGCACCTCTCCAGCCGCTTTCCTGCCCATCCCACCCATTTGATCGCGTCGGCATTGACTTGTTGAGCCTCTCCCATGCACTAGCGCTGGCAACCACTGGATTGTCGTCGCCGTGGATCACTTGACAAGATACGCTGAAACGGCTGCATTACCTGCCGCAACAGCCAGGACGTTTTCTCGTTTATTCTATGCAGCTTTGTTTTCCGCCATGGTGCCCCTCGTGAACTGCTCAGTGATTGCGGCCATGTATTTCTCTCAGACGTGTTGCAATCACTCCAATACGAATGCAGAATTATTCACCGCACTACTACCGCATATCACCCACAGAAAAACGGATTAATGGAACAATTTAACCGAACTCTGGGTGACATGTTATCGATGTACGTTGCGTCAGACCACTGCAATTGGGATCTTGTTCTTCTGTTTGTCATATTCGCCTACATTACCGCCTCCCAAGCAACCACCGGATTTTCACCATTCTTCTTGCTATACGGCCGTGAACCCACTAGCACCATTGATACGATTCTGCCATATCATCCAGACGTTGACGACTACCAGCCTGTGTCTGCGGTGGCTCACCACGCCAAAAAAGGCCGAAAACTGGCCCATTCTTTCACCCACGACCAACAGTGTCGCCAAAAACAGCGTCACGAATCCGACAGCCCTCCTGACCCTTTCACCGTCGACTCTCTCGTGTGGCTTTGGGTCCCGCCAGTTGGTGCTCCCGGCTTTTCGTCTAAGCTTCATCCGAAGTATCACGCACCCTACCGCGTGGTTGCGCAGACTTCTCCTGTTAATTATGTGGTTGAACCCGTTACACCATCTTCCGACCTTCGTCGTTGGGGGCGAGAAACAGTCCACATTAACTGTCTCAAGTCGTATTACGACCCTCTGACCTCTCTCTAGGTCGCCAGGATCGCTATCTCTCGATACTGGGGGTTATTGTGAGGAAGAAGAAGGACACATGCGGAAGCGCATTGCCATCGCCTGGCTCGCTCGGCTGTTCGATCACTGGCTACGCTTTGCCTGCTGCTGCTATCTTCCAGGTCGCTGTGTACCTCAATAAAGCCCCGTAACATGACATAAATGTACAGAGAAAACGACAGCAGTATGGGGGCACACAAAAGCACAGACCCAAAATAGCTTCCATAAAGTGCACACATTTTGATTGATCGCATAAGAACACGTAAGTGTTTCTTGTGACGATTTAAGAGTTGTAATGATTTTTTTCTATACAAAAATAATGAAGGATTGAAAACATTTTAAGTCACAGTGAAGAGTAGAAACAAGACCTGCTGGCAATGGAGTATGGTCCATTAGAAAAGGACCTCACCAAAGCCATGCAACGTTCATTAAAAATTAAAACGACAACTCTGCAGCAGACATTAGTTTAAAGTAAAAGGCTAGCCTGAATTTAGCGATTCAGTTTTCTTTTGAACAATTGGAGCTTCCCAACAAACCTGACAACCTAGGCTTCATTATGCTAGTCCCTACTCCCCATTCCATACAAAATTCATGTGCTGTTTACAGTGCCAGGATTACGTAAAATATATATAAGCACAATACAGCTGCAAAAACATTATTCATAAATAGTGAGCTATTAGCTGTTTAATTGATTGATATGTGGGGTTTATCTTCCCAAAACCACCATATAATTATGAGAGAAGCCGTAGTAGAGGGCTCCAGAAATTTCGACTACCTGGGGTTCTTTAACATGCACCCAAATGTGAGCACACGGGCCTAAAAAATTTTCGCCTCCATCGAAAATGCAGCCACCGCAGCCAGGATTCGATCTTGCGACCTGCGAGTCAGCAGCCGAGTGCCTTAGTCACTAGACCACCGCGGCGGGGCATGTTAGCTGTTAAGACTAGATGGTCGTTATCGTAGGTATAATAGGTTATCATAATTGAAGAAGCATTATTGTCTCTAAAGACTGTATAGTAGTGCTAATGCAAAAATATAGAACGATGGACACATGCAACCAGCATGTTGTTCTGTGGGCATACATTCAACTTACGTTGCAGTTTCAGTTAACATGCAAGGATAGCCTGCCATTGATAACATACACTGACAATCACATGCCACCGATGAAAATAGACTTCAGTTTGCAACAAAACAGGTCCATTGACTTCAAACAAATTGCAAGCATGTTAACTAAACCATCAGATACGCGGCACCACTGAAAATATCACGACACCCTGTTAATGCAGCTGACTAGTGGTTGCTAACTTTACAAATTCACGTACACCGCGATGCTGCCTGGCATCTGGCATAAGCCTCGATACATCACGGTGATCTCTTAGTTATGTTCAAAATGAGATTTTGATCTCACACTTGTACAGTTAGGAGCATGATTTCGTATGCCGCAGATACACATTATAGAAGGTAAGGAGACATAAGAAATGCAATCTGAAACAAACAACAGGAAATATATTATTTCTGTCCAGGTATGTGAATGAACTCATCAAATACTTTACGTAACAGAACTTGCACAAGGTGGAACTTGCATCACTGATGTCACGGCAGCAAAATACGTCTGAGAAATCTCTTTCTGGTGATCAAAGCATTTTTCAGGGCTCGCAGCACAGTCTACAACGTAGCACCAACTTGCCAGAAAGATAGTGCAGCTATGCAATACCACTCAGACTATTAACAAAAACTGTAAACAGATAAATCAGTCACAGATATGAGAGCTCTCTCCAAATAGAGAGTCTCTCTTCCACAAACTGCCATAACCTTAGGTGCTGCTACAAATTAGGCACACGAAATGATGTTCTGTTTTGGTCGTCCTTGCCTTGCTTGTGCACTTGCAACTTGTGGCGCACCATCGCAGACTTCTGCGTAAACTGACGCAGGCAGACGTTGCACTTGAACGGTCTCTCTCCCGTGTGTGTGCGCATGTGGTCGATCAGGTGAACACTTTTGAAAAATGCTTTTGCACAGACTGTGCAGTTAAAACATCTCTGGTTATAGAGCTTCGAAAAGTGTGGCGCTAAACGGAACTTGCCGGTAGATGACAGTGGGCACGCATCACGACACCACCACCGCTTGTTGCATCTATTTCGTGGCTGTTGCTGGTCTCTCGAAGACATAGAACTCTCGACAGGCCTCATAACTGCATCCTTGCTGTTGTTTCTCTTGACCATTGTGCCTTGCAGCTCGAGTGGTGTACTCATATTGGGAGCTGTCACGTTGTACATATGGTGGGCGAGATCCACATAGAGCCCATCATCCCTTGCCTTATGACTTGCTCCGTGTAGAGCCGTATCGCATATGGCCACTGCTTGAAGGCTCGTTTCGTAAAGGTCTCTGCCATGAGCAGCATTTCCCACTCGAAAACTTGCATCGCTTGAAAATGACCCTGACAAGAAAAAGCACATAATCTTTCAGTCAAGAGCTTGTAGACAGAGCCTTTTCTCATGCACAGCAACTTCGATTGCAAAAGTAGATGCTCTACACGACAACAATAGCTAAACAGAAAGCACAGTTCATAAAGGTAAGCGCGGCACTGAATGGACAAGGTTCTGACAGAGAGAACATGCACAAGTGATAACTTTTAACAAAGATTTATTAGAGCACGAATCACAGAATACATAAATGAAAAGGCAGACACCGAAGCATGTGCAAACGTGGTGGCATGAAGAAATGACACTTCTTTCCTGGATGATGATAAAGATGGGGCGCTGACACATTCTTGGCCTAGCTTGTGTATTGCAGCTGGTTCTACAATCAACCGCATGGTTTCATCTTTGTTCATGCAAAAAGTAACCGAGCACTTGTCAAACACTGGTGAACACCCATATGTTCCACGCTTAGCTTTTATGAACATGCAACACCAACGAGCCACCCTAGCTAAGAAAGCAACAGTTGATTACATTGAAATCTGACACAGTTAAATAAGCCTGTAACTTTGGCACGTCAAACGTAATGACACTAACTGTGACAGTACGCATCAAATCTCTCTATGCGAGTGCGAGATGTGTCCCAGAAATTCATGCATTAAATCAGCAAAAAAGAAGTCACAGTTTTGCAGAAAGGGTGAAGCAGTTAATGTGATAGCAAGTCATAATGTTACATGAAGTAAGGCTAGCTGCTAACTCTTTCGGATCTGCTCTCGCATAACTTTACAAAGTACTGGTTCAGGAAATAAGGCTGCTCCTGGGATCAAAGCAGATTTTGTACAGTCTGTTAGCTAAACACGAAGTAAGCATTCTCAAGGGCACAGCACATACAAGGCCATACGAGTCGTCTACGTATTTCTGTTGAGATAGTGCACACACTAGTGTTCACAACCCTGTCGTTTTGATCAAATTTGGCAGTTACTGCTCAAGTGGTACAGTGATGAGCAATACAGATGAGAAATCAAGTGCAGACCCTCATGCTGAGCAATACAACACTATTGGCATTTGGCCACCATAGCTAGTTTAAATAGCACTGGAAGAGTTGCTTCATATTGTGACCAGAAGAATACCAAACAGAGGACACAGATAAGAACACAGCTGTCAGCTTTGTCTACCCACGTCCATTGCCTCGAACAGGTCGACATAAAGTGTCGTATGATATATGCACAGACCAAACTGATTCTAAATGTGAGAAGTCAAATATGTGTGAACAAGTACTATACCTAGACATGTATTCTAAAAGGAACTTTAGTGCTGATGTGCAACAAAAAGACACAGAACAAGAGAAGAAGACACACTTTGTTTGTGTCTTTTTTTGTTGTTGTTGTGCAGTCGTACTGAAGTTATGAATGACCCAACTTGAATGAGTACTAGCGCGACAAAAACGAGGACCAAGAAGAAAAGACAGATGGTCTTTCCTTTCTCGTCCTTATTTTTGTCGCTTTAGTATTCGTTCAAGATGGAAGCACATAAACTTGCCCAATTGACCATTCTGATGAATGACCAACTTGCCCAAAATGCTGCTTCCGTTAAGTTCTAAAGGGAAAGCCATCTTTGTGTGCAAAATATTTGAGAAAAAAAAAGTCAATCAGTGCTCTGCCCTATCTGACTTATTTCCTCTAACGTACTGGACTCTATAAGAATGCAGTACCAATCAGCCAAAGTGACCATCCTGCTACTTAGACATGACATTCACATGGCAGGAAATGTCATAGTGGTGCACAGAGCTGGAGTAACAGTGCCGAAGGCTCAGTTAGAAAAGAACAAAAAACAAGACCCCCGCACCTTCTGCCTTACAGCAGTCGAACATGGGTTTGGGAAAAGTCTCGGAGCAGGCAAAAGAGCCTTACGTAGCAGACTTGGAGCATACAGAAATACATTTCAGAGCAGGCTTGGAACAGTCAGAAAGGCCTTTTCGAGCAAGTTAGGAGCAGTTAGTGAGAACGTTCAGATCACATCTAGCCCTGCTTCACAGCACTTGAGAAGCAACATTTGTCCAATGCCGCGCATTTTTCAAACAGCAAGCTAAACTGTGTAATGGGCTTATTATTGCGATAGCATTTATGTGGACACTATGCACGGGTTTTCGCCGTCGCTGTCATGTCCTGTATAAAGTCCAAAGCGATAACATACCCCAGTGCATCGTGCGCTTAATCTTCGGGTAAAAAAAACATGAGCGGGGACGACAAAAGCGTCTAAAGCAGGGATCAAACGAGCCGACTCCTCTTCGTCACTCGGAGAGCGCATGCGAGAACATCACACCGCTCGAGAGGCCTCCAGTTGAAGCAGAGAGAAAACGCCGCACCTGTCTTGAGCGAGCATGAAAAGACGCGAGAATAGGGGTTGGTGTTGTTGCTCAAGCAGCAACTGTGAACTTTGCTTCTAAGGTAGAAGGGCCAGTGTAGGGGCTTGTTGGTTGTACATAGTTGACACTTGCTACGCGCCGTTTCAACACAAAGAAGAACACAAAAATGACAGATGTGTGTCTTTCCTGTCATTTTCATGTTCTTTGAGTTCAAACAGTACGCCGTGCCGCAAGTGTAAACTTTGCTCTTAAGGCCACGGTCGCTGGCACACACGCCAGCTTGGCAGCCATCATCGGGCACCTCTCATACACTTCTACGTGCTTTGTTTGGCTCTTATTGCGAAGAGACTGCGCGAAAAATGTTGCTCTCTCTGGCGGGACCGTATTCTTTTACACTAGAGAGTTCTAGTATATCAGACGACGCTTACGTTAGCTTTAGCATGCGTCTTAGCGCCAATGCTAAAACGAAACACGCTGCCTGCCAACTGATGGTCATTCAGTACAGTACAAGGCATTTCCGCTAACAAAAACGCAAGCAACTACAGCGCCATCTAATTATAAAAACTCTATGCACTGTTGAAACCTTAAGCGCGCCACTAAATCGAGTTGTCCCGAAGTCACCATAGCTGTGCGTCCGTTCCGCGTTTGTGCTACGTTCAATGGCCCAAAACGCATTGTTCTCTTTCGACATATGCAGCAATCAAGCATTCCTCAAGACCCCCAGTACCTGACTCAGCTTGACTTGTGGCTGCATATCTTGGAAACAAGCGTATGAGTCGCCATCTCTGCACGGCTACCGAAAACATGAGCAAACCTTGAAGACAAGCCTTCTGCATCCCATATTGGGTGTGTATCTCAAAAGCGTAGTTATTTTATTGGCAGTATACAGATGACGAAGCCTCATTACTCAATCTAAATTGAATTTGACTAGTATTTGAGAGTGAAGGAGTTTAGCAATGCAGGCTGGTAACTACTAAGACTTGAAGTGGATGGCTCTCGCTTCAACAGGCACCGCCATCTTGCCCTACGTACGAGATCTTTTGCATGTATTAGCATTGAACGCAATATCCTAGGCCTAGAGTTCATATACAGACTCTGTATATTACCATTACCTCTGATTCTAGGAATATCGTTTGTACGTAAGAAATCGAGCTACGTTGACATTCCGCACGTGCTCAGTTTGGTGCATGCAATGCTAACGCTAAATTCTTGCATTTGCTGTTTCCGCTATACCAAAACTTGCTACTATGGTTCTGCAGAGTTATGTGACATTGGATGCAGAAGAGTTAGCTGTCAGCCTCACTTTGTATAACGTTATAATTTGTAGTGAGCGCATTCGTTGCTGACCTATTGTGATGCAACTGCTTCTGTAGCTATGCACAGTCGGCCATGTTTTAACCTGAAAGCGCAAGCATCAACTGCCAGCTCCATAAGCGCCCAGCAGCAAAATGAATCAGAATACGCGCATGCGCTTGATGAGCAGTTCTGTGCTCTAGGCTGTGGGCCGGACACCACCCCACTTCTCTTGAACACCCTAACCGTTTTTTTTTATGCTTCCATCAAGTTATAAAAACAATCAGTTCACCACAAGAACGGAGCAATGAATGCCATAGCAACAAATTATGCTACACAAAGTAAGGGTGGCAGCTATCTGATACCGCGTAACTCTAATAATCGCTGGATAGATGCACAGTCTCCTTGCATTGAGAGCACAGCACGGAAAAAAGTTTACGAGCTATGTGCGCTGATGCTTACCGAGATAGTGCCCCGCGCCAGTGATCATGACTTTAGAGTCAAAGTTCATGGCTGCTGCTAGTGTTATCACAGTCTTGGATGAAACTGCAACTATAGCTGTTTCGACGAAGCTGAAAGCACTCTGTTTCAACCACATTTTCGGGCATGGCTTGCTTTGTGGCAAATGAAGTTGCAGTGCAGTACGGCACTGATAAGCGAGTTTGGCACAGCAGGGGCAAGGCGCTTCAGCACAGGATGACACAAGTAAACAAGTTTGGTGCATGGCGCAGCTATTCCACCCGACCTTACCCTCTCGTAATTTATTAGACTTGACGCTTTTGAGAATTCACAACAAGGAATGCAGATTATATTTACATACTTAAAGAAACTTTTCACTCATGGCCTCTCAAAACTACGTACAACCCGCAAGGAAGAATTAGGAGAGAATGATGACACTGAGAGCAAAAAATCAAACCATCTCTCATTTGGAGTTCTTCCATAATTGTAGAGTTCTATACCACTTCACTGTACTTTTTTTTACACAATCATGAAAGCATAACATAGCATGGAAACCTGTGCGTCAGTCTATTTCTCGTTATTATATTTTTAGTGCACTAAACGAGACTCCTGTCGGAAATCACTCTGTGTGTGCCATTCGCATTGCATATTTAGGAACTGTTGGACCATAGCTGCTCAAATCCCATTCTCGCTGCTCTGTGTGCCCATCAGCTGCATCATCTCCATCGCTCGAGGCCATGTATGATTTTGGGTGACTGCAATGCTTTTACCTTAGACTGAGGAACTGTAAGCCGACTTCGGGCAGGCTATGCAATGAACAGTCTTTTTGAAGTTTTGTATTGAGATAGATAATCCCCATTTCAATCAAGGGTAACCAATAGGAGGCTTAAAGCTTTAGAACCAAACCATGAAGTCTGCTTTCTTTTTTTTCCAGCCCTCGGGGGCTTTTTAAGCACAAAGTGCTCACTTCACTTGAACCCTGAGTAATACACCCTTGATGGTGCAGATAAAAGTTTGGAGAAAAATAAACCTATGAGAAAACGTTCATGATCGATAGAGGCTATCAGGGTCACACATTCTTTACAAACCAAGTGAAAATAGAGAACAACACACGTGAATCATAATAGCTCTCTTAAGGACATAGAGAAAATCATACTCATGTGATAGTAGTTGTGCCGCTAGTATAACTAGGTCACTGTTGACACTAGTCACATTGTGAAAATTGTGGCTAAAAATAAACTCACTGCAAGTGCTAAACAGGTAAGTTATGTTAATGCATACAGTGATAAAATGCATTTTATTCTAGAAATACATTTTGCAATAAATTCTTAAGTCGCTATGAAAATGCATACAAAAGACCGTTAATCCCTTGCAGCAACCAAAACATCACAGTATTCCAGCAGTTAAACACATTATGTAAAACAGTGCATGTTTGACTAAAAAAATGCTAGAAATCTGCTATATCTACTTTAATTAGTCAAACCTTGTTAGAATATAAAGCTGTGTACTCACACCCCATTTGATACAACGGATTCACACAAAGCTTCAGTACTCTGATGCTCAGGACAGGATGCTCAGGACAGAGCTCAGGATGCTCAGGAGCTCTAATGCTCATTAACAGTAAAAAACCATTACTATTCACATAAGAAATTGAATTATAGGCCCAGAACCAATGTCCTCATGACACTCTATTGAGATAACATGGTCTCATAAGATCCACAATACAAAGGCACGATTATATGCACCAAAGGAATATTGGTTGATAATAAACAGCAAGCAGTGGGACATAAAAATGACATTAAAATTCAGCAAATGCAAGTAAAAAGAAAACTTGGAAATGTCTGTGAAAGACCTTAGAATGTGTGCTAGCTCAATTAATGAGTCAAACTGTAATTGTTCATAGAAAAGGAACGGGAGTCATAAGCTTTCCACACAACACAGAGCTTCCTATTGTCACACTAATTGTATTCACATTCTACAGACACATAAATTCTTTTATCAAGAAGTTCATGCATACCTTACATATTGCACAAGATACATACTATTGTGCTAAATTAGGAGCCACTGTTATGGCTTCTAGACTACATGCATATTGTGCAATGGCACTCAGCAACATTGTTCCTTCAGTAGAACTCCAGATTCACCACTGAGCCTGGTTGTCCACAAATTTCTTTTTCACCAACAAAAATGAATGTGTCAAGCATTGTATCTGATAGATATAACAGAGGAACACAAGCTTACTATAGAAAATGGCCCATAAACTGCCTCGGTGAACTGAATGGTGATAGGTGCAGATGGAACTTACACAAACAGATTGGTCTACCCAAGAGGTAAACTGACGTTTGGTGGGTAAATAGTATCTAAGCATCCTGCCTTGTAATACACATTGAATAGTTAATTGACATAAAGTGAGAGTCTAAATTTTTGACAGCAGAAAGCTCACAGCTAGGTTCCCAATAGAGACTGGGGATGTCGGAAGACTGCGGATGTTGAAATACCTCTCCATTAGTCGGTCATAACGTGCACCTTAGTAATGGGTGAGGGCACGGCTGACATCACAATGACGTTCACTTTGTAGCCTCCACAATGCACTAAATCCTAGAACCTGGCACCGCTCAAGATAGATCTCAACATTAAAGTTACCTAGAATTTTTTCTTTAACTGAGTAAAGTAATCTTGCAATGCTATTATTATTGTGTTATTGACAGTGAAGTTGAGCTCCTGCGTTCCAGCACAGATCTTCAATCTTCTAAGCACTGCGCCAATGCTAGTCATTGAAACATACATGGTGCATGATGGATTTCTCACATTTTTTCCCTTGTGACAGCTGGTACTTTGACACTGCACTGGCTTATGAGACAGGGCCATATTTTTCCTCGAAGAAAAATAATGCTTATGTGCGTGAAACTTTTATATATAATGCAAATGCATTAAAGAAGCGTGCCCATTTTCACTAATGTGAGCCCCGTATTATGCGTGTGAAGTCACTAGATTGAAGGATGCTCATCAGCTGACCATGGTTGTTCTGGACCACGGTTGTGATTATTGTGGTTTTGCAAAACATGCGAGACAGACACAACAAGGGCTCTTTGTAGAAGGCATTTCCTTTTGGACCACAGGGTTGGCCGACTTAAACAGGTGCAAGGGCGCAGGCCCCCACTGAACTTTGATGGCCATCTGAAAACAAAGTGAGAAAAAAGTGGCTGCCTCAAAATTTTTACTGCGAGTTAAAAGAATAGAACTGGTTTTATTAAAAGCAATTCCCATTAAAGTAATAGGTAACAAAATCAAATGTAAAATTAGTGGTGTTTGTTAAGTTTTCCGTAAAAATGACTCAAGGCCACTGAGTCTGAATGCAAGAAGGGACGAATCTTTGTACAAACATACATAGCTGCCTTGAAGCCAGCTGGTGGATGATGATGTCCAGTCAAATTCATCAGCAGGAATCAGTGCAATGCCCATTCAGCCACCCAATTTGTAGCCTCCATAGTGCCCTCTAATAATTTCTATAAGAAGCTATGCTGTATATGGCATGTAAGGAACTACCACTATACCAGCTATAGTGGTGGCCTTTTACTCGAGTAGTTTGTGCACCTGTACTAGACTCTTAAGTGAACTACTTTAAGAAAGTCTAGTTAGTAAACTTCATGACAACCTGGAAAAGTTAAAACACAAAAGACACACCGCAAATACCACCCACATTTCTAGAAAAAAAAAACATTTTAGTTCACACTATCAAGTGACTTAAGCAAGAAGTTATTATGAAAAAAATGATAAAGATGCATTGGGCTCCTTATCAAACGTTAGACAAAACTGAAGAAACATGTTTTTTTCCAGTGCCATTTTTCCCAGTGCCCTTTAGCAGCTGCAACAACGTATAAGAAAAGTCACGAATGGGATTGAATCAGCTGTACTGAGAGCACAATCAATCTTTAGGCACCTGTACCACACACCTTCAGCTACCTTTGCTTGAAGTTGACACTTCACTGACCAGCTGCACATTACCAAGCATCAAAGCAATATCGACTTAGCATTGCACCCACCATTACTGATTATGATTTACAAGATACTGCAGGCCCATATGGGCCCAGGCTAAAACAATGAATAACATAAGAGTGCTCAGGAAACAAACCATCACATGTTAATTGCAAAAGTAATACATCAAATATTAAACAGTTACAGTGAACCAGTACTGATTAGAAATTGCAATGTAGTGTACTCACCTATAGTACTTGAGATAAAGCAAAGTTCTAGCTTGCTAAAGAGTTAAAGGTTGAAGTGGCTATGTCTGTAGCTAATGAATGGACATGCAGGGCTATGTGGAGCAGGAACTTGCAATTTCTGAGGACATAATTCGAGCCTTAAAATTTCCTGCCACACTAGCACTGTCTGCGCTAGTGTAGATCTGCTCACTAGGTAGATCTGCGCACGAGTTTTATGGCAATTGGAGAAAAATTTAAGCACTTTGAGCTGAAGTGTTACAAGTATGTCAATGCCGTATTTATATAGAAAATGATTTGTTTATAAAATAGCTGTGATTATAAAGGAGATGGTCTAAGCACATCCTGCTGTAATCTCTATGAATGTTGATTATGCATGTTTTATTTTAAGCAGCACTTGCTTTAGTTTATATGCAATGGAAAGCTGGCACAATATGAGGCCCAACATCCACACGGGAGACATTTAGTAGGAGATTATTTCTCTCACAAGAAAAAACAGCAAAAATCTCCAAATACCTGTAGAAATAATTTTGAGCTGGCCACTGCACATAAAAAAATGCATTTTTTTTAATTTCCAGGTACTGTTGGCCGATTGGGCCGTTACAGGGGTGGGGTAGAAAACTGACATAACAACCGTCATGTCATGCGTAAAAAAGAAATGCATAGCCGATACAAAAGGAATACATCACTATACTACGTTCTACGACTTACATGCTACATCACATACATCACAAAATACACTTCCCAATATTACATCCTACAACGTACATGAGACAAGTTACAGCAAATAGATTCATAGTCAAAAGATGACAGGCACACACACCAAAAACAGCAATCACCGTTTACGAAGATTCACCTAGAAAATATTTCGTAACATTGTTTTCAAAATGTTCTGCAGTTTGAGAATCCCGTATAGCATCGGGTAATACATTCCAGTCTTTTATTGTTCTAGGGAAAAAAGAGTATGCATATGTGTTCACACGACATTGAGGAACTAGATATTTTTTGAGGTGGTCACTTCGTAGGCTCCGCACTTGACGGGGAATTAGGTACTGCTCTGCATCAAAGTTAAATGTATTTTGGGAAAGCAGGAACAAGAATTTAAGTCTGGCTATGCGACGGCGGTCCACGAGGGGCTGTAAATTTAATTCTTGCACCATCTGTGTTACAGAATCTTTACGAGAATATATTGAAAGAATAAATCTAGCCGCCCTTCTTTGTACCCGCTCGATGTTTTTAATTAATCCTTTTTGATAAGGGTCCCATGTGATGCTTGCGTATTCCAGTGTAGCCCTTACTATTGTTAAGTACGCTGTTAACTTTACGGGGGCTGGAGCCAGTTTTAATTTGCGACGTAAGAACCATAACTTCTTTTCAGCAGTAGAGCAAATATTACTGATATGTTGGGTCCAGTTCAGGTCTTCAGATATTGTTACTCCTAAGTATTTACATCCGTTAACAGTAGCTAACGCAGTGGAACTTAGTTGATACTCGAAATTTTTGACGTGCTTTACTTTGCTTGTAACTCGCAAAACAACCGTTTTTTCTTTATTTATTTGCATTTTCCATGTTTCGCACCAATTCTCGATAGATGCCAAGGCATCGCTGAGTATTTTTTTATCACTATGGTTACATATTTCTCGATAAAGTAAACAATCATCGGCGAACAGTCTAACAGTAATATTTTGATTAATGTCGGAACAAATATCGTTAATATAAACGAGAAATAACACCGGTCCGAGTACGGACCCTTGAGGGACTCCAGATGTTACGTGTAAACGATCAGACTTGTAGCCGTTTATGTCCACATACTGCGTCCTACATGTCAGATATGACCTGACCCATTCTACTACATTGTTATTTATGCCAATCTGCTTCAATTTTTTAATCAATTCGTTATGAGGAACCCTATCGAAGGCTTTTGCGAAATCAAGGCATATTGCATCAACCTGTCTTTCGTTATCTATTGCTTTTGAAAAGTCTTGGATGGTCTCAAGAAGCTGCGTTACGGTTGATAGCTTTTGTCGGAAGCCGTGTTGGTTAGGATGTAGTAGTTCTGTATTTTCTAGGTACTGATATATAGCTTTGGATATAACATGTTCGAGGAGTTTGCAGCAGACGCAGGTTAAGAAGATTGGCCGGTAATTTTCGATATTCTGCTTGTCTCCGGTTTTGTGTACCGGGACCACTTTTGCTACAAGCCAGTCGGCTGGGACCCGTTTTTGTTGCAAGGAGGCATTAAAGATTATTTCCAAGTATCGGGCAACCCATTCAGCGTATCTATGCAAGAAAGCATTTGGAACCCCATCCGGACCAACAGATTTATTTTCTTTAATGTTTAGCAGGAGCGATAGTATTCCTTCATAGCTAATGCGTACTTCTGGCATGTCAGACATATGGGAGAATGATGTTGCTCTAGTTGAGGCACTACATTCGGAATCATTTGAAGAGACAGACTGGAAGAACTTATTATGGTAAGACGCAATTTTCGAACAGTCGGTTATGATTTCGTCGTCAACAACAATGCTGTATTGGCTTTGAGGGGTTTGTGACAAATGACGCCAAAACTTTTGCGGGGAAGACACCATAAAGTTTGTAAGTGTTTCCTCGTAATATTTCTGTTTTTCTTGCCTCAGCGTTGTACGCAACTGTGAAGATAAGTTTGATATCTTTTCATGATTTTTTACTTTCCTTTGCCGTCCTATTTTTCGCTTCAGACGAACTATCTCTCGCGTTATCCAGGGATTACGCCTATTCTTTCTCTTTTTTCTTAATGGTACGAATGAATTTACACAGTGAAAGATAATGGTTTTGAATCTTGTCCACAAAGAATTGACGTCATCATCAGGGCTCAGACTGTCTAGATAAAACGATAAGTAGTCAATGATGCTCGTGTCATCAGCTTTATCAAAATTGGGGACATGCGCAATACATTCTTTAACATTTGATGCAGGAACGTCGGCTTTAATTTGTACAAATACTAGTTGATGGTCCGATATACCATTTTCTACTGCTACCTGATAATCTTCAAACCGTCCATCAAGAAATACTAGATCCAATATAGCCTGCGCTGTTCCCGTTTTGCGAGTGCCTTCCTGTACCAACTGCGTTAAATCGTTAGCGAAAGCAATGTCAAGCAGCACTTCACAGTCAGCTCGTTCCCGTGACTCTATGGTAAGTGATTTCCAATCAACCCCAGGCAAGTTAAAATCACCGGCAATTATTAACCGCTGGTTTCGAGTCTTCTGTTGTTCTACATAGTGCTGAATCGCCTCTAAGTATTCAATTGATGTATTAGGGGATCTATAGATTGCTCCTATTACGACTAAATTGGTTCCTAATTTTACTTGGCACCAAGCGCTCTCGTGATTAAGGATACCATTCATGGTTACGAATTCAATATTTTCCTTTATTATGATTGCAACTCCTCCTCCTCTATTTTCTCTATCATTACGTATTATCTTAAAACCTGGAGGAAATAACTCGTAATCTTGTATTTCTGGTCGCAGCCACGTTTCGGTAACAATAACCACGTGAGGGTCATAACTAGCGAGCACATGTTCTAAATCACCGACTTTATTCACGAGACTTCGAGCATTAAGGTTTATAAGTCGAAAATCTGTATCCTGGATGACGGTATTTCACTGGCCACTATCTCTTGGTGTGTCCTTTAGCGGCGCACCTTTGGTTTTCGGCAACTGCCGGATCCTGACATGGCTATTTTTAGAATAATCCCAGACGTAGACGTTGTTATCTACAGTAAGCATGTCTCGGTTCAAGCGCACGCGCGAGCCTTTTTTTTTTTTCTTTCAACGCAGACTTCCAGAGCAGCTTGCGCTTATTCAGTGTCTCTTTTGAATAGTCGTCGCTAACCGAAATACCACTCCCTTTTAGTTTTCCGCAGCTATTGAAAACTTTTTCTTTTTCCTTATAATCATAAAGCTTCAGCATTACTGGCCGAGGCCTTAAGGGCTCTTTTGCGGATTTGTTGTGATGTGGCCTTCCGACTCTGTGCATCCGCTCTATCGTTTTCACATTAACACCGAGCTTTTTCTTCAATACTTCTACAACTACCTTTTTTTCAAGTTCTTCTGAAGTTTTATTTTCAGTCTCCGGTATACCAAACACCATGAGATTGTTTCGCCGCATTCTGTCCTCTAAAGCAACAAGTTTTTCCTGTTGCTTTTCCAAAGCTGAATTCAACCTCTCAGTTGTGTCTTTTTAGTTCAGCAAGACTTCCCGCTTGGTCCCTACAAAGCTGTACAATGTCTTCTAGGGCCTTAAGCCTGTCGCTAAGGCCGCTTAGGTTGGCCTGAATTGCCTTTTGGCCATCACACAACCCTTGTACAAGTACTTTTATATCGGGTCCAGGGTTCGTCTCAACGTCACCCGACAACATATAAAGTGCATAGAGAGCCCAGAGAATGCAATCTATTTTGTCACCTGTTGGCAGATTGACAGCTCAACTGCGAAGTAAGAAACCTTTGTTCCTGCATCAAGCAAGCTAAAATACTGCCATTTTTAAGTTGTATATGCACATTTAAACATGCAATGTTTAAGTTAAGCTAAGGACTATTGCTTCTTTATGACAGCAAGAAAACTGAACCAGCTCAGGACTCCTATTTCGCTCCCTGAAGCTAATGTACCACAGGCCCAATCACTAAGGCCCCTAATAAAGTCAATAGAGCACTTTATGTATGCACCTTAGCAGTTAGCATGTGGAGAAACAGGTTACACACTAGCCACGATGATTATCTCAACTAAATTACCTGAAAAATTCAGCCTGCTGGAGCTAGAAATTTACTTTTGCACATGTCTTACCTTTTTTCTGGGCAGTTACACATGAGTTACCTTTTCACGTGGTATGTCACAATGTGGACAATATATTACCACCCTCTTCTTCTTCACATGGTGCGTTGGGTACCATAACTCTAATGCAGCAGGTTTACTGAGTTACACAATTAGACGGTGCAAGCACTCGGTAGGCTTGATTTCAGTCTTCAACTATAAGCCTCAAAAGATGCTTTCAAGGCATTTGAATTGACAAATGCTAGGAGTAAAAAGCTTCACACAGCGTCTTGCATTCACAACAACTTGCTTATACTATTCTAAATGTGCCTATGAAGTTACCTTTAGTGTTCACGTACCACAGCTGGGCTCATCTTAAAGCCTTCAAAATGCATAAACACGTCTTCTTGCCCTTACTTAGAAGGGGCTCAAATGATCTATACATTGCCTTCCCACCACTTTCTTCTGCTAGTATCTGAAAAAATGTATTATGTTGCGTCCTACTGAGTACTGAGACTCCATGCGACTACATTAGTACTCTATTAAGTTAATCACAGACAAAAGCTTCACGTATTGTCAGACACAAAATTTTTAAAAAGTAGCCCTCATTTCCAGCGCATTCACAGGGGATCAAGAAGCAGCTGACAGAGACCATGTTCAGGCTGGCTTGCATAGCCACCTCATTAATAACATACCTCCCAGTTGGCACCATTGGCATCTACTCACATTTGTCATCTCCTTGCAAAACAAGCAGAGAATGCAGCTCTGCTTCACATTACAAGCTGTTTGGTCCAGGGTCTGACAAAAACTCGTCTGGGAATTTGGCTGCACGTTAAGAACCTCAGGTGGTCTAAATTTCTGGAGCCCTCCACTACGGTGTCTCTCATAATCATATGGTGGTTTTGGGACGTTAAACCCCACATATCAATCAATCAATCAAAAACTCGCCTGGAAGGAAAAAAAAGAAAACACACTCGCCAACTAAAACAGGACACAAGCAACAGAATTGACATTTGGACGCCTATTACAGGTGCCCAGTTCATGATAGGGTATTCTGTCTGCTACACTACACTAAGCACCGAGACTCCATGTGACTATGGTGCTGTAACTCCTCAAGTTCCAGCACCCTTGCAGACAAAACTACTTAATGTATTGCAAGAAACGAGCTCTGTGACTACGTTGCTACATAATAGAACAGCAAGCAACTCATTCAACACCAACCTTTAAATTAATGCTACCATTTACGACCAACTTAGTGAAGCAAAATCTAGAACTGTTGCATGTATTAGCATGGCACAAATAAAAACAAAACAAAACACGCATGTAGAGGCTTTCTTATATGTGCTGCATTCTAGCCTGCATATATACACGCTAGAATTATGGCTGACCAACTTGCCCAGCAATCTGCGTAGGATGTACGGGCAACACCAGTTGAAAGGTAAGGGCACTTGACAATGTCTGTCAGTTAGTTAATCTAATTTAGGCACTCTTAATGTGACAGTGTTAAAGATCGTTTATCAGGAATCCTGGCATCATTGGTTGTAAGTGAAAAATTGAAAAAGATGCAATTAAAAGAAATAATAATTTTTAGGTCCAAGTGAGGATCGAACTCAGGCTGTTTGCACGGCAAGCAGGTGTTGTACCACACACCCACATATCTGCTTGGAAATGCAGCGAAAATAACTTCCTGTGCCTGGAGATACCGTGAAAATAACTTCCATACATTACAAACACACGTGTTCTGTATACATGCTTTTCAACATGTAATATTGTAGCAAAATTGAGTGGTACACTGCCATCGGGCTTTAAAACACGTAATTATCACAACCAGTTCGTCGTTTAAAGCCAGCCATCCATTACAAAAGCACACACATAACTGCACGTATTCCTTAAAGGCCAACTCCGGCGATTTTTTGGCCATGTCAAGGTAATAGTGTTTCTATGTTCCCGAGACACTCTTGTCACGAGCCCAACAGCTGAAATGCTTAGGAAATTCGATAATAATTTTTAATAAGCAAAAAAGTGCAAAACCTAAACCGAACCGGCCACCCTGTCTGCGTATGACATACTATTTGGCAAGAACCAGAGGCCGCATACTGGTCCCGTAGGTGCATAGTATGAAAACTGAGAGCCAGACCAGTGAAGCAATGGCCTAACACCTCAGAGCAAGAAAGGAAGCTTTCCCGTGCTATACCTGTGTCAAGCACCACTGCCTTCGCCATGTGGCCAGCACAATAAATGCAAAAGTAGCGATTCCATTGGCTGCATCACTTCCGTTGACATGCCAAACATGACATCACAAGCACAGTGTTGCCAATAATTCTGGCAAGCGAGATGAGCTTTTCGAGGCAATCTTTAAAATTAATTTGCAAACAGTGAGCACATCTCTCAAGCCTGTAATTTAGTATAAATGATGTAGATGTGCAAAAGAAGGTACCCAGCGATTTTCATTGAGATCCATAGATCTTGAAATATCGTTGGAGTTGGCCTTTAAAACCATATTGTAGGTGCGTAGCAAGTTCCAAAAGATTTCACATGCTCGTGGTTTAAAGACTGCTACCCATCACACAGAATGCAGCCATATGCGAAAGCTTCACAGACACAAGCCACTTTCAACTTGATTATGCTGTAGTTATCCATAATTGTAAATTTCTTGAGTAACATCATAAATAAAAAACTTGCACTAAGTGGTTGAAGTGCGCACCATGGACAGGATATCACTCCTGCATTCATCTCTTAAAAGTGAAGCTTATAAGGGCCCCAAATTTCATTTTTGAAGTTAAAGACACAAAGAGCCATCTTTGAAGAGTGGCAAGTCCTTGCGCACTTGGCACAGATCACTCAGCAGGAGCCTGCTGCAAAGCCGTTTGTAACGTAGCTTGTGTGGTGTGCACATGACATTACGGACATTAACGTATTGATACTCTAATATGGTGGCTTTGATGACATATCTATATCTATAGGTTGTAATAATGGCGATACTCGAAATACAAGCATCTGGCCTCGGTGTATAAATAACGTGAGAACCTCATATGCGATGTACTTTTTTTTAATCAATAAATCATTTATTTTGCACAAAAATGGTAGTTACGATTGGGGATTACACAGATACAGAGGTAGGTCTCTAAGCCAACAGGCTGTACAGGGGACCTCCCATAAGGAATGAGTAACAAAAGTGCGCACAACGCAGCTATATATAAACACAAACTAAACACTGTAACAAAAGAAGCATAATGCTAACGTGATTTGATTATAAAAAGGGCTAAAAAGTGGTGATGATGAAGTGATTATGCCGAATGGAAGTAAGATTGAAGGTTGAACTTGAATGTGTGAAAACGACAGATAGTCTTAATATGGCATGATAACGAGTTCCACAGTTGTGTGGCTAAGCAGTTAGTAGTGAAGTTACCATAATGAGTTCTTGGTCTCGGTAATAAATAGCTATTGCTCGAAGCGAAATGGGTAGAGAGATTACTGGCTTTTGGTCAATATGGGGAACGGAAGCTTTTCGTTGATAGATTTGTGCATCAGAATTGCAAGTGAGTATTTGTGAAGTTTTCCCACCGACAACATGCCGTTAGAGATGAGCAATGAAGATGCTTCTGATGTGCAGCTGTTATGTGTCATGATACAAATAGCTTGATTTTGAGTGTGCTGCAAGGGCGGTAAATGGACCGGATACGTGTTTCCCCATGATGATATAGAATAATTAATATGCATATGAATGAAAGCGTAGTAAAAAGAGATTAGTATTTCTTTATTGAAGAAATTGCAAACTTTAATTGGTATTCTAATGCCATAAGCTGTCTTTTTTGTTAACAATAAAACATGATCATCAAACTTTAGGTGTTCATCTAATGTGATACCGAGAAACATGACATTATCAGTAGGATAGAGTGCGTTTGAAGCAAAGGTTAATGATAGAGATCCTGAAAAATTATTTTGCTTAGAGGAGAAAATGACAAACTTAGATTTTGAAGCATTAATGTGTAGTTTATTCTGTCGACACCAGGTAACTATGTTATCTGTGCTGTGGTTAAATTTATACAATAATGAATCAATGTTATTAACTGAGCAGAAAATAGATGTCTCATCAGCGTAAAGAATAGTCAGATGATTTTAGGCATTGTGAGAGGTCATTAATATATATTGAGAATAAGAGAAAACCTAATAATGATCCTTGCGGTACCTCAATGTTACTTGTTTTAAGGTGCGAGTAGGTGCTTGAGATTGATACAACATATTCTGTGTCTTCCAAATAGTTTCATAGTAATTTGAGTGCCGGGCTTGTTATACCAATGGAATCTACTTTAGCGAAAAGTATGTTGTGAACAAGTGAATCGAACGCTTTAGATGAATCAATAAATAATGCCCCAACCAAGTTTCCTGAATCAATTGCCTGCCGGATGCTATCTGTCTAATATATTAATGCTAAATCAGTTGAGTAGCCCTCCCTAAATCTGAATTGATTTGTGGATAGGATACGAAATTTGGATTAATAGGAAGTCAAGCGTGTTACGATTAGTTTTTCGACAACTTTACTAAGGAATAAAAGAATAGCTATAGGACGATTGTTAGATATGTGACGATTATCCGCCTTCTTGAAAACAGGGATTATTTTGACCTTCTTCATTGAACTTAGAAAAAATCCTGTGGTAAAAATTAGGTTAACTACGTGACAAAATGATTCTGATATTAAACTTGCTATTATTTTTATGACAGATGGGCAGAAATTATTTAGACCAGGCCCTGTATCTTTTAAACTAGATATGAGAGCAACTATTTCTTCAGGTGTAGCAGGGTGAAGAAAAAAGCTATGAGGCATACGGAAGTAAAACATTGTCAGTGGATCATCAAGCCTTTGGCTGTCGGTACAAAAGAAGTTAATAAAACAGTTTGCAATATTCATAGGATCATGGAAAAGAAGATATTCCGACTTTATCATTGCTATTTCGGCATTCTTATTGGATCTACCCAATACAGAGTTTAATACCTTCCATTGTTTTCTTATCTCATTACCAGCACACTTGATTTCATTTTCATAGTACAGTTTTTTAGCCTGTTTGAGCAGTTTTCCTAAAAGATTAGAATGCTTTTTATATCTATCCTGAAGTGTGATATTAAGGGCTGTTTTTCTGAAAAGGTTACCTTTTCTGCAGACAATTTATCAAACTGTTAGATAGCCATGGGTTACAAGGAGTTGAAAATGTATTTTTGTAATTCTTTATTACAGTCGAATCTGCAAGGGCATTAAAAGTTACCTTTGAGACTTTATTGTAGGCAGTTTCAGTGTTATCACATGTGATGACTGAGTTACAGTCTGTAGCGGATATTAACTCAATTAACATTGCTGAATTTACCTTCTGTCAGGTAAAGCCTGTGACAGTAGTGCCAGGGGTATAATTTAAATGTGCAAATATTGAAATAGTGATCAAGAACAGAAGCTTGGACAACACCACAGTCAGGGTTAGTAAGAATATTCAATAGTGCATGGTCAATAAGTGTACCTTGTTTACTTGCGGGGCACCGAGTTGGAAGTGTAACTAGGTTTTCACATCCAAAGCCATTTAGGCAGTTAATCTAATCATTAAATAGTGTGCTGGATGTATCTAGAAGGTTAATACTGATATCAATGACAATAACGACATTTTTATATTCAAATGATAAGTTATGCAGCAAATCAAGAGCTGTATGTACTGCCACATGATAAAGGTGAACGATAAATGCACTTAATTACCCAGTTTTTGTTCAACCTGTGAAAAAAATGAATTATCAAACTCAACCCAAACAGATTTGCTGTTCGCCATGTTGAATGTCACGTCAAGTCGCCTGTGAAAATGCACTTCCAAGGATACGAAAATAGCTACACCAACGTGATTACTGTTATCGCAGTGGCAGTATTCAGGAGAGTATGAAGGGAAGGTATACAATTGATTATGAGATCCACAGAGCCACATTTTACTTATGGAAATATCAGAAAACTTATGACTGGTCGATGATAAGAAAGTTGTGATACAATCCATGTTTCTTGGCGGAGTGCGTGCATTGAAATGGATTAGTGAGCGGCACAGCAAGAAAAATAGGTCTCAAGTTCGTGAGGTAATACATGGGAAGCCATTTCACACATCTGAAAGATTGACTACTGGACTGTTTATGCAACCTTTATGCAATATTGCATAAATCAGAATCAAAGGCAATGCGAAAAACCCGACTGTCGCGAGATTTCCGCAGCGTGACCTGGAATTTTTCTGTCCAGATGAGCTGCCAGCCTTTTTCTTTTTTTTTAAGGCTAGCGCTCTAGAGAACAAACGCTTATTGTCTGGAGACAGGTGTTCGTTGACAAATATTGCCTGTGTGTTCTGTCGTATATATTGCCCTATGCTTCGGTTGTTCAGTCAGGCCCTTCTCACTTTCTTCATGAATTCTGTTGTTTTTTTCACGAGAGCCAAACCGCACAATAACATTCTTTTGACCAGACTTTGCAGATACAGGGTGCACTGTGTCGACATCGCTGGCTAAGGCCTTACTGTTGATTTTGTCGCCGATGGCAGCTAGGATTGCGGAACAATCCTCCCTTTGTGTTGAGGACACCCCTTTTATTTCCAAGTTATTCAACCTTGAGTACTGCTCAAGGTCAGCGATTTTTGTTTGAAGGGCCTCATTTTCCTCTTTCAGAGCGCCGTTTGCGGCAGACAGCTCGGGCTGCTGAGAGCGAGTTGACTCGACTACCTCATTCAGGAGCTTTACCCAGTCAAGAAAATTTCCCCTGACCAATTGGAAATTTTCAGTTGGAATAGACTGTCATCCATACCGCCGAGTTCAGTTTTCAATCCACCACGTCATGAAGTCGGTCAACTACTAGTTCGTTCAACTGATGCTTGAATAATGCTTCTAGCTCATCTATTCGCTTACAAAGTTTGTCGGCATTGTGAAAATAGCTAAATTCGTGAGTACAAGGTGAGCATACAAGTAGTAACAAAAAAAGAAAAGCTGGTAGCACGAACAGTAGCAACAGCAGTTGATAGATTGACCAATTCTAGGAAAGTGTTAAGAATTAAAGCAACTTAACTTTTTTTCTTCGTTCTTCTCAATTAAAAGCAACCAACCTGTAAAATCAAGGACGTCCACTAAGGGGCGTGCTTGCGAACGAAACTGCTGCTGCTACGACCATTAGCTCTATAGCTACGACAGTGATGCTCTCACTAGAAGGGCTTTTATGGCATCTCTACAAACAACATGACATTAGAAACTTTGCATGTAATTTTAAGCAGTAATTTCATTCTAATTGTCCAGGTTTTACGTCCCAAAACTGCGCTACAATTATGAGAGGACGCCCAAGTGGAGGGCTGCAGAAGTTTCGCCAATTGCGGTTCTGTTACATGCAGTGGCATCACAGTACAACCTTTCGTATTTAGCCACCACTGAAATGGAACTGGCTGCCATCATGGAGTTTACATAATCTATATTATATATTAACTCTATGGGCTGCGACGGCCGGGAAATCAAACTCCACCCTTCGGTCTGCAGACGAGCAACCGCTACACGACCGCGACGTACAGTATTTCAATGATTGTTTCAGCGCTATAAAGCCGAAAAAAAAAAGAAAAACGGGACGTCTTTAGGGTTGAATCAACAATGGAAGTACAACTAGCGCAAATTCTAGAACAGCATTTGAACACCGAAATGCTACGCTCTCTTCAACTGCCCACTTTAGCCGAACGACGGCAATTGGTAACGATGAAGTTCTTATTTTTATTGTCAAAAAATAAATTAAACATAAACACAACAAAATACTTAACGCCACGCCGCGGAAGAAACCTAAGAAGTGTAAACGATTAATACACATATGAAGTGCCACAACAGCGTGTAAATGTATATGCAAATTCATTTTTTCCAAAAACAATTCGTCTGTGGCATGCTTTGCCATTACCACTGGTTCATTGTGATTCACTGGAAAAATTTTAGGAAGGGCTCAAAGATAATTTTCTGTAAGCATGGTCTACTATGTTAATTTATTGCAATTTGTATGCTTACTACGACTGCACTGCTTTTCCTTCAGCCTCAATGCCGGTGTTTCCAATGTATGTCATGTTCCAAGTTCAAGTGTTCCTGTTTAAATTGCTGTATGATTGAATGTATTGATGTTTGTTGTCATTCTTGGTATGTCCCATCCCCGTAAAAGCCGAAAGGCTAACAGTATTCGGAAAATAAATAAAATCTCGCGACCAGCGCGCCTTCTCCTGCAAATGAGGTAGTATGGCACGTACCATCAGCTATCATTGTTATGCGAACTGGCGGTACGCATGTGCACCTAATGCATCTACTGTGTGTACGCTAAAACCACACGGCCACGTCCTTTCGAACTGCGCGAGCATATTAACTGCGACCGATTTGTCCTCTATTTCGCCTCAGAGACCACAGCTTGCCGAAGTGAATTGGTTCAATCAGAAGGCACTGTCATTAGGTCGGCTGGCGACTCAGCTGTGTCGACGCGTGATTTCTGATCTTACATTTTGCAGACAACTCGTTGAAGCGAGCATGTCCCCTGCCTTGAGGCGAAGCCAACCGACTTTGGCATCATGAAGTTTCCACACACAACACTCAATACTTGCGTGGCTTTGCCACGAGCACTGCTGGGCTTCGCAGAAAAACAGTCACCACAGAAATGAGTGTTGCAATCGTGCAAGTTAATTCTTCTAAAACATTAACAACGCATCAATGGTGGTGAGCAGTGGTGAGTGTGATGATGACGATGGTCGTGACCTCTCTGCACTGGGTACGAATCAGAACACCTAGCACAAATCTCCCACAAAATGTTTATAGTCCTCAAGTTTACTGCATATACTCACCATTAAAAAATGCGAGAATCGCAGAATTAATTAGATACAGTGTGATCTAGTAGACTTGTTATTGTAACATAAGCTCGTGCAACGGCTTATATTACAGGAAATCCGAAACTCAGCTTGCGTTTTGTTGGCAGTGGGGACGCGGCAATTTTGCGTTGGCAAAAATAATTGTAAAGCAAGGTTCAATCGCTCCTTTGCAGCGTTAATGGCCCATGTCTCTCGCGGTTCTCGCTGTTTTGTCAGCATCACCGAGACGCCAACAATGGACGGCGATGTTTTTGCATCGACGGTCAAGTAACGTGCCGCCGTTTCGTGTCTTCTACATGACTGGGAACAGCTGTGGCATGCTTCTATTCCGTGTCGAACGGGGTGTACGCATGATTATATAGATTCTAGTGCAAAGTACTGTCCATGTGCTATCTCATTGAATGCTGAAGCGTTTATTGAATGCATTTTTATGACACTGATTAAGCGATGTTATTAACTTACGTCATTTTTAACGCTACAGCCAGTATCTAATCGTGTTGCAGAACCAACCAATAACGTCGCACAGCTGCTTTCGATCACTTCATTTCTCGAGCAAGTTTGTGTTTTGTGTGCTTCCTGGTAGCACCGTACGTGTCTGTAATTTTGGACGTGCTTGGAAAACAAGGACAGAGTGACGTACAAATGAGAGCGAAATGAAGGTTTTTTGTGTTCATCGACCACCGTGTCCTGTTCTTGAGGCGCACCCAATAGCACTCCAGTTAACAGCACTCCTTAAATGGCTTCCTCGTTCTTTTCTTAGTGTAGCACTACAGTCACGAAGGTAATAGATCTATGTTTTAGGTTCATTCTTTAGGCCCCGCCGCGGTGGTCTAGTGGCTAAGGTACTCGGCTGCTGACCCGCAGGTCGCGGGTTCAAATCCCGGCTGCGGCGGCTGCATTTCCGATGGAGGCGGAAATGTCGTAGGCCCGTGTGCTCAGATTTGGGTGCACGTTAAAGAACCCCAGGTGGTCAAAATTTCCGGAGTCCTCCACTACGGCGTCTCTCATAATCATATGGTGGTTTTGGGACGATAAACCCCACAAATCAATCAATTAGGTTCATTCTTTAGAACGTCTCAAATATCAGCATGGTAGCACCAATTGGTAATCGAACGATTTGGATTAACCCATGGATAGAAGCTGTCACTTTTCACCTGTCTGCTGCCAAGCTGGAAACAAAAAAAATTTGTTTATTTCTGTCCTTCCTCCTTATTTTTCTTCCACCAATCCTCCAACCTTCTCATACTTTTTTGCATTGTATGTCCAATGTTGTCCCTTAAGACAATGGAGGAGTGAGATGTCCCCCGCTATCGACCACCAAAAACAGGGAAGGCCACTCTACCCCTTTCTTCGGCTCTCACTTGTCTATGTGTCTTAACCACTTTCTACAAACACAGGGACTCATGCTGGGGCCGGGAAGTAAGAGACGCAACAACCTGTTCCTAATTACTGATACATTTCATTTATTACTGATTGCAAACAGCGTACACACATGCTGCGCATGTACAGCAACTGTTACAGAAAATTTTAGCACTTGATTTAGACACTCGCGACGTGCGACACAGGGTACATAATGAAAATACCTGCAACAATACAATGGTGCCACAATACAAAGGAAACGTACGGCGACACACACTTGATGAAGTTATCAGTTAATAAAACTGTGCAATGTCTCAACGCGCCGCCTCCTTTACCGCAAAGCTCATCTAAATAAGGTACATAAAGTCAGTCTCACGAGAGGTCCATGTTGTCGGGAGCCTCGGAGCTGGCTGTTCGAGTTGGGGCTCGGGGCTTCCTCCTGGCGTCACTGTCCAATTCATTAAGGTCTTCGGTGTCTTCATCATCGTCGCCTTTGTCATTTCTCCCAGTCATTTCCATCTTAGTCCTCTTTCATGACGTCCCAATTGCTCGCCTCTTCCTCTCTCATCCCTAATTTTCCTTCCTCATCTAACCGTCACTGCTTCCGTCATCATCTCATCGACTCTCCTCGCTATCTTTTCACACCGTTATCTTCCTTTTTCATTCCGTCTCGATCTTATTGCTCCTTCTCTCTATCCTGGTTCTCCTGTCCTTTTTCGTAGGACCCGGCTTCGCCCCTTCATGGCACCTAACGAATTACCACTGCTTATGCGACATATTTCCCTGCCTGTGGGTGTGTGTCAGCTTCGACAACTGCCCCCGCAGCCCATGCCAGTGGAAAGCCCTCTCCCAAGCAAAGTAGAGCAAGTAAAAATGTACAAACTCGAAATTTAGAGAGAGATACGGGTGAGCTGTCTGATGACACGTGAATTATGGGTGACCAGGAGTCCCAACGCTCAGACAAAGCACGACGTCTCTAACGGCTGACACGCGAATTTTAGAGTGCTGCGCTTAAAGGTCCCTGGTCGCCCCAAACGGCACAGTTTCCGGTGCCCGACGACCCAATGTCCAGCTCGAGTTCCGAAACCTCCAACCCGGTGTCTTCGTACAATTCTCCACAGTCGTTGCCTCTTCGTCCTTGAACGCTGCAGGTGGTCATCCGGGGAGAACGCAGTAATGCGCCTGGGAGCCGCGGAGGCTGACGGAATGTCCCGCCTGTCCCGGCACAGGCGCTACAGAAGGGTCACATGAACAGAACCAACAAAAGGCGCTCTGCTGCCCTCCCCATGCCATAAATCTGAAGGGCGCGCATGGTGCTTCGCCACTGTAGTGTCCGTAGTCAAGAAGTTGCCACCCAGTGCTGGTGTTTGTGCGATGGGCCCGCGAGAACCACCGACGGAATTCTTCCAGGAACTCCACTTTAAAATGCGCATTCGTTACCCCAAGAGTTTTTCTTTTTGCCGAGACGTGGGTTGAATAAATGGACGTAAACATATTGCAAGATTCGGGGTCCAGTCCAAGTTTGCGGGAACGTCACAGGAGTACGCAAACATGCATTAGGTTGATCTCTCCACATTCACTTAACACAGGTTCTTCTGTTTCCTTATCTGCTCCACAGGAAAACAGCACGTGCATTGTTCTTCTTTACTGGATCTCACTAAAACTACGTGTTCTAAGGCTTCCCAGCGTCACCTCAAACAGTAAGGCCATTCCCATTGAATTATCATATAATGCCTCCCTTCTTATTTCATTTTTGTTCATTTGGTAGTTACTTAGAACCGTTTCTTTTTTTTTTTCCATTGCTTGCATCAAGCAAATTCTCTCCACTTATATGACCTTTCAGTTAGCCCTCTTTGTCGCCCTATCGCTTGCACTGCCAGCCGTACGTTTACTGGTGAGCCTCTTGGTTCCTTTTCTCCAGTGCATGTCAGTACTCTTCCTATGCCAAAATTGGAACAGCTTCTACGCCCATCATAGAGGCGTAGGCAGAAATTTAGGAGGGGGGGGTGGGGGGTGGAGTAGGGGGGGCACTACCTTGTTGTGAAGTGGTGGCTGGCCATCATGCACATGTGATCAAGTCTAATTTTGTGCTTTGTATATCATGGCGAAAAAAATTTTAGGCAAGCGGGTGGGCACGAGCCTGGTGTGCCAACCCCTGGCAATGCCACTAACCCATCTACCCTCTTTTATATTCCATAGCCTCTTTTTGAACCTCATTCTGCTCTGAGCTTCCCTCAACTCAAAACTTGTTCATCCCATATAGCCCTCTACAGCCTCATTTGTCGTCTTCCGGTGACTACCCAACGCAGGCGTCCCACAGTCCTTTGATTCACATTCATTCCTAATTGCACCTCTGATTTCATGCTGAGGTTCCCAAAAGTAAGACCCAGAACAATTACACCTTTTCCTCAAAGAGCCTCGTACTTATTCTATCCCCACGATGCTCTGTGCTTTGTTATTGCAGCACTCCTTATTCTCTTTCCTGCCGAGACTTTTCTCCTGTACATCCACGTATCTATCACCCTCATTTATCCATACTCCGAGGTACTGATATTCGCTTACCCTCTGTATTTCTTGGCCCTGTATTTACTTTGCCTGATAATTGAATTTGTTGAATACCATCAATCCACATTTTATTACACTAAATCTTAGTCCTGTAGCTTCACCTTCCCTTCCGCATATGTCCACCAGCTGCCGTATATCATCTCAACTGTCTGCCGATAAAGCGATATCTTCAGCATCAAATAAACCCTCGTTCATTTGTGTTGCTGTGTCTACTTCGCTAAGTATGTACCAACTCCCCCAAGTCAAAGTATTGTCCCGTTAATGCCTGGAGTTATGCTGTGCCAGAAAATTTAAATTGCCATTCTTGCAGAAGATGACGCCAGCCTAAGAACGAAGTTTCACTGCATTCTGTGGATGATATTCATAAACCGTGATAAGCGAGAGAAAAAAAAAAGGCCTGCATCAGCACTGATTCGTCACCCTTACAATGGTTCAGTCAATGTTTCATTTCCTTGGTAATTATCATACTTGTGACAGCTGCTTTTATACAAGGCTCCAGTGTGCTTTTTCGTTTTGCATTCAACATTTGTATCTCCAACAGTGACTGTACAGTCTGGACACCTTCCTTGTAGTGACACAGGGAAGATACCATGTGAACTAATTGTTTAGCATGATAACGTCTATGCACCTTTGCAGGTGTGCCGTTTCTTTTCTTAGTATGATACAACTCTGTCTAAAAAGCTGAAGGTTAAAGAGCTGTGACAATTTTTTGCAACCACATTGAGTCGATCATGTGGGGCACTCAGATCAAAAGATCAAAAGCCCTGTGCAATGTAAGCTGTCTATCATAAGGCACTAAATCACTACAGGTTGCAGTGTAATGCCACACAGAGTTCTCAGCTGAAAAGCTTTTGTAGGTTTTAGTGCTACAAAAGCGTGCAATACGTGCAAAATCTAACACTCCACTCCACGAAAGTACTCGACCACATTTCAAAAGCCACAGAATACTGCCTATAAATAAGTTATACAGACACAAGCTATGCTTAGAGATACAACGACAGTATACATCTCTATTCTTGGATACATGTTACGTCAAACAAACACCATATGAATTACATAAGAGCTTAATATACAAACCTAGATCACGCACAAACTATGGTGACCAACGGTTAAGCTCACGTATACCAGACATCCTAAATCAATACCCAACTATACCTCATTTATTGCAAGATGGAACATCAGTTATTTCATTCAAAAAAACAACAAAAGAACTCCTAACAGACAAAAATGATGACTCTATTGATCCTTAAAATTTTGTGACTTTATATTGTCTTCTATTCGTGTACACCTTTGTTCTAATGACCTGTGATTTATTTATTATATTTTGTAACGACATGTTTGAGTTATAGATAACCTTTTTCTGTTAAAAATTTCTGATCGGTAGGTTCGTAGGTTTCTCCTTTTGTACACAAGCGTGCTCAGGCATATAGATTTTGTTTTCTAGTGAATGTTGATTATATTTTTGCGCATTTCTCTCACAACAGCGGTGAGAGACTATTTTTATTTTTTTATTTTGTTTGTGGTTCAATATGAGCACACGTTCGCTATATCAATGTCACTTTAAGACAGCTGCTTTTATATATGTGAACTTATAATTTTCTTTAATCCTGTAATCATTTTGGATGATTATGTACCATAGTATTCTGTACAACAAATCTTTCTTGGTGTGTCTATGCTCTTGCTGCCAGGGCGGCACGACCTAGTCAGGCGTTTTTTAGCCTGTAGTCGTGTCCCCCAAGGCAAAGTGTAACGATTTTGCCTTGAGTTAAAATAGAAATGAAGTAATGATAGCATTCGGAGCATCGCACGTGGGACCAATCTGGTTGTCGTCTTAGTGCTTGCACCGACTGTGGCATCGAAAAAAATGCGAGCTGCTAGCTATGTGGTGGCAAAGATACATTAGTCAGACAAATTACAAAGTGTGCTCTTAACAATCTGTGATGTACTGGCAGAATATCGTGTGATATGGAGCTTAGCCCTTATATTTGATGAGCAAGTTGAAAAGAAAAAGTGCTGTGTCATGCTTATGCTGGAGCCTGGTATGCTTGCAGATACCACTGATTTTTTTAATACTCTTGTATTGAAGACGAGATTGAACACAAACAAGACCGTCATTACAATTAAAGTAAAGCAAGGAAACACATTGTTCGCGAAAAAAATATATATTCAATTGTACTGTTTTTTCTCATGTGAAGAATGACAGATGTAAAAGCTGCACTAAAGCTGCTTGGCTAGCTCCCAGTGGCAACGAAATGCATCAGGAGTAGTGTCACATGAACAAGAAATGAAAAGCATGAAATATTAAATTGTGAATTAGCGCAATAGCAGTAGTCGGAATGATTACACAATCCAAATGTAAACAGGATATGATAGCTATTATGCAAACGTTCACAAGATAGAAGAGAATATGCACCTATACATGTATCACAAGAATGTAGAAGTTGGTTACATGAATAAAAAAGGCTAAATGTTGTGTATAACTTATGGGTGAGGTTGTGTTTTTCTACGTTAACGCTAATACTACTGAGATCATTAAACTTTTTAGCAATATTATTGCCTGTGTAGCAACTGGTCACAATACTTTCTGCATGATCAAGGTATTAACATTGCATCCAGAAACGTCTGGTGTTGTCCACCACTATGGATCAATGGCTATGGAGCTCTGTTTCTGATTTGAAGGTCAGTGGTTCCAACCCAGCTTCAGCGGTCATATTTCGGAGGAGGTGAAATTGTAGAGGCCTGTGTGATGTCAGTGCACGTTAAAGAACACCAGATGGTCAAAATTTCCGGGGCTCTATGGCGCCTCTCTATGGCGTCTCTCATAATCATAACAATACTGATGGTTGGCCTAGTTAGTACTTGCTTAATGACATGCTTTGGCCGCAAATAACACACACACAAAGTGAAGGAACACTCAACGACAAGCACAAGCGGCACTTCCAAATAAAGTAGACCGGGCGCAAATCCAGACTTAAGTAACAACATACAGACATGTGCAGTCTTCACACAGCCTTACGCTATCCAGCTATCGAACAATCTCTTCTCTGATAACTGCAACGTCACCGATGGTTCGCTGATACAACTTTCACTTTTCTTTTTAATGAAACAGGCTTCCATCAACTCACGCGCAGTTTTATGCCGATTTCTACTTAGAATCTTAAACTCATTAAAACTTAGTTCACACCCGCAGGCTTTACAATGCATAGGCAAATGCGCCAAGCCATCTTTCATTAAATTTAATTCATACTCCCTAACCCGTTTAATAATACAGCGCCCGGTAGTCCCGATGTACGAGTTGCCACAAGAAAAAAAAATCTCATAAACAACGCCTTCGGCACATTTCTCGTACATCATGCCATGTTTCTTGCCGCATCCCTGACGGCTCACCTTGCACAGCAGTTCTGCTCTGATGCGTGCGCCGCGCCAGCCAGCGGCTTTCTTATGAATGTTCCATTATCAAAATAGCCAAGCCTGTTTGGGTCGCAAGCCCTGCGCGGCGCACTGCGCACTGACGCCAACAAAGACAAGCGAACCTAGTGTGCCACCGTCTGGGTAGCAACGCCACGCCAGCGGGAACCTCTACACAAGAATCGTGGAGGCGCGTGGACTACCCGCTGTTCCCTCCCTCTTAGCCGCGTGAGCATCTGACTCCACTCACACGTTGCCCATGGCGGAGCTCTTGGAGGTGGGGAGAACATGATGCGAGGTCGCGGCTTCAATTAGACTGGATTACGTGCGCACGCCACCACCCATACCGTCCAGGCACCCGGATCATGAAATGGACCAGAAACTTCTCTGCCTGGCGTGCAAGGACCGGCTCCTTAGCCGCGGCATCCACATACACTGGATTACAGAGGGACGCAAGCACCTCCTGCCAAAGCTGCCTAGTCTGTCTGGTCCTGTCTCAAGGAATGCGTTCCTAATGCCAGCGCTTCTGAGTCGTCAGATTACAGGAGCTTAGAATTCTCCCAGCCATTCTGGCACTGTTCTGTTCGCATCGCAAACTATGGTCTTAGCCTTCCTTGGGAACACACCATGGCAGAGTGGACCAGTGTCCCTTCGTGTTATCTTCATTCTTTTTGTTTTCCGAGGTACCTCGCCCCCAGATGCTAGGTTACAGAGGCTCGCCACTACCTCAGGCGTGGATACAACCGAGTACCTGTCCAAGGAACACACCCGCATGAATTAAATTTAATGAAAGATGGCTTGGCGCATTTGCCTATGCACTGTAAATCCTGCGAGTGTGTACCACGTTTTAACGAGTTTAAGATTCTAGGTACAAGTAGGCATAAAACTGTGCATGAGTTGATGGAAGCCTATTACATTAAAAAGAAAGATTAAAGGTGTATCAGCAAACTGTCGGTGACGTTGTACATATCAAAGAAGAGATTGTTTGATAGCTGGATAGCGTAAGGCTGTGTGAAGACTGCGCATGTCTGTATGTTGTTACTTAAGTCTGAATTTGCGCCCAGTCTACTTTAGTTGAAAGTGCCACTTGTGCTTGTCGTTGAGTGTTCCTTTACTTTGTGTGTGTGTTATTTGCGGCCAAAGCATGCTTTATAACCATATCGTGGTTTTGGGACTTACAACCCCAGATATTATTACATCTGGTGTCGCTAGTCCCCAGGAGAAGCTTACATAGACTGACCTGGAAACTGGTCATGGTGGCTTTCCAAGAAACCCATTACTACAGAAGAGAACATGCAGGCCATCTAGAAACTTCAATAATTGTCAGGGAATTGGGGCATGTCTGGAAAAGTAAAGGAATCCTCACGGAATTTCCTAAAAACATAACTGGGTCATAGAAACTGACTTGAAAATAAATTAAACGTTTTATCAAAGCTCATGATGTCGCTCTCTCTTTTGCAACTGCAGTACATAAATGGCTAAGCAGAAGCATAAAGGACTGTGCATACTGTTGTTTCAGATCACGCAACATATCTATATTCCTAAGCATGATGTGGCTCCTGCCGATTAATTTGTGCTTCCTTGTTTTGGCTGTGACCCCAAACTCGGCTTCCTGGTTTGGCAAAAGTGTTTTGAAAAGAGGCTCGCCAGGCGAGGTCAAGCTGATTCAGTGCAGACGCGACAATAGTGCTGCCCCTCATCTATGCAGTTGCCTGGCTTTTTTCTTTTTCTGGTAGTGTCACTGATGTCAACGGTAACAGTATGTGTGGGTACACTGTGAGTAATTGTGCTGGCACTAACAGCAATCTCTCTGTCATTGCAGGTGTACCAATTTCTCCTGCAGAAAAATCAAGAAGTTGCATGTTTCAGGCATTGCCGGAAAAGCATGGCACCAGCTTGAGCCTCCTCGAAACCATTGCTCTGTTTACACTGTTATAAAGTAACCTAATGCACTGTGGGCTTAACTAGGGTCATAACATGTGTATGAGTACATTTACGGAGTGCAGTCTCAAATTGGTTATATAGAGAAGTGTGAAATGCAATATCCACCTTCTGCCCCTTTATAAACTTGTTGCAAACTTTGTTATGAAGAGACAAATTTTACAGTGGTATGACTATGTTTGCTGACTGCTGCCTCTTATTGCTTACATTGAGAGAAGCGAAACAACATATTGGATGTTGACCCAGTCAGTCTGTTAAAATGGTGAAGAAAAAAGTGGACGTCATCAGTGTTGAAGTTTAGGTCATCAGCGCTAAAGCATTGGGCCTGCCTTTAGAAAGCATTGGCTCAAGCCTATTAGCTGGTAATGCATAGCCTTTACAGGTCTGTTTCAAGGTGCATGTGTTCATGCTAGTGTATTTTAGAAAAATAATTGTGCAGATTAGTTATCAGAACACTTTGAACGGGTGCTTTCACACTGTAGTATGTTAGCAATGATATTGAACTGAATTTACAGCAAAAAGCTTATGCATTATAGTACACTTAGTTCTGTAAACGCACTGTTTATGGTGTGCTTTCAGATGACCAACATCTTGAAATTACCATCGACAACCCTTTAATGCCTGAAGTATGAAACTGCCGAATGAAATAAATATTGAAAAAATAAAAATAAAAAGCTCCAAGTATCAACCATTGATTGATTCCTCAGTTAAATTCTCTAAAATTCAACTAAAATGCATACTTGTAGGTGTTTTGCGAATTCTCGATATGCCACAAAAGCGAGGACAGAAGAACAAAGTAGTGAGAACTCTTGCACATGCTTTACGCTCTCTGCCATCAGCTACAAAACAATTGGTTCTAGCATTGTGTACCTTACACAAGACTGCGCCAGACTTTTTACGCTGAAAGCTGCATTACGCATTTCGTGACTTGCTTGCTAAAAGTCTTTCGGCATGTCATGAATTTGCGACATTCGGCAATAAAGGGTCAATGTATCTTCTTACAGTGCTACCTAGCGAGGAACGATTGTTCACTAAACATATTTCATTACAATTGCACTGTCTTGCATCAAAAAAAGTGTATATTTTAGTTTTATCAATTGTTTTATCTTTAGTATGTGTATCACGTCCATTTCAATCATGTTTCTTTTTTTCTGCTTCTATTTTTCAGTGAACTTGATTTATTTGTTTATTTATTTATTTATTACCCTCAGGGCTTACAAGAAGCGTTACAGAGGGGAGGGGCTACATCAATAGTAGATTATAAGGCACATAAAAAAATGGGGAACTCAAAGAAGTAAACCATCAGCAAAAAGGCATGAGCCAAGACACGCATGTTACGGTACAATAACAAGTATAAGGTGAATGTGATCAAAAACTGAAAAACACACTGCTAACAACAATACCAAGTATAAGGCGAAAACAACTGAAAACCACACTGCTAAGAAGCAACACGAATAAAAAATACGAATATAAAGTGAACATAGGCAAGAACTCAAAAGTAGATCGCAGTGGAATAATTCAGAGTTCACTTTAGCACACGTACCTTCATATCACCAGCATAAAGGAAAAAAGATAAGCAGGTAAGGCGTAGGGGTGTATGTTCTAGGTAAGGTTTGTAAGTGCACCGCGAAAAAGACGAGTGTCTGCGATAGTCACCAATGAGGCAGGCAGGTGATTCCAATTGGCGCACGTCTTCGGAACAAATGAGTTACTGTATGTTGTGGTACGCTGAAATGGAATGCGAACTTTATGATGGTGGTCAACACGAGCAGAAGTATAGGGAGGGGATGTGATGAAATGGGATCGAAGCAGATGATTGTGATATATCTTATGAAAGAGGCATAGTCGAGAAAGCTTTCTGCGAGAGGCAAGAGAGGGAATGTTAAGTGTGGCCTTCATGTTAGTAACGCTTGCTGCGTGGCGGTAGTAGGAAAGAATAAAGCGAACTGAGCAGTTTTGAACACTTTCTAAACTATTTATTAGGGTTACGAAACTGGGGTCCCAAACAGAAGATGCATATTCTAGGTTAGATCGAACGTAAGAGAACTACAATTGTTTTTTGAGTGAAGGCGGAGCAAGGTGGAAGTTCCATTTTAGATGACCAAGCATACGGTTCGATTTTGAAACTATGTACTTGATATGCTGCTTCCAGGAAAGATTATTAGAAGTATATATACCAAGGTATTTGTATGAAACTACGAAGTCAAGGGGAACATTGTTAAGGAAATAGTTTGGACAGGACGATTCGTTGCACGAAATTCTCATTCATTTACATTTAGAAGTGTTCAGATTCATATGCCAGAGCGCACACCAAGAAGTGATATTATAGAGATCAGTCTGTAGAGCAGCAATATCTGAGTTAGTAGTTTGTTTGTGGTACACAACACAATCATCTGCGGAAAGACAGGTAGAACTGGATATATTACTAGGAAGGTCACTGATGTAGATTCGGAAGAGCAATGGTGCTAAAACAGAACCTTGAGGCACACCAGAACTGACGGGAGTTGAAGGCGAGTTTGTTTCATTAGTGAACACATACTGACTTCGGTTAGTTAGAAACGCAATAATCCACCTCAAGACTTGAAGCATGGATGTTTAGCCGACTAAGTTTCAGTATTAAAAGTTGATGGTTAACCTTGTCGAAAGCTTTAGCAAAGTCTAAAAACAAACAGTCGGTTTCGAATCCGGAGTCGAGAAATAAGTGAAAATCGTTAGTGAAGGTCAGAAGCTGCGTTTTGCATGAATAATGTTTTCAAAATCCATGCTGAAATAGATGGAAAAAATTATTCGATTCAAGAAAGTTAAACAGGTGCGTAAAATTGATATGTTCAAGAATTTTGCATGGCACAGATGTGAGTGAAATTGGCCGTTAGTTACATGGGTTTTGCATATCTCCTGATTTGTGAAGCGGAATTACTTTGCCTGTTTTCCTATCAGTAGGTAAGCATCCATCGTTAAGATATTTGTTGAAGATGCACCGCAGTATTATTGAACTGTATTCTAAAGTACTTTCAAGAAATTTTCAAATGCAATCATAATATGAGTAGTTTGTTGCCAGCAATGTATTTATGCCTTTTAAGTTTGTGAGTGCATTCAAATCCAAGTTTATTCATCTCTCAAAGAAAAAAAAGGTAGGAGATGTCTCAAAAACGTACTATAATGAGTGGCTTGATGAGGTGAGAGCCCTTCCTGGATGGGACAGCAACAGTCAGTGTGTAGAACAAATAACAATAACATGGAACACATTGCAAGGTACCCAAGCGTTTTTCATACATATTAGCAGAAACTGTAGAACATTAGTATAACAAAGAAGAAAAAAAAACTACAAGAGTCAAATAGTTCTGGATAGGTAAAAAAAAACAGTGTTCAAAGAACAACAACAAAATGCAGTAACCCATCGCAAACCTTGATTTGATTGATATGTGGGGTTTAACGTCCCAAAACCACCATATAATTATGAGAGACGCCGTAGTGAAGGACTCCGGAAATTTGAACCACCTGGGGTTCTTTAATGTGCAACCAAATCTGGGCACACAGGCCTACAACATTTCCTTCTCCATCATCGCAAACCTTGAAAGGATGTATACAAAGAAGGGTTCTGTTAATATGAACAACGTTCCGACTTTATAATTACTATACACATATATCGCGGAGCTCTTTCATAGATAACTTTTCAGTATCGACGCCATTTGTTTTCTACAATTTGTTTAATAGCGATGGTAGGTGGTAACAAACCATTTGCTTCCCACAGTTTGTGTGACATCGTTACTCAACATAGCTCGTTCAGATGGCTTAGATCAAGAAATAAAAATATTTCTTGAACAATATTGATCAAAAAATAAAAAAAAAGTTCTTGGGTACCATGTCCCCCTTAAGCATTTCAGAGTTTTCAGAGTTTGGCTTCAATGCATTGCAGTCATATTCATTCATAATATGAGCTATAGCGTGAAATATATTCTCGTGAATGCTTGTGAATGTGGAACATTATCAAGTGAATGTTTTCTTTTTTTGAATATTTCAGTGATGCATGCTACTCTCAAGAGAAAGTTTTCTTTGTGTGGTGCATAAAAATGAGGTTGCATACTGTGAATGCAATGTAGATTTTCTTCGTTTTGTATCCCCAAGTTAGTTTTATGTTAACTTTCTTCTCTGTTTTATTTTATACATTTGGTATCTTCAAATATCAAGTTCTGCGATTGTTGTACAGCGCTATGAATGTGGCTTTGCAAAAAAAAGAAGGTGTAATAATTGCTTCAATGAGTTATCGCTTAATTCATTGGTACATATATGGAAAGCAATTTCCCTATATAAATGATGCCATAATTGCTTCCAAATCAGATTCTATCACTAGGCATTAGATACTTGCATGTATTAAGCATAGGACTTTTGTACCAGAAGATGAGGATTTATGTCAAAAGTTTACTTTGACCGTGCACTGTTACCACTTTAGTAACAAGGCCTTGGTAGGCCAAGAAAATTATGTAATACACTTATGGGCATAGCTACTGTTCTTTGTTGCTTGGTGCTGCGCTGCAGTTCCATGCAGTGTGTGGCAAATGGCTTACTCTGCCTTCCATTCTCCCTGCGACCATGCAGGTTCCTTCTCTTCGGAGCCCCCAGGGAATTACCATTCACCCCCGAGAAGCAGCGTTCAGTCTGCGCAAGGTCGGCTGCATTACTGCCCGCAGTGCACCTATGTGACCTCGCACAAGCCAAACATGAGAAGGCACTTCCGCATACACACGGGTGAACGCCCCTTTCAGTGCCGCTTGTGTCAGTCTGCATTCACTCAGAGTGCCACACTAGTGGCACACATGCGCACCCACACGGGAGAGCGGCCCTTTTCTTGTGTCCACTGTAGTGCGTCCTTTTCGCAGCGAGCCACCCTCATGTACCACATGCGCACCCACACAAAAAAGCGTCCTTTTTCCTGTGTCCACTGCAATGCGTCCTTTACGCTGCACGGCCACCTCATGAAACACATGTCCTGTCATGACAGAAAAGAAAAACCCTAAAGGTCTGTGGTGCAAGACTTTTTTGTGGGAAGATGTGGAGGCTTGACTAAATTTTAAGGAGTAAGGTGTAAGGTATCTTTAAAGGCATCAAACATTTGTGCTGTTATATTGTATTTCAGAGAGAGAAATCTGTAATTGTTAAAATTTCTTAAACAGCCAGTAAACAACTTCTTGGTGTAGATTTCAGGAGAGGTAACTGCCCATGTGTATAATGTAAACAAACTGCCCCAAACTATTACTGACAAGTGTTGTACTAATAAGGAAGTTACAGGGTATAGAACAACCAGCTGCTGCTGGTTTTTCGCTCAGCATTCCCACCCTTCTCAGCAGCGAAGAAGCATAACCCTTTGTTGTGACTGTGGCCATTGTGGCATTGTAACATGATGTCAGCAGTTAGGTTTTTGGCGCACAGCCAATGATGGAGCAAGCCTTCCTCTACATTTCGCTCATGTGAGAGCAACGCGTTGTGGAAGCGTCGTGAGAGTCATAGTTTCCAACAGTATTTACTAGAGGGAACTCTGGCGCTAGTGTTTATGGGAGCTGCAATGCATGACAAATTAGCCAGCATGAGATTGTACTTCGAAAGGGTAAATACTGCACTTTTTTTTTACGATGAACAGCATGAGAATGATGCGTAGTACACGGATTTGTCTAAGCTTCGTTCTAACGGCTTCGTGTGATCTGGAGCAGCTTTGTTGGAAGACGAAATTGGGCAAGCATTCAGCAGTCTCACTTCACCACTTTAACCTTTTTAGCCTCACCAATTCAAATCGGCCAACGAAGCTCACAGCGGTCCATTCTTTTATTTGAAACAGAACTAAAACGCAACGATAAACAAAGCCACAAATGCGTTCGAAGCCCGCAAGCACCAAGACGAAGCAAATCTCTGTACTACCCATTATTGCCACAGTGGCTGAATGATTGCAGCACCAGAGTTTCCTCTAGTAAATATTGTAGGAAACTCTATGGTGCAAGGCATTAGGGAGACAAAAAAAATATGCCACAGCGCACGCGCCCTTCCTTTGGCAGTCCTGATCACTGGCACAGGTGCTATTGTCATGGGGTCGTGATGTGGCTGAAGGCAGGAGATTGGGTTGTCAGATCAAACTGTTTATTTGGGCGAACCTGTGCCCAGTAAATGGAAAGTCTGGTTACAGTTGCAGACTTGCACTGATAACGGTAAACGGAGCGTCAGCCGTCGATTAACTGACAGGCGGCGAAGCATGTTGGCATTTATACAGTTGCTACGGAAAGTTCTAGCGTTATCACTAGCAGCACCTTAGGTTCCAAATAATCTGTAATGTTCACGAAGTGGGCGTAATCTTAACAAAACGATCCACTACAGCTTTGAAGCTTTTCGAACATCATAGGCACGGTTTGTGCTTTTTTTGGCATTACCCCCCTCTGAAAAAGGCATCGTCCCGATGCTTTAACAGAAGATGAAAGTGCAATAGTAATGTAAAAAAGTACAAATATTAAAGTACGATACAGCAATAATAACAAGAACAAAATACACTCTTTCAGTTTGCTAACGTTCATGAAACGGCTTGAGGCGCGCGACATTGACGATTTCCGGTCACGATCAGCTCCGTTGAGAGTTCGTAATGCTGTTGGAGACAACCTCGTAGTCGAGTAGGCCGAGACCTCGTACTACCCTGTATCAGCGCTTGTTTGATCTCTTCTCTTCGCCCTGCGAGTTTGTGCACTGTTACTGTCCATAATGTATCACCAACTAGCCCAACTATCAATCCTACCCTGTATGGTACAAAGTACCGTCGCAGAAGTTTTTCACTGAGTCCAGGTCGACATATCTGCGTCCATACCTAACATATCTGCGTCCATACCAAACACCAAGGTGTCCTGCCACTGGATCATTGTGCAGAGCCTGGAGGAGTTTTGGTTGCAGAGCTGAAGGCACCACAAGAAGGTACTTGGCATTAAGCGGGGAGAAGTTCTTCTTTTGGAGAAGGCTGTCTCGCATTGAGAACAATATAAGGGCTCGTTTGAATGCCTTCGGAATAATGGAGGTCCTGCCCTCGAGGTATTCGATTACCCTCCTAAGTTCCAGGTCATCCCGCTGGCGTTCAGTGAAGTCGTCAGCAGTTATCATTCCCAAGAAGGAGTCGTCATTCAGGTCTTCGGGTGGTGGTGGGTCGACGGGGGCTCGCGACTGGCAGTCGGTGTCAGAGTGTTTTCTGCCGGACTTGCAGATTATAGTAGTGTTGTATTCTTGAAGTCTCAGGCTCCATTGGGCGAGGCAACCTGAAGGGTCCTTCAAGTTGGCTAGCCAACACAAGGCGTGGTGGTCGCTCCCAACATTGAAGGGACTGCCGTAGAGATGAGGTGGAAACTTCGACGTCGCCCAGATGATGGCAAGGCACTCCTTTTCTGTTGTGAAATAATTGCTTTCTGCCTTGAATAGTGATCGCCTAGCGTAATTATAACCCTTTCCAGTCCGTCAGTTTTCTGCACAAGTACGGCGCCAAGTCCTACGCTGCTTGCGTCAGTGTGCACTTCTGTTTCCGCATTTTCGTCGAAATGTGCGAGTAACGGAGGCATCTGTAAGCCTCGTTTTAGTTCCCCAAATGCTTCCTTCTGTGGGGTTTCCCACTTGAACTTGACGTCAGTCCTCGTAAGATTAATCAGTGGCTTGGCGATGCGGGCAAAGTTTTTTACGAAGCACCTGTAATAGGCGCACAGGCCGAGAAATCGACGCACGGCCTCCTTGTCGGCGGGTGGCGGAAATGCAGCGATGGCAGCTGTCTTCTGCGGATCAGGTCTGACTCTGGACTTGCTTATCACGTGGCCCAAGAACAAGAGTTTCTCGTACGCTAAGCGGCACTTTTCTGGCTTCAGGGTGAGTCTGGAAGTCTTGATGGCTTGAAGTACAGTTTCAAGGCGCCGAAGATGCTCAAGGAAGCTTGAGGAAAACACTACGACATCGTCCAAGTAAACGAGACACGTCTGCCACTTCAATCCTGCCAGCACTGTGTCCATAACGCGTTGAAAAGTCGCAGGTGCCGAGCAAAGACCCAAGGGAATGACCTTGAACTCGAAAAGGCCGTCTGGTGTTATAAACGCAGTCTTTTCTCAGTCTCTCTCGTGTACTTCGACCTGGCAATAGCCTGTCTTGAGGTCTATCGATGAAAAGTATTTGGCGTTGCGGAGTCAATCAAGAGCGTTGTCTATTCGAGGGAGAGGGTATACATCCTTCTTCGTTATGTGTTTGAGTCGGCAATAATCAACGCAGTAGCATAGTGTTCCATCCTTTTTCTTCAGTAGCACCACCGGTGATGCCCATGGACTCTTTGAAGGCTGAATAATGTCGTCGCGGAGCATTTCATTGGCTACCGTCGTGCCTTTGCTCACGTGCTTGTACTCATTGAAGTTTGTGAGCATCACTCTTGCATTCCCTCCTCGCAGCTTGGCTATTCCTCTAGCGACGCGAATTTCGCAGTTGATCAACAGGTGTTGGTCGCCTTCAACGACGCCTTGTATGTCTGTTGATTCTTGAGTGCTGACGAAAATGCTGATGCTGGAGCGAGGAGGAATGGTGACTTGGTCTTCCAGCACATTCAAGGTGTGCCTTCCTGACGTGTGAGGCAGCAGTGCTTTTTCTGTGGATAGTGTTATCGACTTTGTTCTCAGGTCGACGACCGCACCGTGGAGGCTCAAGAAATGCCTTACAAAAATGACGTCTCTCGAGAAATGCTGGAGTACGATGAAGCTTGCGGGATAAATTGCGGGTATTTATGATGAAGCTTGCGGGAAAATTGCGGGTATTTATGGTGTTTAAAAGTGCTCAGAGGTCATTATCTACTATTCTCTTAATACAACTTGGTATTCATTCCATTTCTGCTTGTTCTGATGTCGTCATTCTTGGCATACATCTTGACCCATGCCTTACCTTTCGCAGTCACTTTAACCATCTTAAGCAGAAGACGGCGTTTGGTATCCGCGCATTAATCAAAGCTCGCCCTTTTTTCCCGTGAAGCTCTACTGGCACTGTATTTTGCGTTCATTCACAGTCATGTTACTTACGGTGTAGTCTCATGGGGCAACACTTATGCTTGTCATTTATCATCAATACAGCACATTCAAAATCAGTCAATCCGCATAGTCACTTCTAGTTCTTCGCAATCGAACGCCTATGCATTGCTACAATCTTACAATATCTTGCCAGTAAATCTTTTGTTCCGGTCAAATCTTGTGACCTTATTCCACAAACTGCTGTATAATCAACTGGCATTCCTATTTATTGCATCTGATCTTTTGCAGAATAATGTGACCTGGATTGCGGCTGATAAAAATTTCCTGTTACCCGCGCTCATACTAATTATGGGCAAAAAACTTCCGCTTTCAGTGTGATATCCTTTTGGAATGCGTTAGCTTCTAGCATTAAGCGTTGCTCTTCATTTCCTTTGTTCAAAAAGTCCGTCAAAAATCATTTTTTCGAATAACCTTACTTGTGATCGTTTACCTGTTTAACTAGTTGGTTCTTCGGTTCTTTTTATACCATGTTGCGTGTTTTGGCTTTATTTGTGATGTAAAAGTGTATTTCGATGTCCGTATATTCTAAGAATTTTCTGTTGCTCTGTATGAATTTTACCGTCGATTTGTATCGGCAAACCGAGGGTCCCACTAAAGTCTCTGGCTCTGGGACCCTCGTCTGTATATCCTAGATTTTGTACCTTGTTTTTGGAAATAATAAAACTTGAAACTTGAATAGTATTTAAAAACGTGCTCTTCATATGCGGTGCGATCTCGAAGCCAAGCAACACAGAGCAAAATTATTATCTGTTTAGTGGCTTCACCATTTGTCACTTTAACAATGTTCAGTTAAGACCAAAGAGTGGCGCTGGCAATGCAAAAGTCCTTCTCTTTCTTTTATTCTTGAAGAAAGGGTGGAGGGCGCTGTGGTGGCAACAGCAGTGGCAACGCTTACTCGAGGGGCGCAGGCCCGCCTGCTCACCTCACATGCACCTGTGTGCAATAACGAGCTCTCGTTTTCGCCTCACAGTCGTTAAGGCCTTCAAAGACGTCATTGCTTCATTGTCACTGGGGCGACCACATAAGATGCATGCACATTCCAGAATGACAAAATTCGGGGCGAAATTTCTAGGTTATCAGCGGTAACCATTTGTTACATCAAGGGTGTCGCCCGCTGCCACTATGTTATACAGAGGCCACTAATACATGTGCTTCTATAGAGTAACAGGTAAATAGAAAACCTTCATAATATTGAGAAATTTATAATAGGCAGGCTTAACTGTAGATCAAACTGAAACCTCCCAAGAATCACTTCAGAATAACACTGAAGTCACGAATGTGGTGAACCTGTCTAGTGACCCTTTTGACACCTGTGATAACAAAGTTTTAGTCAAAGCGTCTAAGCTTCTGTTGCACCTTTGGAAAATATTATAGTTTATCTATACCAAGATTTGGACAACTTTGCCAAAGCTGCCCCGCCGCGGTGGTCTAGTGGCTAAGGTACTCGGCTGCTGACCCGCAGGGCGCGGGTTCGAATCCCGGCTGCGGCGGCTGCATTTCCGATGGAGGCGGAAATGTTGTAGGCCCGTGTGCTCAGATTTGGGTGCACGTTAAAGAACCCCAGGTGGTCTAAATTTCCGGAGCCCTCCACTACGGCGTCTCTCATAATCATGTAGTGGTTTTGGGACGTTAAACCCCACATATCAATCAATCAACTTTGCCAAAGCCTTGCATCAAAAAAATATTTTCGAAACCGAAACAGTACACAAGCAAGTCAATTTTCTGATAAATTGAGGACACTAAGCGAGTAACAAGACAAACTACACGTACATTTCAGCTGTACCAGTGGATATAATCAGGGATTATCGGAAACACTGACTCTTTCACAACAGTATACTCGGGGATCGAAGAACAGGAGACTTTTTGTATAAGTGACAGCCAGACTTAATGCCACAAACCAGGCAACAAGGGTGCATGGCGCACTGGTTGTACTCAACACTACTGACTACATTAAGGAAAGGCTATGCTGAATGGCAGATGAAGACTGCTACAAAGACTGCCCTTTTGATCTCACAAAGAAACGTAAAATGAAAATTTGGGCTTAAGTAACCTCATTACGAAATAGCTTAATTAAGTACCTCATTAAAATAATGTCACTGAGCAACTCCTCCCTTGGCCGCTTCTACTTACCACCTCAAATACACAACGTTAACCATCCAGAGTGACCTATACTTTCCAGAAATGGCACCACCACTAAAAAAAGTCTTTACTTTCATTGATTCTCATCATTGGACATGGATTGGATTGGATAAACTTTTATTTGGTCCTCCAAAACACAGATCACTGTGTTGCGGGCAGCTCCCACGTGGGGACTGAGATGCTGAGCTCCCCAGCCGCCTCGCGGGCTTATCATTGGGCATGACACAGAATCATTTCCATCACAAGCTTGAGATACCAGCCACTTCCTTTGAAAACTCTCAAACCTTGTAGTATCATTGGCAGCTATTCGGTCACCACGGATATTTTCTGGCTGAATTGTTTTCATGCTGAAAGAATCACCGGCACAATGGCAGTCTATGAAAAAAGTAAATTGACAAGTGAGTGCAATGAAAGTGCTTATGAGTCCTAAACTTTATACTTGAACATAATCACTTGAAGTAATTAAATTGTGAACATTACCTACAAGTCATTGGAGCTGCCATGGGAACCAACATGGGGTAAAACTATACATCTTCATGACGTTCTTAGAGATTGTATATTTTTTTTTTCAATTTTCTGTTTCTGAAATTATGTGGTACACGAACACCAGAATGAAAGTGATTAGGCGTATATGCTATGCAAAAAAGAAGTAATCAGTTCTCTGACATCCGGAGCTCGTGTGCTACTGGCATCCAAATTCATAATAGGTGCTATAATAAGGAAAGGATTGATGTTAGAAGAAGCTTATGCTCCATTATTAATTGCCACAATAGAATTTGAGCACCTCAGACATCATTGGAACAGTAAAATATCTCAAACAAGAGAGCTTGAAGTTGCAATCACTAGACTACGTTGTTAAACTTCATATCTAAATTTTTATTTACACAGAGCTGGTCTGGCAGCTTTTCCTAACTGTTATATTTGCGGAGTATGTGAGACAGCAGAAAATTATTATTTCCTGCAACGGATACCCTACTTAATGGAAAAATATTTGAGGTGCTGTTTTCCGACTCCTTAGAGTAGATCTAAATAGACCAAATGTGCTTTCATTCGGGGGTTTTTCCTGTGGTCACAGTGACATGAAGGTTGCTGATGCCTTGGAAGAGTTTATTAAATGTTCAGAGAGATTTAGATCGTAAAGCCAACTGATACTCCTATTTAAAGAATTGCCAATTGTTCTTTTATATACCCAGCTCATTATAACTATCTATGTTTAGCGTAGAAAATTTGTAGTGCAATGAGTTAGATACAGACAGAGAAGGGAGGGACACAGCACTCAACTCACAACTGAAATTTATTTGAAAAAGAAAGGAACATATATATAGAAAACATTGACTTATCAAAACTTTGCGCATGTGCAAAAGTGTTACAACGCAACATGATTCATGCCTTTTGTAACAGGTGTTTATATTCTTCATCTAAAAGAGTGATAGATGAGTGACTTATGCACTTGTTATTCGATCTAATGAAAAGAGCTGCAGCTATTTTATGCATGCGCTGATCAACAAGTCTATATTTGATAGCTGTCGGGGCACACACCCGCATAACCTACAATGAGCCTCCAAGTGAGACAATATTGTAGCACCCGATAGTGTCAGCTTATGCTCTTGTAGGCGCATGTTTATGCAACACCCCGTTTGGCCTATGTATTTGCAGCTGCAAGGCAGTGGAATGGCATAAATTACAGCACAATGTGCATATCTGTGGACATGATTGGACACACATTTGTTCCCTTTCCTTGGCTGCTGGCACGATGCTCTATCCACCAAAGCACACACATTACTCACTTTATTACGAGCTTAAAACAACACATTTATGCCATTACGAGCACCGTCTTTCAAACCATGTGCGGTTCTGTATGTATGGGATAACTAACTGCATGCCTCTTTTTGTTATATCAAATAACAAGTGCATAAGTCCTCTATCTATCACTCTTTTAGATGAAAAATATAGGTAACTACCTGTTAGACAAGACATGAATCATGTTGTGCTTTTTACCGCTATGCATTCAGTATAGACGTATAAGATTTGTATTGTTCTTTGCCCAAATGTGAAGTGTATCAAGCAGTGCTTAAGAGAGCACAACAACGAGTTGCTGTTTCAGAACCAGCATGGCATCTCTGTTGAGTCGTTTCTAGAGCTCATGCAGGTGTACCTGAATTCAACAATTGTGTCTTGGGAGGGAAATAATTTTGTCCAAAAATGTGGTATTTGCATCGGATCGTGTGTAGAACCTGTAATTATTGATATCTTTCTTGGGTTTGTAGACAGGCAACTGCAAAAGCATTTGAATGGGTTAGCATCACACATTCTACTGGACACTAACTTTTGCTTTGTACAGGTTGTTAATATTATGTCCGTTTTTAAGGAATATGGGATGGGTCTGCATTTAACTTTGGAGCTGCTCAAAAACAACGTGCTACAGTTTTTCAATTTAAGACTAGCTTTCATCAAGGATCACGTTTGTTGGAAGTACCGACCTAGATTCATAAAGCCGATCTCAAATTTTAATTCTGGCCACTCAAAAACCGTAGAGACGCATTGCGTCAATTGTGCTGGGTACTGCTGTTCGAAAGTGATGCGAGAACTTTATGGTGCATGCATTTGGTGTGCAAGTTGATCGCCTTACAAATTCTGGCTTTCTAAGTGACGCGAGTTGCTCCGTGTCGGAAAAACTTGTATGAAGCTCAAGAAGTTTCATCGCCGGGATTCTAGTACCCCAGAAATTAGCACGAAAAAGGGGCATGCTGTTATCCCATACATACCGTCATGACTGCGGACTAGCAGTGCATGGATCTAGCCGCAAGAGACGCGATGCTTGTCGACGAGAACGCTGTCTGCGTCACACAAGCGGGAACACTCCCAAGTGCACTGCACGAAATGCGCACCGGCATGCCAGTGACATGCAGTCCGCGTCTCACACTAACGCTGTGACACGCAGTCGGCGTTTCAGGGGAAGCACGTGCCCGGACATAGGAGATAAAAAGTGCGTCGCATGTCCGCCAAGCGTGCTCTCTGTCTAGCCTTTGTTACAGCCAGTCGTGTCTAGGGTAAAGGCACTTCGCGAAGCCTAGTGTTCTTGACATTTGTAAATATGTAAATAAATCATGTGTTCTTTGTGTGAGCAAGAAGCGTCCCAAGAGTTCCTCCTGTCCCGGCGCCTGGGTGTCTGCTTGTGCCCCGCTCCTCGGTCACATCAGCACACAGAACCGCGCATGGTTTGAAAAACGTTGGTGCTCGTTATGGCATAAACATGTTGTTTTCAGCTCGTAATAAAGTGGGTAATGTGTGTCCTTTAGCGAATAGAGTGTGTTACGGCAGCAGCAAGGCAAAGGGAACAAATAGATAGAACGTTGGGCAAATTTAATCCTCACAGACTTCGCAACAGCCCCTCCATTATATCATAAGCCACGATTTCCAGATACTTAAACAAAGTGGTTGATTGATTTGATTGATTGATAAGTGGAACTTAAGCTCCCAAAACCGCCATATGATTATGGGAGACGCCGTAGCGGAGGGCTCCGGAAATTTCGACCACCCGGGGTTCTTTGACGTGCACCCAAATCAGCACACGGGCCTACAGCATTTCCGCCTCCATCGAAAATGCAACTGCCGCAGCCGGGATTCGATCCCGCGACCTGCGGGTCAGCAGCCACTAGCCACTAGATCGCTAAAGCGGGGCAAAAGAATAGTTGACTCTTTGCCAATTTTTCAAACACTGTACAAGGTGGTTTGTTAAACAAATAAAAACCAGAGATACTTTCAGGTCAGGGTAAAAACAACACGAATTCGATCGCCATCAGGGTTGCAGACTATGCAGAAAACCTCATTGCAGGGCTTGCATGAACATGATGATCATAAATATGGCCGAAGCTTCGTATTCAGACTTTGTGCACAAAATTAAAGACAGCACTTCATTATTACTCCACCGATTCAGTACACAAGATTTACCATGAAGTGTGCAAACAGTAATGTATTGGACAGACAGACAGGGGAGGGAATACTTCTAGCCTTGTGTATCATGGCCAATGTTTAGACAAAAACTGGAGTGGGTTATATGTTCTCATGTTTGTACAGCCCAGCACTGCAGGCTAACTACTGAACCATCTGAACCCTGAATGTGAGTTGTGTAGAAGTGGATATTCTCTCGTTGCTTGCTTAGGCTGCCCCCCCCCCCCCCCCCATGAAGGCATAACCCTTCCGCCTCTCAGTCATTCCGTTCTTTTTTTTTTTCTATCATTTCGAAGATCCTGAAAAATACCCTAGAAACTGTCGCAACTGCCTCCTTTATTATTTCTTTCTTTTTAATTCTGTGTATGGCCCCCAAACCTTTCGCTGTAGCTTGTGTCATGCCATTTCACTTACATCTTTGTAAAAATGCAGCTTTCGGCGCTGGAATAAAGTGTTCATAAACTCGACACGAACCCGGACATGTGGCATTAAAATAACCGAGCCAGCGTCTGTGGCTGCTGCACGTGACCCATGCCGCTACTTCCTTCTTTATTTGCAACGATTCCCAGAAGAAGGCAGGACTTCCAGTCAAAACCATTAGGAAAAAATAAATCATTTTGTTTTTTATGTTGGAGCAGTTTCAAACTTTTTACCTAAGACTTTTCTGGCTACTGTAATAAAACGAGAAAGTTTAAAAAGTACTGCAATATCATCATCATCAGCCTGACTACATCCACTGCAGGACAAAGGCCTCGCCCATGTTCTGCCAGTCAAATCGACACCGTGCTTGCTGCTGCCAAATTATACCCGTAAACTACTTAATCCCATCTGCCCACCTAACCTCCTGTCTCCCCTAGCCCGCTTGCCTTCTCTATGATGAATCCAGTTAGTTACCCTTAATGACCAGCGGTTATCCTGCCTACATGCCCAGCCCATGTCCATTTCCTCTTCTTGATTTCAACTATGATATCCTTGACCCTGGTTTGTTGCCTAATCCACTCTGCTCTCTTCTTGTCTCTTATCGTTACACCTACCATTTTTCTTTCCATCGCTCGCTGCATCATCCTTAATTTAAGCTGATCCCTCTTTGTAAGTCTCCAGGTTTCCGCTCCACAGCTAAGTACCGGCAAGATGCAGCTGTTACATACTTTCCTCTTGAGGGATAGTGGCAATCTACCTGTCATAATATGAGAGTGCTTGCCAAATGTGCTCCACCCCATTCTTATTCTTCTAGTTACTTCAATCTCGTGGTTTGGCTCCGCAGTTATTACCTGCCCTAAGTAGACATAGTCTTTTACAACTTGATGTGCACTGTTGCCTATCTCGAAGCGCTGCTCTCTTCTGAGGTTGTTGTACGTTACTTTCGTTTTCTGCAGACTAATTTAAATACCCACCTTTCTGCTCTCCTTGTCTAACTCCGTAATTATGAGTTGCAACTCGGCCCCTGAGTTACTCAGCAATGCAATGTCATCGGTGAAGCGCAGGTTACTAAGGTCTCTCCATTAACTCATATGCCTAACTGTTCCCATTCTAGGTCTCTGAAAACCTCCTGTAAACACCCGGTAAATAGCATTGGGGAGATTGTATTCCCCTGCCTTACATCCTTCTTGATTGGTATTCTGTTGCTTTCTTTATGGAGTACTATGGTGGCAGTTGATTCCTGAAGATTTCTTCCAGGATGTTTATATATGCTTCGTCGACGCCCTGATTCCGCAGTGTGTGCATGATTGGTGATATTTCTACTGAATCAAACGCCTTCTCGTAATATATGAAGGCTATGTATAGTAGTTGGCTATATTCTGAGCATTTCTCTATTACCTGATTGATAGTATGAATGTGGTTGATTGTTGAGTAGCCTGTTCGAAATCTTGCTTGTTCCTTTGGTTGATTGAATTCTAGTGTTGTCTTAATTCCGTTAGCAATTATCTTTGTAAATAGCCTGTATACTAAGGAGAGCAAGCTGATTGACCTGTAATTCTTCAAGTCCTTGTCATCTCCTTTCGTATGTATAAGGATGATGTTAGCATTCTTCCAAGATTCTGGTACTCTTCCCGTCAGGAGGCACCTTGTGAACACGGTCGCTAGTTTTTCTAACACAATCTGTCCTCCATCTTTCAGCAGATCAGATGTTACCTGATCCTCACCAGCAGCTTTGCCTCTTTGTATGCTCTCCAAGGCTTTTCTGACTTCTTCTATCATTACTGGTGGGACACCATCTTGGTTACTGCTAGTTGCTATATTAAGGTCGTGGTTGTCCCAGCTACTGTACAGATCTCTGTAAAACTCCTCCGCTATTTTAACTATCTTATCGTTATTGGTAGTTACTTTGCCTTCCTTGTCCCTTAGTGCATACATCTTGTTTTTGCCAATCCAAAGTTTTCTCTTCACTGCTTTGATGCTTCATCCTTTCTTCGGAGCGTGTTAAATTTTCTCCATGTTATACCTTCTTACATTGGCTACTTTACGCTTACTAATCCACTTCGAAAGCTCTGCCATTTCTATTTTGTCTGTTGTACTTGAGGCTTTCATGCTTTGATGCTTCCTAATCACATTCTTTGTTTCCTGGGACAGCTTGCCAGTGTCTTGTCCAACTACAGCACTTCCAACTTCCACTGCACACTTCGTAATGATACTCGTCAGATGATCATTCATTATATCTACGTTAAGGTTGGTTTCCTCACTAAGAGCCGAGTACCTGTTCTGAAGTGAGACTCTGAATTCCTGTACTTCCCTCTCACTGCTAGCTCATTGGTTGGCTTCTTGCATATCAGTTTCTGTCGTTCCTTCTTCAAGTCTAGGCGAATGCGAGACCGCACCATTCTATGGTCACTGCTTCGTACCTTGCCAATAACTTCCACATCCTGCACGATGCCTGGGTGTGCACTCTTTATAAAGTCTATTTCGTTCTTATTTTCGCCATTAGAGCTCCTCTATGTCCACTTGTGGTTTCCTCGTTTTCGGTAAAAGGTATTCAAAATCCGTAAATTATTGGGTTCTGCGAAATCTACTAGTAGCTCCCCTCTGGCGTTTCCAGTACTGATGCCATAATCTTCTACTGCCTCGTCTCCAGCCTGTTTCTTCCCTACTTTTGCATTGAAGTCTCCCATCAGTACAGTATACTGTGTTTTTACTTTACTGCTGACTCCACGTCTTCAAAGAAGCTTTCAACTGACACGTCATCATGGCTGGACGTAGGCGCATAAGCCTGTACCACCTTCACCTTATACCTCTTATTGAGTTTAATTACGATACCTACCACTCTTTCATTAATGCTATAGTATTACTTTATGTTGCCAGCTATGTTGCTGTGAATTAGGAACCCCACTGCCAGTTCTCTTCTGTCAGCCAAGCCCCGATAGCAAAGGTCGTGTCCATTCTGTAGCACCGTATAGGCCTCATCTGTCCTCCTAACCTCACTGAGCCCTATTACATCCCATTTAATACAGCTAGACTTGCCTCACTAGATAAGGTTCTAGCGTCAAACGTTGCTAAGTTTAGGTTCCAATGGCGGCCTGCCCCGATCCAGAGATTCTTATCACCCTCTGCTGCGTTGCAGATCTGACCACCGCCATGGTCAGTTGCTGCACAGCCGCTGGGGACTGAGAACCATGAGATAATTGGCATATGCATGTGGGAGGTAGTGGCCAGATACTGCACGAGGGTGACCAATCTTTCTCTGGTGAGGGAGTGCGTTACCGGTGGTGGTCACCGGTGAGGCCGTACCCCAAGCCTCTTAATGCAGTTCCATCATCACGCGGACTTTTTTTTTTAATCCGGTTGGGAACTGCGCGGCACCGAGATTCGAGCCACGGACCACTTGCAAGGCTGATGTTCTAACAACTATGCCATCGCTGCTACAGAAAAGTATAGGGGATGGTATATGAGGTAACTGTAATGTAAATGTGCAGAGAGAAAAGTGGACAGTAAGAACTAGGAAGAACATATTCGGAGGTATAGTTGGCCATATCTTCTACTTCCAAATCGAGGTGTAGTGTGCATAGCTCTCTAAATTTCACCCAGTTTGCAACATGAAAGTTCCACTTTTTATGATAAGATGGTCAGTCATCCCGTTGTCTTGTTACTGAAAGAGTCAGAAAATGGTCACTTTCTTATGGATTATTAAAATCTAAGATAGGAGTGACGATGACCTAATGGCTAAATCTATGCATGAATATGTATTGTGTGTGGTACTGAAGTATGTTGGCTCTGCCTTATTGAGCAGACAGGCTCCAAATGTGAGAAGAAAGTTTTCTATTGCACGACGTCTCGCATCACATCTGGTATCACCACATAGCAAACTGTGAGCATTAGAATCTCCAATTAACACATATGGCTCTGGAAGCTGATCAGTAAGCTTTTCAAACTGTGTTTTATTGAATGGTTCGTCGGGGGGTATGTAGATCGAGCAGATAGTTATAAGATGACTGAATAGAGTAGCGCGAACAACCACAACCTCACGAGATCTTTGTAGCACAATGTGCTGGCATGCTACGCTCCTTCGTGCAATGATGGCCACACCTCCAGACGAGGAATTGCCACCATGTTGATCTTTACGAAAAAACCACATATTGATTTAAGAAATGCACATGAGTTGACTTTAAATGAGTTTCTTGAACACAGAACACTTTTGGCTGATAGTCATTTAGCAAGTCTCTGATATCATCTAGGTTATTAAGTAGGCCTCTGGCATTCCAATGTGGTATTTGTGTGGTCATATTGAGAAGAAATGTATGTGTCCTGCGTTCAGATGAATGTGCTAGAGATATGTGTTAAAGGGAGGCTACTCTTTAAGTTACCGCCCCCTTTGGTGGAGTGGTTAGGGGATGTTTCCCTTTCTTATTGTGCTCCGAGGAGCGCCAATCTTTGGGTGTCGGCGACGCTGGTGTTCGTCCATCGATTTCCATTGCCTTCTCCGAGGCACTGCAAGGTCGAGGACCGGGCACAGAGACTTGCATCTCCGGCCTTGGAATTCGATTGAGCTTCGGGGCCTGTTGAGCCGAAGCCTGCAGACCCACCTTTGATGTTGGTGGCGCGGCAATAGCAGCAGCCACCTGGGGGGTGGACGAAGCCTGCACTCTACTGGTTCACTGTTGGTGACCGCAGTAGAGTGCAGAGGCATTTGTGGCACTACCCCCTGTCGCACCACTTTGGCAAAACTGGTGTGATCAAGGTATGACAGACAGTTCCTTGCCTCGCGAAATCTTTTGTTTTCTTTTACTTTTAGCGAGATGATCTTTTTTTTTTCGATCTTTCATTTAGGACATGTTCTAGAGTAGGCTGGATGACTTCCATCACAGTTCACGCAATGTGGAGATGATTTGCAATCGTCGAACTTGTGTTCATTGGAGCTGCATTTGGCACATGTCTGCTTTCCCCGAAATGTCTGCGGACTATGCCCGTACCGCTAGCACTTATAGCACCGCTGAGCGTTCGGGATGTACAGCCTCACGCGAAGTTTCATGTAGCCTGCATTTAGTGTGGTAGGAAGCACACAGCTGTCGAAGGTTAGTATTATGTGCTTTGTACGGATCTGCTCATTTTTCCGGCAAATCAATATTCTTTCAACCTTTATAACATTTTGATTCTGGAACTTATCAATAAGTTCTTCATCACTAAGGTGCGAGAAGTTATCTTCTAATATCACACTACGGCTCATGTTCATTTTTCTATGTGCAGACACTGTGACTGGTACGTCGCCAATGCATTTCAACTCATTCATTTTCTCAAATTGATCTTTGTCCTTAAGTTCAAGTAGCAAATCACAGCTAGTTATTTTCGTGGCCTTGTAGCCTGGTCCAATGGTGTTTCTGAGGAATTTCACCATTAGGAAAGGAGACAATTTGCGAGCAGCTAGGTCGTCCTCACTATGGATCACATGATGTTTTGGAAATATGTCATTGCGTTTCAGAAAAAAGTGGAAGGATGCTTTGGTGCACCCTCTTTTTTGAGGGCGATCAAGAATTAAAGTAGCTTGTTTAGCCATGGGAGTAGTGCGTGTGTTCGGCGACAGTGCCAATTGCCCACCACGGAGCCCAACAAAGGGACGCAGCAAGACTTGAAAAAAGTCTGCACAACGCCAGCTGTACAGCTATCACTATAACGGGATATAGCATACCCAAGGTTGCATGCCTACACGAGGTTAACCCTTGGCTTGCGCATTATTTGCTGCAAGCATTACTAATAGCTCCAACAAGCACGATACATGCACCAACATTTATTTGTTCTCACCGAATAACTTAATATTGATTGATATGTGGGGTTTAACGTCCCAAAACCACTATATGATTATGAGAGACGCCGTAGTGAAGGGCTCCGGAAATTTAGACCACCTGGGGTTCTTTAACGTGCACCCAAATCTGAGCACACGGGCCTACAACATTTCCGCCTCCGTCGGAAATGCAGCCGCCGCAGCCGGGATTCGAACCCGCGCCCTGCGGGTCAGCAGCCGAGTACCTTAGCCACTAGACCACCGCGGCGGGGCGAATAACTTAATATAGCCTGATTAACGTGGGCAATTTTCAGTTTCTGTTTGTGAGCACCAAGTTGGTCAGGTACGTAGCAGTGTAGGTGCTTTAGTCACACGATCACACAAAGCTTTGCACATGTGGTGCGGAGTATCACCTTCTCTTGTACACATGTGCCACGCAAGCACCTGCAAAACTAATGCGCCGCTAGCTGCAGCAGCCGCATTGCTTTGCCGGTACATATGTGGTGGAAGTACAGAGGTCACTCACCTCACTACATTTCTGGTGTTACGTCACTACAACTTTCGTTTCTTTTTTTTTTTTATAGAGCTACGTTAGTGTTGGATGCGCTCGCGATAAGTTTCAATTGGGAGAATGAGCATTTATGTACTCTTTAGAAGTGACTTAACATCTATTCTAAAAGTTTCCCCGTGTCTGAGCATTCATGTGGAGGGTTCTTGCATACAAAGAGAACCCACATGACACTTTTTATAGCCTTGAAATTTGATAAGAGTGTTTGCTTGTGCACAGTTGACATTTGCAGCATGCTGCTCAAAAACACTAAAAAGTAACAACTGTGACAGTGGTTGATTTGCACTCATCCTAAGGATACATGTGTGTTCTTTTCTGGCATCCTTCTTGTATTTAAGCAGAACGCTTCCTGTGTTGAGCTGAGAGTTGTTCATTAGCACTCGTCCTGTACGTGTTTTTTTCGTGCGTCCTTTGTGCTTGAGCGGTACATTATACGAATTGAGTTGCTTGCCCTTCTTTGTGTGACATTCTAATATCTTGCTGTAGAATTCACTGCTTTGCCCTCGCCACGAAATGTTTTTTTTTCACATACATTTTCGCAAAATGGAACTATGTGCACTAGCCCCATATTACTGCTTCAGAGATAGAAAGTTTGACAGGTTGAAACACCGATTTACCACATTTAGAAAGTCGCAATGTCGATATGAGAGTGCACTGCTTTTGAAAAACAAGGATTTTCAAGGACGGCAAAATATTCCTGGGCGTTCACGGGCTTTGAAAATGAACTTTTTAAATTCAAGAGATGTCGAGGATTTCAAGGGCCTGTACACACCCTGCATATAGTGGTTTTGGGAAGCTAAACACCACAAATTATACGATAGCTGCACCATGCACTTGCCATCAAGAACCAGCAATATTTGCAAGTCATTACTCGTGCAACGTTGCGCATTATCGCTGTCAGAGGACAATAAATGTGCACGCATGGTTGCTCCCCGTTGCATAGCAAGAGTGATTGTGTGCTGTTGCACGATAAAGTTTTTCTAGTTCAGCATTTATCTACTCATGTTATTTTGCTGTATCTCATTAAAAAAAGGTTAAATGTGCAGACACGCATTCAACAAAATCGTATCAAAAAACACCGATGTAGGCAATTACTTGTCTGTTTCTCTCCTACTTGCAAACCTGTTTCAGCAATCAGTCTGGACCAACTTTACCTAGCTCAGCATTCAAACTTCCTTGCTATCACCCATCTGAATGTGTATCGCAAAAGTAATGTTCCGCGGTGAATATTCTGATAACTCAAGCATAACATGAGTGCATGACATGTGAATGCTGTGACTATATACTGTTGCAACACTTAAATATAAGTAATTAATTACTATAACCCACTACATATATGTTTAACGCCATGCTCTACTTCTTACTCTGTCTTTACTATTTTTCCCATATTGGTAATGCATGCTAGTGCGATTCTACCCTGCATGTTAACAACCTAAACAACACCAACAACTCGGCAGGCAGAACTTATCGCGAAAGCTGTTCCCACAGGTTTGAGCACCGTTATTGAGAAATTACTATTACCTTTTCAAAGATGTTGAAAATCAGAGCCCAGGAAAGGTGACGTTCTGTTTTTTTTTTTCAAAACCATTGTACCTTCGAAGATGCTTCCTGCGAAGGAAATCACAATAAATACGTAGTACCGGTTGTGCTTTAAAAAAATGTACGTCTCCAAGTCAGTTGCACGCACAATGCCACATCCGTAAGCACTACCGTCAATCGCTTTGGAGTGGCCGCACGCTGAAACCATGGGTATAACATGTATCACACTACAGTGCCTCAAAGAAGCAGTAAAAACAAAGAGCACGCCCGCTTATTTCGGCGTCCTTTTAACAATGTAACGTCCCACCAGTGGCGTAGAAGGCAGGGAGACACGGCTTGGGAGCTTCAACATTTCTCCATCTGCCCCCTCGCACTCCGAATATTTACGTATTGTACACAAGCACACGCGAGAACATACGTACCGGACACGCCACCGCCGAAAAACTGGCTACGTCCCTACCTCACGTCGCTCCACGTTTCGACATAACCGATAAAAGGGAGGAAAGCTCGCGAAAAATATACACCCTTCTGGCAGTCCAACATAGCTCGTGACACAATTAAGTACTCATCATTTAGCCTAGCATGTGGTTTCCTGAAGCCAAAGTGCCATAGGTCGACAGCACAGACGTCCCGAGACAACTATCTCGGCAATCAATCGAGCGCACACATACTAGATACATGCGCTATTTCATATCTGTGTAGCGAATGCGCACGCAGGACAATATGCACGGCAACCATGCGGCAACGAGCTTTCGAAACAAACCCAGCTGACAACTTGGAAGTGTGGCAGCTTGGGCTAGTTGGTATGACATGACGATATAGTTATAGCACGAGAACAAACAGCGACACAGAGACAAGTGATCTTCGTGTCATTCTTGTCTCTGTGTTGTCGTTCTGTTCTCGAGCTATAACTATGGCCCAGCTGACAAGCGGGGTCATGGGATCACGTTCATGGCTGCATGCCAGGGTAGGCAACGTTTATAGATACTGTAAACATTGAGGGGAGGCGCACGTCGCTCTCGTGCCGTTGTCAGATAGGAAGGAGACGCGGCGCCGAAGCGCTTTGTCCCAGAGTCACACTTAACTCATCAACCCATCATCATCCTACGTCTGTCCCGGCACTTCCTCCCCCCCCCAGGGTCGTGTGGGGGGGACGATTTGTTTCGGGCAGACGGCCATGCCCTGGCAAGGGGGCCACCGTTCGACGCCAGGCACCAAACAGATGCGGCCTGCCTCCCGGTGTACAAGCCAGGGAGGCCCGACAAAGGGACTATCCTTCGGCAAAGCAACTTCAGTCGCAACGCACAAAGTGAACGTACCCTGGCAAGGTGGGCTATCGCAGCGCGTGGGGTGCGCGGCGGTCATGGCCCGTCTCCTGACCGCTAGGGCCCAGCGAGACTTGACACAGGGGCTACCCTTCCGCACGGTGGCTCTCGTCACCGCACGCAAAGCGGACGTACCCAAAAACGTGGCAGCGGGACTGCCCACGGTCGCGGAATCTTCAGTCACCGCAACCAAAGTGCCCGTGCCCTCACACTGTCGCGCGGCTGAGAGCCTGCGACGACACCCCCTCAGGGCGGCTGGGCTATCGCTCGGCGCGAGGCGCTTTGCAGTCACGGCCCGTCTCCTCACCACAAGGACGCAGTGAGACACAATCCGTCCTGTGGGGTCTACGGGACTACTATTCAGTGCAGAGGCCAGTGCCGCTGCACGCAAACCAAACGTACCCACGGAAATCGGCACGGCTGAAAGCCGGCTTAGTCCTTCTCGAAGAAGGAAGCCACCTTCCGCCTCGACGAGTAGAGTTGCCGAGCCTGCAGAAGGGGCCAACACGGACCTTGCGGGTAAAGCCCGACAAGGTGACAGGATCACCTTAGCACATGCAAAGCTCGGGTGAAAGACCATACAGACCAAACTCGGGGGCGACTGGCTCACTAAGCCTAGTCGTGGAGCCTTAGAGAAAGCCATCATTAAAAGTTGATGGTTATCTGCCCTCCTGCCTCACTGAAAATCACTGCCGGACGGTGCCACATCTCATAAACCTTCTTTGCACCTAGGCGCTGCCACTCTCGGTGGAGAACGAACCAGACTTCCTTCCGTACTTTTGCAAGCACTTTGTGAAGCCCGGGTCGCTTGCCATCAAAGACGGCACAGCACTGTGCCACCCACACTTGGTAAGAGCACTCAACAAGCAGAAGCACGTATTGCTTAGCCGCTTGTCGCGACAGGGGATGAAGAAAACGAACGGTGTTGAAAGGAACCCCTGGGTGGCCAAACAAGCTAGCTATCCTTCGATGGAGGGCAGCTGGTAGTGCACACTGAGAGAACACGTGAACCAGGCCCTCCATAGTGCCACAAAAAGGGCACGCTCCTCGTTGAGCAATTCTTGTGAAGGGCCTGAACTTTAAAGGCAGGCGATCTCTGGCCAGGCGATACATGAATGTAGCGCGCTTGGCGTCCAGGAAACTGGCAGTAATTAACCGCCAGTTAGGACTGTGTTGGGACAGGTCATGTTCTCTATAGCGTTCAGGTAATTCCGGAGCGAGTCTATCGACCAACTCGCGGAGTTCGATCGAAACTAAATCTATCTCGGGGTCGACCTCTTGGAGACGGGCCAAAGTAGACGCGGCCCCTGCATAGAAGGCAGAAGGCGTTCCCGCCCGAGGCACGGAATTCGAAAATGCCCCAGGCGAGAACAACCTCAGCCTGGTGCTCAGGAAATACGACGCGAAGCTTCTAGTAAGGAGCATATCTGAATCAAGAGCTACCCGTGTCCATTTAACATGTAATGCCGTGGTCACAACGCTAAGGTCGGGAATACCTAGTCCTCTAGTCCTCCTTCGTCCCTACGCAACTTCAACACAGGGCGCACCACAAATTGAGAGGCACGACCCCAAAAGAAATCGAAAACTTTCTTTTCCAAGATAACTTTGGTGTGGGGTTTAACTGGCATAACCGAACCTATGTACGTAAGGAAACTAAACAACAGTGATCGAATTATCGTGGCCCTAGCTGTGAGCGGACAAGACAAGGCACCGAGTTCCTTAATCCTGTCGGTCAGCTTTTGCCTTGCTAACCGCCAGTTTTCGGTAGTCAGGCCATCTGGCTCGAAATGGAAACCTAATATACGTAGGCGCTTCTGTATGGGGAGGCCATGTACAGGACGTGGACTGGAGGGAGCGTAGTTCAGATACATGACTGTGCTCTTTGACTTATTTCTCTGGCGCCGCTCGCTGAGCAGTACCCCTCCATAACGTCCAAGACGGTACAAACAGTTGCCTCGTCCGGCAAGACAATAGAGAGGTCATCTGCATAGGCAAACATTGCCACCGGGGGGGGAACCTGGCGGAAGGCGAAATCTACCTATGCTGGTGTCTTTAGAAAGCCTCTGCAAGAGCGGCTCGAATGCGAGCACGTAGAGAGCGGGCGACAGTGGGTCACCCTGTCGGACTCCACGGCACACACCGAACGACTCCGAGACGCGATCTTGTATGACAACAGCAGAACTAGGACGAAAGTAGAGAGCCCTGACCATGCTGATGAACTTGGAACTGAAGCCCGCCTGCTTTAAAATTTTAAAGATGTACTTATGACTAATAATATCAAAAGTCTTTTCTTGATCAAAGGAAGAAAGGCTTCCACTTAGGTTGCGTGATTTCGACCATTCTATAAGGTCCCTGATAGCAAAACCATGAAGTTGGCACGATCTACCTTGGACACAACACGCCTGGTATGGACCCAAAACAGTACTGAGCACTGAAGTGAGTCGAACGGACAGGCACTTAGCTATGAGCTTGTAGTCACAATTCAGGAGGGTGATGGGCCGCCAGGCTCTCAGGTCGGTGCGTCTCGTCTCATCCTTGCACAGGAGAGTGATCCCCCCCTCCCTTTGAGTTGCTGACAGGGTCCCCTCACGGAGAAGCCTGTTTGCTAATGTGGTAAAAGGCCCCCCCAAAACCTTCCAAAACTTGACATAAAACTCGACTGTCAAACCATCTGAACCTGGGCTGCGATTATGGTTCATGGATTTAAGGGCTGCCAACACCTCTTCTTCGACGAGAGGAGTGTCACAAATATCAAAGTCCTCGTGAATATGTGAATGGAAAGCTTCCCATTCCTTTACTGAACTCAAGTCAGTCTTCTCAGGTGTTATATACTCGCTTTGCAAAGGCTAATAACTTCCTCTTACGCAAACCCGAGACGAAATATGACAAATTTATTATAAAATTTTCGTCTGTATTCTTGTGGAATTCTTTACCTTCGGAGATAAAAAGTAGATCACTTGTAATGTTTAAAGAAAGCTTGTGTTCGCACTTACTAAATTCATACTGCTTACTATTATATGGAGTGTATTATTGCATTTTTTTTTGTTCTTTTGCACTTATCTGCATTTTTTGTATGCATAGTGCTTATCTGTATTTTATATATCTCAATTTATTTTCCTCATCATCATAATGCTTGATATTATACTGAGTGAATGTTATTGCATTTCTTATTATTGTCTTTGTGTTTATCTATGCATTTCGTATATTTTATATGCTATTTTGTACTTATCTGTACATTTACGTGTTCTGATTTTTATATCCGCACCACTGTTTACTTTTGTGTTGTAACTCTAATGAATGATTTTTTAGGAGGTCTCAATCACAGTCTTGCAACTTTGAGACCTCCTTCTGTATTTGTAATCAGCACATGCAATGTATCACTTGTATTTCAATATCGAATAAATTTCAAATTGAATTTCAAATATAGTCAACATCCCATTACCCCTTCAGTCTTGTAATATGCTTCACCTGACCGCATTTTCGTATTACGGCAAAGCTGCCTTTTAAACTTTTCAAAGGACAAAATAAAGTTAGTTAACGTCCCATTATAAGTGACTCCTTTTAATTTGTAATATGCTTGACCTTATCACACTATCGTATTGCGGCGAAGCTGCCTTTCAAGCTCCGTTACGGTCATTTATTGATTTAACAAGGTGGTTCCAACATGGTGATGATAGATGTGACAGAGGTGGCGGTTAAATTAATGATTTTTTTGTTCATTTGTTTAATACTCTCGAACACAAGTGGGGCTTTTTACAGGAGTGGGAAACACATACAGTCTACAAGATAGCGTGCCCTTTTATACTGAAATTTCAGCAAAATAAGTGGCCATTAAATACGATACAAAATAGAGACATACAGCGAACAAAGGCATGAACGCTTACATTATGCTCAATAAATCAAATGCAGACATGTACCCTTACATTCGGCGCATTGCAAACAATAATTAACAAAGAGGCAACATACACTGACACCATGAAGACAAGAAGAAAAAGTAATAAAAGTTAGTGCTATGATGCATTTGTTTCAGAGAAAATAAGTGATTCTAAAGCTGCTGAAAAAGTCGTGATAGAGGAAGACATCACAACCGAGTTTGGCAGTTTGTTCCATTATTTACTTGCCTTCGGAAAGAAGCTGTGTTTAAGTGTGTCGTTTCAGGTGACTGTACTTACAAACTGCGTTTTTCTACAGATCCCTGCTCTGGACACAGACAAAGAAATCTCATGAGTTATTGCAACCTGATTATGAATAATGAGGAACAGAAATTTTAAATATTCATACTTCTAAGGCTGAAAGGTTTGCACGGTTTCAAAGTTCGGAAGCACAGTGTATGCATTGATATTCGTTGAATAAAAACCTGGCAGCCATCTTTTGAACTTTGTCCAGTTTATATCGGTTGGCGGAGGAATTGCGGTCCCATACTACTTTAGAATATTCGATTATTGGTCATACTAGCATTTTGTACACCAGGATTTTCACTTAGGGGGTCTTGCCACGTAACCTTCACCTCAGGCACCACAGAGTTTTGTTTGCCTTTCTACAGGTGACGTCTACGTAGAGTGTTATACTTCATGTCCGGAGCCTTAAATATTTACATTTTCCGACTTTTTTCAGTTCGTGGGGACCAATATTTTAATTATATTTGAAAGGTAATCTTTTCTTATTATGGGCATGCAAACTGATTTTATGGGGTTTGAAGTCACCTGCTATTCATCACACCAACATAATATTTTTTCTATGTTGTTGTTCTGGTCTAACTAGTCTCTCAGAAATGTGATCTTGTTATATATAATGCAGTGATCCGCAAACAATCTTGGTGGAACAAACAAGTCTGAGGGCAAGCCATGAAAATAAGAAATAGTAGGGGTCCCAGAACACTGCCTTGAGACACGCTGGATCAAACGGGTCTAGATGTCTATTTAATTTTATTTATTTCTACGTACTGTACCCCTGAAATCTGGGCAAGAAGTCTGAAAAATTGGATGCCATAGACTTTTAGCATCCAAAATTTCAACTCTTGTATGTTGATGAGGCAGATTCGAAGCTCCTAACTTGAAGGAAGCATTACCTTGTCTGCTACATCAGTTGAGCTTCCAGAGAAGTTGGAAGAGGCTGAGGAAACAGCCGTTTTCGTGTAAAGTGTTGTGGCAACACTTTCGTTGCACCAAATCATGCAAATACCACTTGGCTTCTGCATTGCCTCATTCTTGATAAGACAACGTAGTATCACCCAGCAAGAACTTCATCAATCTAGTGAAAAAGTTTCAGAAACCTGCAAAGACCTTGGATATCAGGGGGACATGGTACAGTTACCGCACAACCTTTAATTTTACAGTTTTTCGTCACCCACTCTCAATATAGATTCCTTGGCACAGTGCTTTATCTTTGGTTGCAAATAACGCAGTCCCAAATCGTCAATGAAAATGTTCAACTAACACAGTGTCCTCGGGCTCTCAGTTACAAAACTCGTAATGCCCACAGATGTTGCGCCAACACACAAAAGGAGTAGTTCTAGTTCGGCGCTTGTCCTGTGTCCTTCTTTTGTGAGTTGTCTTTCACGCTGCATTTTAAATCAACTCGCACAGCCTCGTACACTACTACGACCTCTCTTTACTCGACATACTAAACTGATCAATTGAATAAAGGAAGGAAGTTTTGAAGGCTTGCTTTTTTTTTGGAGCACATTTTCATTAATTATTTGATCAGACAAAGTTTATGAAAAGGCAATTTGATCTAAAATGCAAATACAATGTTTGTGAGACCCGAGTTTTATAAATATATATTTATTGTTGTGCCACCACCAAATTGATGATTAAGTGGAGAAAATTAACGAAAGTGCATCTGGTCGAAAGCAGGGGCGTAGCCAGGGGGTGGCACACCGGGCACATTTTTTTCTCTATGGCACAGACATCGAAAAATGGCAAGGAGCCTCATTGAAATCAAGGTGTCGCCTCAAAAACACTTTAGAATTAACACAGATGTTCCGGCTCCCATACAGGGGCCTCGTTCACAAGAATTTTGTGAACGATGCCCCTTGCACAGGATCCGGAACATCTAAAGTGTTTTTTGGTCGGCATCTTGTTTATACTTTTTGACCAGTCTAATCAAAATCTGCAAAAAGAATAGCAACATCTCCGTCGCCTTTGTCCTGATCAAGTGTCCTCGTCCTGCTTTTTTGTCATCGTCACTGGCACATACGTGCGACATTGTTCTCCTGCAAAAAAAAAAAAAAAAAAGCAGCTTATTCCAATTATGCAGGTTCAGGAAGTAGAGAAAGAACGTAGTCACTGAAGGAATGGCTTCATCTGAAGCACGCGAACAAGTTCTGGCGAACGTCTTCGACACTTTGAACACTGCTGGCAGTCCAGAATGACCTCGTAATTAACGACACTGATGGTGCACATAACCTTGTAAGGTCCAAAGTATCTCTGCAGCAGTTTTTTGGAGAGCCCTCGAAGACACATGGGTGTCCAGACCACACTCTCAAACCCAGAATATGTGTGAGACCAGTCTGTGCCAGAAATTGTACTGCCGGGCACCGCAGTCCTGTTGTTCGGTGATTTGCGACCAGGCAAGTTGCCAAGCTTCTGCTCCCTGTGTAAAGACTTTAGCGTCCGTCTCATCTGCATCATTTTCATGGGGGAGTGTTGCGTCTGGTGCTGTAATATCACGGCCATACACTAAACTAAATGGCATCATCCGAGCGGTCTCCTGGCGAGCCGTGTTGTAAGCAAATGTGACGTAGGCTAAAATATCATCCTAGTTCATGTGTTCTATATCTATGTGCATGCTGATTATGTCGGCCAGGGTCCTGTTGAGACGTTCAATTAGCCTGTTATGCCGTAGTGTTCTTGTGAGCAGTACCACTTAGTCGCAAAACGACGTTTAAGAGCTTGGCTATGAATGCTGTACCGCTGTCAGTGATAATTATTGTGGGAGTGCCATGTCTTAAAAAGATGGCTCTGATAAAGAATTGCGCTGCTCCAGCCGCACAGCTCCTGTCTCAGTGTATTGGGCAAAGTAATTGGTGGCAATGATTGTCCACCTGTTTCCGGTCATTGACGTAGCAAACAGGTGGAGACGAGTTGCTAGAGAAAAGAAACACTTTTTTGTTGTTATAGCTCATAAGAATATGCTTAGGAATCCTTGCCAATTTTTTCTCCCTCACAATGTTGCATTAAAATAAAGGAGAAATACTTGAAGAATATTCGAATTCTCTTCGCACCAAAGATTTTGATATTTGCACAGCTCTACAAATAAGTAGGGATACACCAAATCGCACAAAAGGACAAAAATGACAATGAAAGGACAATGTTGCTTTAAAATATAGGAGAAATAATAGAAGAATATTCAAACTCTCCTTGCACTAGAAATTTTGATATTTGCACAGCCCCACAAACAAGTAAGGATACACCAAATCGCACAAAAGGACAGAAAGCCGTGAAGATCTTCAGTGTGCCATCATTAGCCATTAAAAAAAAAGCATGCACCTTTAGGATACATTTATTTTCGTCAAAGTAATGAAATATCTGTCAACAAACACTGGCCGAAGCTTTAAAAAAATATAAAAAGAGTTTGTAGGAGAAACAGGTAAATCATGCACACAGCAGATTTCTTTCTGGGATAAACACTATGAGAACTTCCTTTTTCATCAGAACCGCAGCTTATTAACAGCGTTACTAGCAAGACTTTTTGCGTAATGGGACATTATAGGAAATATTCTTCTAATAAAAAAGCTTGTTCCTGACAAAGCTTGCCAGAAGAAGTGTGTGCAGTAAAGTGGCTTGTTTAGAAATGACAAAAAAGAAAACAAACTGTACTAACAAAAATAACACCTAAATTAGGTCTGGCATTAAATCAGCCTGGTCACTCAGGGTAAATAATGGTAAATCACTAAAACACTACCTTGTTTAGCCAGTACGAATTTGTCAAATTATGGGGAAACAGACAAAAAGCAAAATAAACCGTGCCAGCCTGTTCTTTCGCCCTCTGTGTACCGAGCAGTATGACAACAAAAGATGGAACAACAAAGTAGAACATAAAAGTTGGTGACAAATGCGATGTCGTCACAAGTACAGTGACTGTAGCCTGTGTAGTAATGCTAAATTGAGTGCATAAATAACAAAATAGTAAGGAGCAATAACAATTGTTAGCACAGACACAAAGAGGTCAATGGCTAAAAACGCACGTATGGGTTGAGCACATGACACCTCTGCACAACCATGTCCAGTAAGGCTATGGGAATGATGAATGAGTTCTGCAGAGAGCAACTGTGTCTAGCATTTCGGCACGAGTGGCAATGTTATCAATCCCAAACTGCAGTAATCCTTCGAGCAGATGAGATGGGTGATGAAAAGCTCTCAGGAAATGAGCCTGAGTAGTGGTCGCTGAGCAGGATAACAGCATACTTGAAGAGTATGCAGATACAATTTTAACTTGAACTGCTAGAATCGCCGGAAGTGTCCCCTCTGACCACAACATGGTCCTTTCCAATGAAAGCTGGCATCATTTCCTCGCTTATGATTCGATCGAAACCACGCATATAAAGACTGCGCAGCTTGTCCAGAAGGTTGGGACCTTCAAAGGACACCCAAATCCCTTTCCCGTTAGTAAGCGTAAAGGAATCGTCCACAGGATTCAGGTCGCGCCCCAACGTAGCAAGAGCAGCATTCCAGTTATGAAGGCGCCGTTTTGAGTCTTTGTCAAGGGCTTTTCGGTCGCCTGGATCTTCTTTTCTCACGACGGGAACTTCCAGTGTACCCGGTTCAATCTGCAAGAGAAATGCAGAATTGAAGCTTGCGTGCAAGTGACACAAGAAGGGTGTTTTATACTAAAGTATCGTCACAGCATTTCAATCCTTCTTTGCTGAATGGATACTGTAAAAAAATGGGAAAAATGATGAAAATATCAAAATAACCCTCTGAAGATGTGAGTGTTCTGCTAAGTGGAGTTCATTCCACTCATATTTTAACGGTTGGCTGTACTTCTGGAGGATTGTGAGGCTGCGAGGAGCTGCGAAGAGACGGCCATAACGTCAAGTGTCCCCACGACGGAAGCAATATGTCTGTCCAGCTACTCCCCTACATCCCTTTCACATCCCCCGACAGAAAAGGCACTCGGAAAGCAGGAGCGTTGCGTGCTGCTGGTGGTAGTGTTCCTAGAGCACACTGCAGGACTCTTGCCACAGCTGGCACACTCATTTTCCAATACGTTAAATGTCACCTTTTCTAGTTCATGACACAGCCACTAGCCACACACGACACTAAGCACTGAGTGTCGTGTGTGTTACTCGGGTGGACGTGCGAGTGTTTGAGAGAGTGAAGGTTGCGCTGATTAACATGCAATATGACAGCCATTAGATGCAGCAGCTTATAAAAAATGCATTAAATTCATAGTTTTCTGCTAGTTTCTGCCTGAAATTAAGGTCTCACCAATTTGAGCACCCAAACTTCAAAGTGGGCTGAAAATCCTTGCAGTGAAAATTTTGTTTATTATTTCCTTTAGCGAGCACTGGCATAAGTTTAAGAAATTTTTGCTTTGTTCCTGCACGGCTGTGAGACCTGAGGAAGTATTAAACATAGCCAATCCAGTGATACACTTGGCCCACTTGCCATGACACCTTCCCTTGCACAGCGCAGGTATCAGCCAAATGTTGCAGAAGCATTTTGTGTGATTTTAGTAAATTACTACAATTCTTGATTGTTTCTGTAGTCTGTGCTATTTTAGACCTTGTTAGTTTACTTTCAACTGGTTCTGAGCATTCCTAGCCTTGTTTTTAGGCTTGTACTGCACTGCATGTGACATGCATCAGTGGACGGATAACAAGCCGGATCCTAAAGTGCCTGCACTAACGGCATTGTGGTGCCTCTGAATGCAGGGAATACATTCTTAGTACGAGTGCCCTGAAAGAGAACTTTTGGTTTTGACATTGAGTGGGCAGTTTCAAGGTGATGCATCAACGCAGTTTGTCCAAGTCGTGTGGAGTGACCACTCGTGAAGTACCTTCAGGTCTGTTGTCTGCCCGTCAAACACGATGATTGTCATCCAGCGACTCCGACAATGTTACAGTGATATTGACTGTGTGTAGCACACACTATGTCATATATCCAACAAACTCTGTTGACTTGTCAAGATAATGTCTATTGCAGAGAGGCTGCTATGCAGATGCAGGGTGCTTTGAAATTGACCTAAATTCATGATGAATTTCATGAAACGCTCCCAATTCACAGAGTTAAGCCCACTCAAGGCAGGAGCTGTCTATTTTGCACGCATTTCCTTGGTCTGGCATTTTCAGTGTTTCAACAACTCGGAGTTTCTGAGATAAATGCTGATCTACCACAGCAAGCAGGTCGCAAGAAAAAAATTGGACTTACTGTTTCCTAAAAGAAAAAAAAAAAACTTAATCGACGACATCGAATATGTAAGCTTGCCAATTTCAAGGGTTGTCGTGAACCTGTATGCACACTGCATGATGATCATAAGTAATTGTTTCCTCAGAAAGGCACAGCTGAAAGTCGCGCAGACTAGCGGCGTTCAGGAGTGAACTAGCCAAACTGTCGCTCGACAGCGTACCTGTATCAGCAAGTGCGAGCTGCAGCAGGCGTGGAACACCACCTCGAGGTCTCCGTTGGGCACGTCTAGTTTCTGCATTGGTGCGTCCGCCGTCGCCCTTTCCAAGGCCAGCCGCAAGCGGCGCACTGCGCGTTCCTGCGGTGCAAACATGGTCACGAGTGGCAGCCCAGGCCACAGGGCCACGTAGTACGCCTCGTGATCGGCAGACAGGCTCTCCAGTCTGTGCACGAGCAGACATGCGAAGACAGTGCCCTCGTCCAAGGTCCACGTTAGCGTCACCTCGCTGCCGTCAAAGCGCAGCACCGACGCCGTGCGTGACAGGACCCGGCCAAAGTCGGAGAGAACCTCAGATTTTTGGAAGCGAATGGCGTGCCACGGCCGAATGCTTCTACGCGGCAGCAACCAGCAGTGTAGCCAAGCGAGGCACTGCAGCCGTTGGCTCAGCACTGCGGTACGTTGCAAGGCGCGGATGATGTTTCTGACGGCACGGCGACGCGTGCAGTTCTTCAGCAGCGGTAGCCACGGGACGAAAGCGTCGTCCAAGGTCCAGAGCAGGGCCGGCGACAGTTCCTCGAGCCACGACTCCAAAAGTGCCAGGTCGGCAGCTGTCATCGTATACAACGTCGGCTACCCGCCGCGTCGCTTCTTGTTGGCGCGTTCGTAGCGAGCGCGGACAGTCCGCAACACGGAGGAAGGAAAGGTCCGCAACGTCGGAACTCATCGCACCGAGACAGATAAGTGAAGCAATAATGGCGAAGAGTACATGTAGATGTATGTAATATCCCTTTAAATGGGCGGCGTGTGCCGCCACCTAGCTACCACAGGCAGAATAAAAGAAATGTTTGTATTCGTTTTTTTACGACCCTAAATTTTTTTTTTGCTATGACAACTTGTATGCACTGATTGGCTACAGTGAGGTTATGGTGGCTAGAAATGTGCGCCGAGGTAGCTAGAAATGTGCGCTAATTGACTAAGTGAATTGCCATGACCTCTCTGATTGGCTTAAAATTCCGTCTTTACAAAATTTGACAACATGGCGGAATTAGACAGTGTCCAAATACCACCCCTGGATTAGAGTGTACTAGAAGTGTTGATTGGCGTGACCGCACCTCGCCGCCTGATCCCTTTCCTTTCATTTCTTGATACCTTTCCTTCCTCCGTGCTTAGAGGTGTGCGCCGAGGCGATTTCGACCGGCGGCGGCGTGGGGGTCGTCCAGAGTCGGCGGCGGCGGCGTTGTCGGCGCACGCCGGTTTTTTCATCGGCGGCGGCGTGCGGCCAATTTTCGTCGGCGGCGGCGGCGTCGGCGGCGCAGAAACCGAAACTGAAAATTCAAAAGGCTCTTTTGCCACAGGTTACTCAATTCGTTGAAATTCAGGGATTTTCATCCAAATAGCATAAATGACACTACACAGATGTATCGACATCCCTATGAATGGAAAGCGTTTGGTAAAATAGTTTTTATTTTGCATTCATAAAAAATAACGCGTATTTCAATATAAGTGCATGTTCTACCGTGAATGTGCAGCACTTTGCTTTTTTTTAATTTAAGATGCAGCAATTTGTTGCTGTTGTTGGCTATGTCATACTTTATGAAACCTTCTTTCATTGAACAATGAGCAAGCAGTGACGCACGTCACTCATTTCGCTTTTTCCGAATCCGATCTTACTTTTACACTGTACGCTGCACAAAAAAGAAGCACCTCTGCTTCGAGTTTTTTTGTTGCGATTGCATGAAACCGATTTTTTGAGTATCTGTCATGCTTTGAATGTAACTTTCCTTCAAACGAATCAAAATACCTACTTTTCACAATGTGAGAATCTTTTATGCAGCGGTATAGGATGTGGAAGGAAACAAATCTGCGCATTTATTCAACTAGTTCTCAGCGCGGTGTTCAATGAATGAAGTGTATACATGGGCGTGGGCGAGGCGGGTGGTGCAAAAAGGACACTTGAACCCTTCAAGCTCCACCAGCACTTGCTACCCACTCTGGCGACACCAACACGACCTACTCCCTCAGTCGTGATGCAAGTTGAAAGAAGGGTTTGCATCCCCCCAAGACAAAAACCTGTCGATGGTCATATGTGCAGATGAGAGCAAATGCAATATTTGCTCAGATACACAACCCATACTGGTCACGAGCTGGGCGTCCGTTGACCACGCCTGCAGAAAACGTTGACTCCCCGACCCCTTGGTGTTTGGTCAGGGGAGGGAAACACCCCTTGCAAATGGGCCCCATTAAAATTTCTCATAAAAACGTCACAAATAGGAATGCTTGATAAGTATGTATAAAACATTCAACTGTTCAATGCTTTTTTGTAGCGTGTTCACGTGCTCAATACCCATCAGATGTGCGAGAAATCGAAATAGCAACTGCCACTCTCGACTTGTTCCGGAAAAAACACAACAGAACAATGCAATTACGAGTGCTGGGAACCTTTGTTTTTTTGTATATTTGATTTCTAGGCATGATTTGAATTATTATATAAACAAAATTAAAACCTGCAACATATTAAAAAAAGGCTGCTATTGCAAGATGTGTGTTGCAAGACGTGATTTTTCTAGACTTACGTCTCTGCAAGGCACATCTGGTGTCACAAGCTTGTAAGTGTCCCCCCTTTTCCCCACGACATCTCCCGATCCCCCCCCCCCCCCCCACCTCTCTAATAAAAAGGCCCCAATGTAGGCCTCCGTGATTGCCTACTGGCGCGCGGTGGGCCCTTCCGGTGGCTAGGTCCAACAGTGGCGATTTCGACTTGCTTTATTGGAGGTGCTGAAGGATCAAGAAAAGGCCGATATTTGTAAATTTCTTGAGAGTTCAGTGATAGTTTCTTCATGAATACCGTGGATTATTGGACCTCACTTTGTGTATAATGCTCCAATAAAAAAAATGGTTTCATCCTGTGTCACTGCAGAGTCAGAAGCCATCACATGTGCAGGCATCATTAAGCTTCTATATGACATTGCTAAGGTTCAGTACATTTGTACAAATAATTCTCGTTAACTGAACATTTTGAGTATAATCCTTGCTTGGGTTAGTATGTGTGAAACATAAATTTGAGATTTAAAATTATCATTGTGGGTTTCTGCAGCAAAGACACATTGATTAAAACTGATGACTCCGGAGCTACGGCAGAGGTAACATTCGTTCTGTTTTTTTTCGGTTACGGTAACGGTAGTGAGTTTCCTTTTTTATGTATCTATATAACGTGGAGCCGTGAAACGTTCCCCTTTTTCTTATTTGAGTAACGAGTGAGGTATTTAGTTACTTTTTACTGTAACGGATACATCAATAAATAGACTTACAGGAGTGATGTCGGCCGACACCGTCAGTTGTTCCGGTCAATAGGCTGGCTGTAAACATTACATGGATATATTCCTTTCACCCAGCACGTGATAGAGAAGGGTCACTCGACCATTAAGGACCTCGACCTTTGAGAAATACACAACAGCTTCTTAATGATATGCATATCATCCCACCGAAGCGTGCACTTCGTTTCATTAATATTTACAGTCAACGTGAGTGCTGTCGTCACGCCGTATGTTTTAGGTAGAAATTTATCCTACTCAAAATACCCAAAGACGTCGATCCACCTTGCAACGCGTGGCCACCCACTGACGGTTCTGTATGAAAATGGCATCCACAGTGAAACATGTTGCATCTGCTGAAATTTTATCGCAACATTATTATACTGCCACGCTCACTTGTATTTTTATGTCATTGTCTTGCGCAAAGGCACTGCCGTAGTGGTTCAGTAGCTAAGGTACTCGGCTGCTGACCCGCAGGTCGTGGGATCAAGTCCCACCTGCGGCTGCTTTATTTTCGATAGAGGCGAAAATGCTGTAGGTCCATGTGCTGCGATTTGGGTGCATGTTGAAGAACCCCACGTTGTCAAAATTTCTGGAGTCCTCCACTACGGCATCTCTCATAATCATGTGGTGGTTTTGAAACGTTAAACACCACATATTAATCAGTTTCCTTTCGCAAAGGACGCTTGGCTGTCTGCGAAAACTCTACATTATTTTAGAATCTCCTGATAAGCTTGAGACACCTACGATATGAATGCTACGCGTATAAATGGCGACGTACCTTCGCGCAGATCATTTTACCGACGACCAATGCTCTAATTGCCGCTATCTGTGTAAAGCACGAATTTCTAGTACTTTGCACTTTCCTATGCACATGTTCACTCAATAAAAAGTGTCGTCTTGAGCAACCCACGTACCATATTTTTTGCCGTCGCAACCACGTGACAATGCCGTAAGTGACATGAGAACGCTGAAATGATCGATACAAAACAGTGAGATGGGGCGTAAGTGCACGCCCAAGTTTGATTTGAGATGCGTATACCACAAGCTATTTTCTTCTATAGAACCAATATGATGCGGATTTGTTAAAATACTGTTAAGTTGAATGTCAAGAAAGGAAGAACACCAACTTGGAAAGAGACAGTGGAGACGAAAAGTGATAGCTATTCACGTAAAGTTTGATCGGTCATTCCACTATCTCAGGTGTATTCGAAAAATGTCGCGCTGATTTACTCTATTGAAAGCAGTCTATTGCGAAAATGTTTTGCAGAGAAAAATATTTTTATAGGTGACCGAAATTCCGGCTATAGGATGGGCCCTATATCGAGTCATAAGATAAAAGCACATTTACCGAGTGGGTCTATGTGGGCTCCATTTATTTTGCCGACCTAGTGTTCCGAATATTTAAAACCTCTTGACGTTCCGGCTTGTATAGCCGAGAATTTTATTTTTCGAATTATAAGACTGTTACTACCTCCCCCTTTCCCGGAACTCGTTCTAGGGTTGGTCCTTTGAAAAAAACCAGTCATATATCTTTAAAAAATGCTTGGATATTGACTATTCATAACTCTCATTTAAGGATGTGGAAATGAAATGACCATCACTAAATGACTGATGAGGTGAAATATTAACATTAAAAAGCATAGTAAACGTGACTAAAAAGCTAATTCTACAAAAACAATGTAACCTGAACTAATGAAGTCACCATACATCTAAAACCTCATGCAATGTATATTGCATACCTGCAAGGTGCAGTTATTCAGGCGCTTTTTGCACTGAAATTTGGTCACGGAGTTAATCCCGTTCACGGTGATGCTATTTTTAATTTTAACGGTTGAATATCTAACGAAGCATTAGGAAATTCTTTGCATGAAACACGTATTTTTTTTTTTTTTGCGATGTAATTGAGCATTGTATACATTGTGCTGACACGAAGTTTAATGCAGGTGATGTCTTTATATTGTACACCGTTCGGTGACTGTGGTAAAATAGAAACAGCAATTTATGTTAATTCATGCTACAAAACTCACGTGACCTGCTCCCAGAGAACAGAAGAATGCATAACGAAGTGCGTTACTAATGAACGGAAGAATTAAATAATTCTCGGTCTTTAATGTTGTTTCTGTAGTCCAATCTACAAACGTTCGTATTAAACGAGCATGACGGTACGAAGGCATGGAATTGGGTTCTGCAGCATGTTGTGACACATGTGGCACTGCAGGTCACATTTATTACGCGACATCGGAATCCACACTGAGCTTGATCTATGATTATCTACTTAATCAACGGAGTATGAGTGCTAAGCTCCGGTTTTATTATTAATGTGGCTTCCAGGACGAGAAAGCAGCACGATTCGCGAGCAATCGAGCACCCATTCTGTCTTTCTATTGCGTTGAACTGCTTGTGCCATCAGATGCCACTTCAGTTTTTTCTTGAATAATTGTGGTGATTGGGAAAGTTGTGAGTGCCAAACAAGACGTTAACAAGAACGAGAGAGACAGGACAGATGCTTGTGAACGTCATGTGGAAGCATTAGTTTGCGCTTGAAATTTCCCGATAGCAATGCGCCATCTGGCTGAATTTAAAGTTTTGTTAAAATGTAGCAATGGCACAGACTATGGGCTTTTGTCATGTCATTTGCTACCAGTTAAACAGCGGCGGCGTATTTTAAGGTACCATGAAAATTGTCGCGGTCATATTTCAAGAAGGAAGGAGGCAGAAACGCACCGTTCATGTCATACGTGATCCTTTATCACTCGCGGAAATAAATTTATTGGTCGAAGAATTCTGTTACCTGGTCGAAGAATTCTGTTACCTCTCGGCAATCAGAGAGGCTTTTAATTCTCGAGTCTCTTTATGAGATATTGCTGCCATCTTTTTCCAACAGGCTTGCAATTCTGTTGTACTGATACAACATAGCAATGACCGTGTTTTTGTAGATTTTTTTTTCGTTCCCATTTAGACACTTTTCCATTCATAGACATCTTTGAAGCGCGTAAGAACTTCCCGTCGCCCCTCACATGTCGTTGCATTCGTCCAGTCCACATTGCAAACGGCTTGATGGCAAAGTTGTTTCCACGCTCAGGTTTCTCGTACCGAAGCTTTCGCGCGCTTTGTGCACTTCAAGGAATGCAGAAAGACTACAAAACAACGCAACGAGCTCTACACCGTGCCATGGGGACTGGTATGGGGCAAACTTGTTGCGAGTGGTCTCGCAGTGTTCTGCCATTGTGCTTCGTTCGCTGTTCCGTGAGCTCAAGTTTGGTCGACACGTGGCGTCGTTGCGGCGCCATTGGTGTCGTGTTTCCCGTGTCTTTTCTTATACACAGTATTCTGCGAATAAATGCCTCTGCGTAGCCGCTGGTGCCGAGGTCGCGGATTACGTTTTTCCTTCTTTCCTTCCGCAGCTGTGGTGACAATTGGTGGTTAGATTATCGGTTATTTCTTTACTTATTTTAGTTTTTTCGTTTAGCTAGTTTTCTGTATTCTTGCCCAAGAAAGGTGATGCAGATTTTTTTTTTCTCGTGGGAATGACCTTAGGTATCTGCGTACATGGTTGCAGCTCCACATTTCCAAGTTGTACGACTCGGACTGCCCTGCCGACGGCCCCTATTATCTTTCTGCTCTAGCAGCCATGACCGTCACGTTCTTCCAAACCTTCTCCTCCTACCTACTTCTAAACTATTTTCTCCACTCTCCCATTTCCCTTCAAGGGACTAAGCCGTGGTCTCGCAAGGAAAGATGGTGTCTTTTTCTTTTTCTTCAGCCACACATTCATCCATTCAGGGGAAGCTTGCATGCAGTAACTGGTTTGGAAAGCAGGTAAGGTTCGCGGAAAGTCACCTCACCTACCCTGATTTGTTCCGGGTCAACGCTCTCGAGGTGCGCCAAAAGAGGCGACAACACGAAAGTCATACTTCGAATTCTTTAGGGCTGTTGGCTCCCCTCGTCAAAAACTCTTTGGAGACGCCTGACTGACTGACGGCCTAGGAAGAGCTGTCGGAAATCAAGGCAGCTTGATTCGTTCGACGTGCCACGAGACGCGCTGAATAATTAGCCGAGAGGTTGGGATCCGTCGTCAGGTATGTTTCCCACACTCTGTGGTGCTTTCAAGTCTTCCACTCCCCCAGGCCCTAGCGCTGCAGACCCTATTTTGCACGTGCGATGCAACGTTATTGCACTGTGCTGCGTTGTGCGTATTATTGCACTATGACCTACGTTGTGTTTCTCTCTCGCCGTGTGACGAACTGAACATGCATCCTTTCTATTTCCTGGGTAGAAAAGAAGGCAGTGTTTGACTTTCTCTCTCTTTCTCCTTCTCGTTTTTTTTTTATCTTTATTCGCTGCGCCGTGCTCCCTGCTGGGCTGCAGAAATTAGGCGCCTTCTTCTAACCACTACCCCCACCATTTGGGGGACGGAGATGAAGACGACAATTTCTTTGGACTGCCCTGGACTGAATGGACATGCAGTCTGTCCATTTACAGTGATCTGCAAGGCCGCTTTCCTGTAAGGTTTATTTTCTAGCCAAAAACTATCGTTCACAGACTGCTTTTCTCCCTCATTGTGTCTTTATCTCTTCGAATTCCAGCGAATGCACGCGAGCACGCGAGTACAACAAAATGTCACCTCTCCAAATTCCAGCAAAGGCACGCGAGCACAAGATCTCAAAAAGGTGAATGGCAAAAACAAAATGAGCGAGAAAAGCCGTCTGTGAACGAGAGTTTATGGTTGGAAAACTAACCTTACAGAAAAGCTTCCTTGCAGATTATTGCAAACTGTCTATTGTTTTCTCCTGCAGAGAATTTTAGGAAGACCACTGCTTAAAATGCGAACACCGAGACGCTCTGAACCAGCTCTCAGAAGCTCTCATCAAGCTTCCATGATGCTACCTTTAGTGTGTAAATAGTGAACATAAACGTTGCTCTTATCAGCCCCGGCTACTCTGCTTGACTTCTACCTGACACTTGGCTAGCTCCTTGGAACACATCACGAGCAAGCGGAAGGGCACGGAGTTGTAAAGATGAAAATGTGCAACATCACATCGCTTTTATTACGTGACATATTCGTTCTCCGCCGCATTCGCCCGATCGGGTCCACATCTAACTTTCCAGTTTTATAGCGACGACACACCGTTGATTGCGGTCACGTCATTGAATGTCATATAAACAGCGGTTGCATTATTTATTTGCAAATTACTTCTTCATAAAGTATGGTGAAGTAATTTGTTATTTGGTCACCTCAGGAGCCTTCTAACTTGACTTATTTTTTATCAAGACTTGAATATAATGTTAAGTTTTATTTGGTTGACTCTGAGCATTACCTTCGCAACAGAAGTACATCTGTCAGCGACAATCATTCTTAACCTCTCCCAGTGCCAGTAGGTCCGTTCAAGTTACGTCATGAAAACCAGTTTGCTGAACTATGTCATATATGACATGTCGCTCAAATGTCGGTCTCTGGATTTTTGATGAATCCAGCCGTCTTTGTAAATTGTCTACTGGCAAGTTTTTAAATTTTGTTTTGTTCTTTTTAAATTTGGTGGTCTCAGACAAGCTTATTACGCCTCTTCTCACCACTGGATAGCCGTTGTTACGCGCGGCGCCTGGGCCAACGGGGGAGGGCCGCGTTCTTTGTTCATCAAACAAGTCACCGAAGGGCAGCCAGCCTGCTGTCCGCCGTGTACTGTCCATCTTAGCCGGGAAGTAAGGTGGCATTCCGACACCATAAGACGTTCGACGAGGCGACCACAATGGTTTCTTGGTGCCACAGGTGCAGTGTGGTGGCCACGCCCCTATCAAAGACCTTGACTTGAGCGAGTGTGAGCGGCACCGTCAGAAATGGCGTGTGTGTCTCGTGATTCAACAGCGCATTCTGGACCCATTCCCTGACTAAGTCAAAACGTACAATTTATAGTGAGCCACCCAGCTCATTCGCAAGAGACCTCTCGCCCTGTCTGTACAGAATGTAATAAATCCTCTGTTAAGTTTGCCATCTTACTCCTGAGTGCACATGCGTTTTATTTTCTGTCTTTCTACACGCCCTTTCTTGCCCCTATTTCTCAACCCCCAGTGCTAGGCAGCAAACCGTATGCCAAGATATGGTTAATCCCCCGGCCTTCCTTTCTCTCTCTCTTGCCATCTTACTGCCTTGGCATCTTCATCCCGGGAATCCAATGTCTTAAAAGGCCGGTACAAACAGATAAGTTAAACAATAAAACAGACGGTTAATATTTTCTGCAGCATGTTCAGACGCTGCATATAGGTGGTCATCCTCGAAAATTATCAACTATAACACCACGGACAGGTTCTGATATACCCTGGGTAGGTTCGAGCATGTATTATGCTTCGACGCTTTTAATCTTCATTAAACTTCTCCCTTTCGATTTCGTCCTTCGGGGTTTTGTGTAGTTCTTCATCTAACGCCTAACCTCCCTGTCCTTCCTCATTTATTCCTCCTCCTCCCTTCATCTAACGCGCTGCATTCGTGCTGCACTGCTACCACTTCATTTCTTCTTTATATACGCCCTGTTTCGGGCACAATTATAGGCTGCCATCTTGGACTGATAATGAAGCCGTTTTTCATCCGTATGAATATTCGAATTGTGCTATGGCGAACTCGCACGCATCAAAACGCTGGGCCATTACATTCAACGTCGTATCACCATAATCACAGCTAATTACGACACAAAAAACAGCAAAAATTGCTTTTGAGTCTAAGATGGCAGTGTCTATGCTTTACTGTAACTGTTACAATTATTTTTTGTCAATTTGTCCAATATGTCATTTCATGCAGCGGCCGCCGAACTCGTTCCGCTGTTCATAGTGGTACTCTCGGCCTCTGAAGCTGGATGAAGATAACTAAGAAGCCTGGTTTTTACTGGCTACATAAAATGTGAAACGAGGCTATAAATCAAGATGAAAAAGAAGACAAATCTATGAAAAGTCCGTACTGGCGCATAAATGGCGCGCCGATTGCGCCGATGAAAAACGTCGGCGGCGGCGCGCCGATCAGTTCGCGTCGGCGGCGGCGGCGCGCCGACCAGTCGGCGCACACCTCTATCCGTGCTTGCTATAGTGTACTAGAAGAGGGCAGTGGGCTTGCTCTGCCGCTCCTCTGACGCAGTTGGTGTCGCATAGGAGAGGTGGCGTCACAAGCATCTTCGATATATGGAGCCTTCATGTGCGTGCCATAGAGTTTCCCACAATACTTACTAGAGGGAACTCTGGCGCTAGTGTCTATGGGAGCTGCAACGCACGGCGCTTCAGCGAGCATGGGAGTGATAGGTAGTACACACATTTGTCTAATATTAGTACTTCTGGCCTGCTTTTGGCTCCGTGTGTTCGTGTGGCTTTGAGTTGTTTTCTTACGAAACAAGTATTAGCAAATGTTCAGCAGTTGTGCTTCACCAATTTATTTTTTAGACTTATTTTTTAAATTGGCTCACGAAGTTCAAAAGGGGTCAATTTTTCTTTCAAAACAAAACCGAAACACAGCAATAAACGAAGCCGCAAGTACGATTCGCCGCCCGCAAGTACGAAGACTAGGCAAATGTGCGTACTACTTATCATTCCCTTGGTCACTGAACGATCGCAGCGCTAGAGTGCCCTCTAGTCACGGAAAAAGGAAAGGTACCTTTCCTTCCTCCGTGCCTCTAGTTAACTCTATGGTGCGCGCGTCTCCGTGTTTCAGGGTGGTGACACAGGGTTGTGACAACTTTGGTCATGGTTGCTTACAGCTGGCTAAAACGGCCGCCATACTTGACAGGCCGCCATGTTGGTTCCAGCATTTTCCGTCAATTCGGACAAGTAGGAAACTGGAACATTCCCACACCCCGTATCCAGATGCTCGTGCATTGCGGAACACAGCACTCACGCATTTTCACTCCAAGGCCCTTGTATAGTATCAGTTAGTGCGAGGATAGTGTCACAGCGGGTGCTAGATCCAGAGCGATGTGGTAGACGCAGCCCATACCACAGCTTGCACCAACGTTTCTAGAACTAGGTAAGTTGCAAAACTGAGCGGTGTTGCGCGGCGCCGCCGCTGCCAGCGACAAATGTGGCGCTGCTGTCGCATCCGGATTCACTCACTGCATGCTCGCTCGTGTCATTCCCGTAACCTCCATCGCCTGTGCATGTTGCAGTGCGTCGATATCTGTGGAGGCTTCTTCCTGCGTGAACAGTTTTGTGCTTAAGTCTGCCCTGTTCTGCTTTGTATGTGTTGCGTGTTTTCACCATGCCCAGATGTTGCGTTCCCGGCTGTAGAGTAGCTACAGAAAATGAGAGACACTACAACATTTCTTTTGTACCCACGTGTACCTGAGCAGCGATAGGTACGGGACCACGCTATTCATCGTGCTGATAAGAAACTGCCTAGCACCTCACGTGTGTGTGATATGCACTTTCACGAGAAGGACATCTTGAAGACTTTCACTCACGTCATATGGTAAGAAGGTACAAATCGCCAGAGCAAAGTGGGAGCTTGTCGAAGGATGCGTTCCACGAATATTCCCGAATTTGCCCGCTTACCTTTGTCGCGGAGCCCGTGACAAAAAAAGCGAAAGCTGCCCGATAGGAGTTGGGTATTTTCCAGAATATCATCGGTGAAAAAGAATAGACTATCTCCGAGCACTGAGTTCGAAGACAGTGAAATAAGTTCCGACATGCCGTCAACTAGTGGCGTCATTTTGCTTCAAGACATAGAAAACGTTTGTTTGCCTGCTGGTAGAAAGTTGTTGAGAATGGCGAGACAAGCCGTCTTGTGGTGTTTCTAGTGCTAAAAAAGCGCCATTTGTGGAGAAATGTGTTGTCGTCGCAGAAGACATGACAGTCACCATTAGCAGCCGTCACCATCGCTTGGCCAAGTCGCCGGGCAACGCAGATACCATCACCCAATCGGCCGAACTTCTGGGGGACATAGAAAAGCTGAAAGTGTGTTCATGTTGTCCCAGTGCGTCAGCAGGCAGACTCGTGAGTAATGACTTCGAAGGGCTCACCGATACCCCAAAGTGCGGTCTCTGCTCGAAGCTTTGGCTGAAGCTGTGTTAACAGGTTTCATTAGAGGAACTCAAGAAGAAGCAGAGGGAAGACATGCTCAAGATAATGGCCGCACGCGTAGCTTTTCGACTGTCTAAGTTGCTAAAGGATGTGACAGACATGAAAAAAAAAGCTGTTTACATAACCAGACAAAAGCCACGAGATTGTGCCATATAGTTGTTATTTATTTTCAAGCACAAAAAACACAGCCACAAGAGACGATGCAAGACATTGTAATTGGGTTTTTCGCGTGTAAAAATCTATTGCGAACGTACACCAACTAGCAACTAACCGAAAGACTCGTGTATGTTATGCTATATATATCAAGCATTGTTTATTGTGGGCTGTTCAGAAAGCCATAATTATGCTATTTTTTGCCTTACACTGCTAAATATTACGCAGTATTAAGTTTCTGCAGCAGCACAACAAATCTCGATAATATACTGTTGGGTAAGCTCTTTAAGAACGGCCGCCACGGCGTCTTGCTACGACGACTACGCGTTTTCGTCTGCTAGCGGAAGCTTGTTGCGCCACCAGTGCCACCAAACCGGAAGCTGTCCCGGCGCCGTGTGCTGAGTAGTCTGACGCGGGGAGTTTTGCAACTTACCTAGTTTAGAAACGTTGGCTTGCACACCCGCGCTACAGTGTACTCGCGCTGGTGGAGTGCGAAGGCGTAGAAACGCTTGGCCGCGAGAACCAACATGGCGCTTGTTGCCATGAAAACCAGTACTGGCAACATTGTGTTTTAGCGGGCGGCGGCAAGTGGTGGGTCAAAGGCTGACACCACCCTAAAACACGGAGACGCGTGCACATAAAGGCTCCCTACTTCGATGGAAGCTTTGTCTGCAGAAGCTGCTCGCCGCTGGCCACTCGTACAAGTTGCGATGCGCGTTTCTTCGATATGTATAATCAAGGAGGTTATACTAAAACTTCTGGAGTGGCGGTCCCGCATACCCGCCAATGTATTGAAAAGAAGCCGCGGCGGCCATATTGCTCAGTGCAGAAGGCGGTGGCGCCTGTCTTGTAGCGCCGTAATGCTGTGGTCGCTGGCAGCCGTGCGTTTCGTTATAGCTACTAAAGCACCGGTTTATTATTTTTAGGCAGCGAGGGAACGTGGGAGTGACTCTAATGCACATATGCTTTACTTTTTCTTTGACACTTAGCGTTTTAGGCGTGTTAAAAAAAATTGCCCGCAGCTTCCCTCGGGGGAACACTGAGGAGGATGCGGAGCATATAATTGGTTAACGGGGTGTTAAAGTGCGACTTACTTGGGTCGATGGCTAAATTGGTTAACGTGGTTGTGAAATGGGGTGTTAAATTGCGACTTACTTGGGTCGATGGCTAAATTGGTTAACGTGGTTGTAGGAGGGGGTGTTAAATGAGTGAACACGTACACACGTATGCGAAAGGGCGGCGCTGGTCGAAGGGACGTCGATCATTGTGTTTGTGGATTCGTTGGAATTCATTTCACCGCGACCTTGGACGTCGGCGCGCAGTACAAACCAACCGACGAGCGGCAACTGAGCAAGCGAGCGCCGACCTTGAGTATATATACAGCGCGACGGCGCATGCACTGTCAGCTGTCGAATGTTCCAGAAGGTGGAGAAGCGCAACGGCGCATGCGCGCGCGTCAGCTGCCGATGTTCTCGAAGCGCGACGGCGCATGCGCGCGCGTCAGCTGCCGATGTTCTCGAAGCGTGACGGCGCATGCGCGCTACATTATACAGCTAGCGAATGTTCGTGAAGAGGAGAGGCGCACGCGGTGTGTAGAGGAGGAAGGGTGCACAGATGGTGGAGGAGTGAAGCGCGCGCGGTGTGTAGAGGAGGAAGGGATGCACAGATGGTGGAAGAAGGAGGAGGAAGCTTGCGGACGGCGCCGCACTACAAGCCTCGAGTATTAGATGCTCCGCATCTAAAAAAGCCAGGCATGCACGGAACGCGCAGCACAGTCGCACCTAAAGCTAGAAAAGCGGTCTTTCAGAGCATTTTCTAAACGCTCATTGGAATGCTACAAGCACACTGCTCTGTACCCACAGCACCATAAATAATAATACATTTTGTGTAGCAGGCCAGCATTCACTATGCTATCCTTCATCATTCTTTGGAGAAGCGTACGCGGTATCCGCTACACACTTGTTGAAAAGTTTGTGCAGTTTTTTTTATGCAGTGGCTGATGATGATGAAGACATATGCGTGAAGTGGACATGCGGCACAGTGAAAGGGTGGTAAAGAACAAGTTTTCCAATGGGTTGCAGCATTAGACGACCCAGTCGTTGAGCAATTCGTATTGTGTGACATCTGGCTGTTTCTCGACGTTATAAAACACCTTCTCATTCTTTTCCCGACATCAAGTCTGCCTATGGCCAGTTCAGAAACAAGTTACAAGCACTGGCGTGGCTCAGTGGTAGAATACTGGACAAGCACGCAGCGGACCCGGGTTGGAATCCAATTGTGTTATTGGTGTTCTTTATTTACCGAGTTTTTTTTTGTTCTATACTGGTTAGGGGCGGCGGCGGACAACTACACCGTCGCAAGTGACCTGTGTTCTGACCTCATAACAACTGTCGCTGTAAAAAAAAAGTACTGAAGGATTTCAATTCGCAATATATGTTTCCACAGTTGCCTCACAGCAGAAGTGATCAGTTAGGAGATACAAGGAAAGTATAAGTTTCACTCGCATGCAACCATAAGCCCTTGGCGAACAACAGTGCAGCGTGTGTGCAAACTCTTTTTATCAGGGGGGGGGGGGAGGGGGTGTCTTTTACCTTTTCACGTACTCGTTTGAGAAGCTCCTGGATATACAAGGAAAACGATGCTTGGAAAACTTGCAATCGTTCCTCTGATGATACGTTCTGCTCCGTTATCTGGTCAACGAAATTCCGAGAAGCATCAATACATTTTAAAAGGCCCCATTGGTACTGCTGCGTACGATGTCGTACCCTTCTTTTTCAGCTGTTATTTGTACCTTGTTTGTGTTTTTTTTCAATTTTTGTTTTATTTTTGTTTTTTTGCCTGTATCATTATTTTGTGGGTGAAGTTAAGGGGTGGCGGGATTTTGACACCTCCATCAATTAGAGGCGCTTTAGGCGAAAGTGTACTTCCCTGAATTTTCAAAGAAGCTCGTTTCCTTTTTCTCCTGCATAAAGAGAAGCATATCGCAACATATCAGAAATTTTAAGACTGGGAGCGTAGTGCTTATGCAAATATAAGAAGCTCCAAATCTCAGAAATGCAGAGCCGGTGCTACATTAGCTACCTGCTACCTTTGGAAAGCGAAGCGCTCACTTCTGTTAGGTACACTCGCGTACTGGCTTTTGTAAGTGCCCATTGAAACGATGCAAACACGGTAGTAATTTTATAAGCTCGTCGTCTCGTTATTTACCTTGTCTCACCGAAGCAGCATGCTTCAAAATGTGTTCTAAACAAAAGTCGTCATTATTATTCTTTTTGACGCTTAACCTTCTTCCCTCATAGCGCACTCTCATTTGCCGCACATTACGACGTCTTCGGAACTCTGAAACGTACAAAAAATTATTCAAAGTATCTTTGTGCACCAGGACGCCAAAAATGAAGTATATGTAGTCACGAATGCAGTCGTAGTCATGAAAATATGTGAGGGAAAGCGAGTGGGCGAAGCGTGCCTACTTGCACATCAAAAGTTTTACCCGGTGTCCGCTTCACACGATTCGCGCAGCCAAATGCTACTCAAGAGCCCACCATCGTCGTTTTTTTAAAGTCATCACAGACATGTTCAAAACCATCTTGTTCAATTAGAAGCATCACGCGCAACATTACTGGCACTAAATGAACGCGAAAGCCACGTACGCTACAATGCGCCCATCCACTTTCTGCCCCTGAGCAATATGGCAGCGGTCGGCTTCAGCCACAGAGCCCCTCCGCCACTCCAGAAGATTTAGGATAACCTCCTTGTGTATAATAAAATTGCTTGTATTGACTTCCCTTTGACTGTACTGAGAGCGTATGTTGCTCTCTTTGCGATAGATTTGCCGAAAGTCAGTCCGATGATAGCTCATGCAGATATGCTTGCTCCTTTCTAGTGCGACGCAGTTAATGCTTTTTTTTTCTTGAGGGCGGGCGAGCTTGAGTTCTTTGCACATTTTGACAATACACTACATTTGTTCAGGCCACATCGTATTTTCCCCAATATAGCACCTCGCCGAGCCCAAAAGGACGGTGTACAACTCAAAATATACGGTTTCATACAATTACCAGCCATGTACCTCGATCTAGGTGCACATTAGAGAACCCCAGATGGTCGACATTTCGAGAGTCCTCCACTACGGCGTCTCTCGTAATCATGTCGTGGTTTCGGGACGTTAAACACCAAATATTAATATTATTACAGTGACCAGATTTACGGTTACATGCTTCGTAGACCTAACCTAAAATGATTTTGTAGCAAGATTGTGCTCTGCCTTCCACCAGATAATTAGAAAACAGTGCACGTTCGCTTCCTAGCCGAGCTTTAACATGTGGGCGTGCTGGCTGAGTTTGTGCCTTTGCTATGATGAAATGAAATGGTAGCTGAAGTATCTTTTGTTTCAATTCGGTTGTTCCACATGGCACAGTAGTTTTCTCTGGGTTTTTAACAACTATAATTACGCAGTTATGTTAGGCCTGTGTACAAGCTTCTGTTACTGCCATGCAGCTCTTATTTTCAAAACTGAAGCACAATATTCAACCACTGATTTACACACACTTTATTCACTTCGTGCGCAACGGCTCAGCTTCAGCTGCTTTGCCGCTTTCCTTCTGTGTCACGGTTCAGTCCTTTCACATAAAAATGAAGACGTGTAACAACGTAAAGACTAATTACTTTCGCTGTGAGAGTAGCTGCATGCACACTGCAACTGTAGCGAGAGAGGAAGACGGGACGGCGGACAACGCGGTCGTGTCGATCTCCCGCCACTTTATTCCACGCTTCAAACGGAGCCGCGGCGGCTGTCCACGTCCGATACGCCAAGTGCGCTAGCTTGTTCTAATCCTCGCGCAGCTTGAGCTAGCCTCAGCTGCACGAGAGGCGCGGCGCAGTGATCCAGAAAGGATGATGGTGATGATGGCACTACAGGGCTCCCCCCCCTAGCGCTTTGCGCGATTTGAAGGCATATGAAAAAGAAAGAGAGCGACAAATGCTATATACATGAACGGCAATCCATAAAGTGTTCATTTGGCAAGTCCAGGTTGTCAACGTTTATGGGCCATTAGTAGGCAGTGTGTCTCCGGTGGGCGACTCTGGGAGTAGCGCAAGGGACGAAGAAGAAAGTGCCGGGTCGCTGTGTTCATAGACACGTCCATCCCACAATTGCGCGGCGGGACCATTCGAATGCGCACCCGCCGTTTCGAGTAGACGCGGCTGACAAACGTGCCCACAGCTGGAACTGTGGACAGGCGCTGAAGAGCTCACGCCGGCAATGTGGGCGAAATAGTGTGAAGGATCGGAACGCACCCATGATGACCGAGCACTGAAGTTTCACAGCCACAGCGGGGTCTCGGACAGCGCACAGGGTGCCGAGCATGCTGTCGACAAGGAGCAGCGTCGCGGTCGTGCTGGTGCGGACGTCTCTGTCGATGAAACACCGGCCTCCGCGTAGCACTGCGACCGGCATGCCGGGGCGTGTGGCCGAATCGACGGATGCGGAAACGCCGTGCATTGCGGCTAGTCATGTGCACGGCAAGTGGTTGGCCCTTGCGTCGGAAAAACCTCGCAGGTGTATGCGCCGTCTTGAAGGCCAATTTCGATAGAAAGTCTGTGCTGAAGAACTTCCAGCATGTCCATATTGCTGTAAGAGTGCAACTCGCTCTGGCAGAAACACTCTGCGAATATATCTTCCTGCTTTTTCACAAAGCCGTACAGCTGACTAGAGGGATGGAGAAGGCCTCTTCGGTCACAATAGTTTGTTAGCCGAGCAGGCTTAAAACTTTCACCAGGTGAGGTCACGGTGAGCAGCTTGACGCAATCTTGTCATTTTGTTCTAGCGTTGACAACGCATTTCTGTTCAACATAGCCAAAAATATGGTAAATGAGCCTGGAGTCTCTTCTGATCATGTGCTGGTTATGGTAATTTGAAGCCTGCGGGCAAGTGTTATGCTGGTGTATCATGATTTTTTTTGTTTTCTCTTCAGCTGCAGTGGTAGCAGCCGTTTGACTGCGCCTCTCTCTATTAGTCGATAGACAACTGCTGCTGCGCAAGAGCTGGATAGCACTTTCAGCCGCCACGCTCGCCCAAAGTTTTATTGATGGCGATGCCAGCACCGCCACCCAGGTGAAGAGAGAAACACACACTGGCGATGTTTGTGGAGCCACCCCAACGCATACTCTCCGCCGGGGAGTAAATCCATAGAGTTTCTTACAATACTTACTAGAGGGAACTCTGGCGCTAGTGTCTATGGAAGCTGCAACACACGGCGCTTCAGCGACCATGAGAATGATGGGTAGTACACACATTTGTCTAATTTTCGTACTTCTGGCCTGCTTCTGGCTCCGTGTGTATTCGTGTGGCTTGAAGCTGTTTTTTCATGAAAACATAAATTAGCAAATGTTCACCGTTTGCGCTTCACAACCTTATTCTTTTAGGCTTACCATTTTGTATCAAGTCACTAAGTTCAAGAGGGTTCGTTCTTTCTTTCAAAACAAAACCGTAACCAGCAATAAACGAAGCCGCAAGTACGATTCGCCGCCCGTAAGTACGAAGACTAGGAAAATGTGTGTACTACCCATCATTCCCATGGTCGCTGAATGACCGCAGCGCCAGAGTGCCCTATAGTTAGTTTTGAGAAACTCTATGAGTAAACCCATTGCCCTCTTCTAGTACACTGCACCCTTGCGCGTTGCCCGCAGCGGTGGCGCTGCAGTCGAATAATTAAGTGGCGGCGCTGTAGTGCGAAGTAATTAAATTAGAAGATATAAATGCGCACATAGAAGATATGGATGGGTATACTGACCCAGCAGGCAGAATGATAATGGATATGAGTGAAAGGCATAATTTAATCATTTGCAACAGCACCAAGAAATGCGAAGGGCAGATAACATGGGAGGTGAGAAGGCTGTAGTCGACGATAGGTTACGCAATAATGTCACACAGGATGTATGATCAGCTAAGGGTGATGAACATAGATGAATATGGGTCTAGAAGCTTAGGTAGCTATCACAAACGTATCAATCTGAGTTTTTGGAAAAGAAATGAACTTAGAAAGGTGGCATTACGAGCAACCACACGGTAATATTTATTCAGAAAGGCAAATAGAAATAGCCACTAAAGAGATTGGGAAAATAATCACCGAAGATACTAAAACAGAGTGGACGTACACAAATCTAACTCGATTGTTTGAGTGAGAGCTTGCTAAGGTACGAGTCAAAACAACCGGGAAAAGCAGGCACAAACCCAAGAGCTGGTGGGATGAGTAAGTTAAGGGAGCCATAGTAAGACGTCAAGAAGCCTCCAGGGAACACAGGTATGCTAAACAGAGGGGTAAACCGGAAGATGATGTCAAAAGAAAATGGGATAACTTTTCGAGCTGCAATAGGGAAGCGTCCGATTTTATCAGTGACAAGAATAAAAGAGTCAAGAAGATTTATCAGTGACAAGAATAAAAGAGTGTTTACTTCCTGCGCCCAATGGACGGCGGAAGTAAACAAAAAGGATAGAAAGGCAGCTGCAAAGTTTTGGAACCATCTAAATTCTGTGAGTAATAAGACAAGCATGAAACAGAGGTTTACAACTACAGTTTAAGGGGTCAGACTAGAAGGGGATGAGGCAATAAAATATATAAAAACAATGATGACAGAAAAATTTAAACACCAAGAAAGCGCTGCATGCACCGTGCCAGATGTGGATGGACCATTAGCTCAGTGGCTCCACTGGGACAACGAGAGTGGGAAAGGGCAGAGAAAAGAGTTCCTAATAGCACATCAACAGGGCCTGATGGCATCCCAATCACGCTATTAAAGAAACTAGTAGCAAACTCTAAACAAACAATGAGAGAGGCAGCGAGCAAAGCAATAATGAATAGTGAAGCTCCCAGTGGACGGAAAGTAAGCAGGATGAGCATGATCTATAAAGGAAAGGGGGACAAAGCCGATATAAACAACTACCGTCCTATAAAGGTGACATCAGTAGTTTGCAGGCTTGTGATGCAGATAGTAAAGGAAAGACTACAGAAATGGGTGGAGAATGAGGGGGTGCTGGAAGAACTACAAAATGGGTTTCGTTAACGAATGAGGTTGGAGGACAATCTGTTTTCATGTATGCAGTGCATTAAAATAGCGGAAAAAGAACACAGACCCCCGTGGCTGGCATTTCTAGATATCAAGGGAGCTAGTATAGCGTGATTCAAAAAGGCTTGTGGGGGATTCTGGACACACTAGAGGTGGAAGATGGAATAACTAATCTTCTAAAGGAATTTCTATAAAAGTAACAAGGTACCTATCAAATGGAAAGAACAGGTATCTGAACCTATAGAGATACAACGCGGGCTTCGACAGGGACGTCCCTTGTCACCTCTGTTATTTATGCTGTTTGTCACCTCTGTTATTTATGCTGTATCTCCAGGGATCAGAAGCCAAATTAGAGGGGATACGAGAGGCAGCGAGCAAAGCAACTCGTCTTCAGCCTCTCTTTTGCCAAGCAAGGAAAACACATTGAACAGTCATTGGCAGCATTCATGTATGCAGATAATATATTATTAATAGCTGACAACATGGAATATCTGCAGGGATTGACAGACATCTTTGGTAATGAGGAAGATAGGTTAAATATGAAGTTCAGCAGAAAAAAATCGGCAATCATGATTTTTAATGATAACAAAGGCAGTTATCATAGGATACAGTAAGTCACGTGAGAAATAGTGGATGGATACAAATACTTGGGCGTATGGATAAATAACGGGGCTGAGTATCTCAGGGAGCACGAAAGATACGTAATGACTAATGGCACCAGGAATGCAGCTGTAATGAAATATAGGGCACTGTGGAACTACGATTGGTATGATGTTGTGAGAGGGATTTGGAAAGGTGTCATGGCCCCGGGTTGGAATGTCGGCAATGCGGCCTTGTGCATGAAATTAGACGTTCAAAAAAATCAGAAATTGAACAACGTGGCATAGGTAGACTTGCTTTGGGAGCACACGATCAGAATACCCCAAATCAGGGGGTATGGGGAGACATGGGATAGACATCGTTTGAGTGCAGGAAAGCTAGCAGCAAGATATAATTTGAGGAGTGATTGAGAAAAATGGCAGAGGAGCGTTGGGCTAGGAAAGTTTTCAGTACAGGAAGAATGTAGATACTAAATGGAGGAAGTGAACTCGAAAACTGTCAAGCAAGTATTTAGACAACAGCAGAATACCGAGGCAAAGGAAACATTGGTTAAGAAGAAGGTGAAGGAAACAGAGAGGGACATGTGGAAGATGAGAATGTTTACGAAATCATCACTGGAGACCTACCGAATTTTTAAGCGGGAAATTGCAAGGGAAAGGATCTATGATAATTCTCGGGGTAGTTCTGTGCTCTTCGAGGCTAGAACGGGAGTATTGCGTACCAAGACGTCCGAGTAAAATACGAAGGTACAGACACAGTATGTAGTGCGTTCGTAGAGGAGGAGAAAACGGCTAAACATTTGATAATGTTCTGTAAAGGGCTCCACCCTATAGTCAAAAATAATGGCCCCGGAGTTTTCAAAGCATTGGGGTTTAGGGACAGTGAAGGCAAAACAGACTTTAAACGGTTAAAAATAACCAAAAGGAGGCTAACTGATTGGTAGCTATAATCGAGGCGCGAATAAAATTTAATCCTTTCACACACATTGATAGTATTTAACTTTATGGCTAGGTGGCGTGAGCCACCGCTCGATCTAGAGGGCACAGCCGGATACATCCATCCATCTATCCCTTCCGCGGCTCCGTACAGCGCGCGAACACATGAGTTTAGTTGCGCTTCTCCACTCACCGCGCATTGAAAAACAAGTTGTTTAATTGTTGAAGGGACATGAATGGTTTGTTGCGGTGTCTGCCACCGAATCGGTCACCGCCGACCAATAGGAGCGCTAGTCAAGAAATTTTGAAAAAAGGCGGCCAAGCCCTACTTACTTGTGTCGCAGAGCACATAACTGAATGTTGTAACCAACGGGAGTTTAACCTACTCTGTGCCTACTTCGGGTCCGTATTTTCTGGAAGAGGTGACCGAGCTTGCTGTTGGCGTGACCGAGCTTGTTGCGGTCTTGCAGAGCAAAACGAACCCACCAACGCCGCTGGCGTCGGTGGTTTTTTCTGCTCTTCGTGCATTGCAAGACAGCCACTTGCCAGCATAGTAAGCAGAACTGTCTTTTCTTGCTTCCTGCGTACGAGAATCATCGAACTATACACCACCGGATAGCGTTGTGGCGTTTGCGAACCGCGACAATCACCGGGTGACAGCGCATTCATCCCGCGTTCGCCCCGTGGTAGATGGCATATTCGGCGGCACGGGGCGCGTCCAGTGCGAACAACGCTGCGTTTTGGCGGCGGGGGAATTTCAGTCGCTGTACAAAGCGGATGTTTCAGTGTGAACTAGGCTTTACTGCGTTTCCGCTGAAGAGCGCCGCGTCATTACGGAGCAAGTAGATGACAGGCTTAAACGTGGAGTCCTACAGCCTTCTCAAAGCGTTTGGTCATAACCTGTGGTTCTGGTACAGAAAAAAAAAGATGGCACCGTTCGATTTCGCGTGGACTATCGCCGCCTAAACAAGATTACGAAGAAAGATGTCTACCCGCTACCACGAATAGACGATGCTCTTGACAGTTTACAAGGTGCCGAGTACCTTAAATCCTTGGACCTGCGTTCTGGGTATTGGCAGGTGCCAATGGCTGAATGTGATTGCCCTAAACCAGCCTTTGTAACGCCGGATTGCCTGCACGAATTAAAAATCATGCCATTTGGGCTCTGCAACGCGCCTGCGATATTTGAGCGTATGATCGATACCATCTTGCGTGCCCACAAATGGAAAACTTGCTTGTGTTTCCTGGACGACATCGTAGTCTTTTTAGCTGATTTCCCGACACATCTTGGTCGTCTCCACGAGATTCTGACGTGTCTGACTTCTGCAGGCCTACAAATTAGCACCAAGAAAGGCCGCTTCACAGCACGAAAAACTAACCATTGGCACATGTCATCACAAGAGACGGTGTTCTTCCGGATCCCCATAAGCTTCGAGCTGTTGCTGACTTCCCAATGTCCACATCACTGATAGCCCTAAGAAGTTTCGTTGGTATGTGCTCCTATTTTCGTTGGTTTGTGCGCAACTTCGCGTCCACCATCGCACCTTTGACGAGTCTGCTTTCCAACAGCAAAGGTATATCTGCATGGTCAGCTGCATGTGACGACGCATTTCGCCAGCTGCGCTGCCTGCTGACCTCACCACCCATTCTTCGTCACTACGACCCCGCTGCTGCCACAGAAATTCACACCGATGCAAGTGGCATCGGTCTTGGTGCAGTTTTGGCACAACGGAAAGGCACCCAAGCCGAATTTGTAGTCGCCTATGCAAGTCGCGCTCTCAAGAAGGCTGAATTGAATTACTCCGTGACAGAGAAGGAGTGTTTGGCCATATTCTGGGCCTTGACGAAGTTTCGCCCGTACCTTTACGGCCGCCCTTTCGACGTGGTCACAGACCACCACGCTCTATGTTGGCTGTCCACATTGAAAGACCCGTCCGGACGCCTGGGACGTTGGGCACTTCGATTGCAAGAATACGACATCCGTGTAGTATATCGTTCCGGTCGCAAGCATGCGGATGCCGATGCACTTTCCCAATCGCCATTAACACCAGGTGTGCCTTATCTCACCCCTTTTTACCATCTTATCACCACTCGAAACCACTGACATGCTTTCGGAGCAGTGTAAAGACCCATACCTTGCCTTGTTACTCGACTACCTTACCGATCCGCCTGCTGTCCCATCCACGAGAGCGCTACGCCAGCAAGCAGCCCTATTTCCATGCGAGACAACATTCTGTACCACCGCAACTACATGCTTGGTGGTCGGAAGCGGCTCCTTGCTGTTCCTACTTATATGTGCTCTAAAATCTGCATGAATATTTATGCAGAAGTGCTCACGCAGGTGTCCTGAAAACCCACGAAAGGCTGCGCCAAAGATATTACTGGCGAGGAATGTATCATGCGTTAAGTCTTGCACCACTTGCCAACAGAACAAGACACCTCCGTGGCAACTTACTGGCATGTTACAGCCACTCCCATGTCCTGCTCGGCCATTCGACCGCGTGGGTATCAACCTCTATGCCCCCTCCCATATAGTGGCTCTAGAAACCGGCGGATTATTGTCGGCGTCAATCATCTGACACGCTACGCTGAGACTGTAGCTGTACCGGCAGCGACCGCCCACTAAGTTGCACTCTTCATTCTGCGCAGCTTCATTCCCCGCCCACGGGAATTACTCAGTGATAGGGGTCGAGTGTTCCTGTCGGAGGTAATCCAAGCTATTCTCGCTGAATGCAACATCATCCACCGGAAATCTACCGCATACTATCCACAGACAAATGGTCTCACTGAGCGCTTCAACCGCACGCCTGGCGACATGCTGCGGATGTACACCTCCTCTGACCACACTAACTGGGATGCTGTATTACCATTTGTTACCTTCGCTTATAATACCGCGACGCAAGGAACTACCGGCTTTTCCCCGTTATTGCTGTTCTACGGCCGCGAACCTTCCCACCCACTCGACACTACACTCCCGTGCCGGCTTGATGCATCTGAGTGCTCTCCGCTTTCTGAAGTCGCCAGGTACGCTGAAGACTGCCGTCAGTTGGTTCGGTCTATGACAAGTGAGGTTCAAGGTCTACAAAGACTCGACATGACGACGTTCGTCACATAGCTCCCACGTTTCGTGCTGGCTCCCTTGTGTGGCTTTCGGTGCCCCCGCACGTTCCTGGCCTTTCTTCTAAACTTCTGGCCCGGTACCACGGTCCGTACCGTGTCATTGACGTGACCTCGTCGGTGACTTACATAATCGAGCCCCTAACACAGTCGCCATATTTGCACCGTCGAGGGCACGAGACCGTACACATCAACCGTCCCGACCCCCTCATTGTGCCTACTCCCTGAATCGCCAGGATGGCTACTCTTCACCCCGGGGGTATTGTAGTGGAGCATACGCACCAACGCGTATGCGCCTTCGGAAGAGAACGAAAAGCCCCGTGCTCTGATTGCGCGAGAACTTTTGCCGCCTTTTTCAAACTTTGCCGTGCGGCCATTTCCCGTTGCGACCTCGTTGTGACTTCTCTGGTTAAATAAAGATCATCACACGAGCATGGAATCTTGTACCGACTAGTGGTACCATGCAGCACAAAGCAGAGGACTCAGTTCGCAAGGGGTTCTTCAGCTGTATTCACCATGCTACTTTCTGGCTTGTCCTTGAGGCTAAAGAGTGCATCAGCCTTCCTATAATAGATGCACTTTTGTTTTATGCTAGCTTCATCTATTATTTACGAGGTCATATGTTGTTTGCTGCTGAGTAGTGCGGCCTCATGAACCAGACGGTCCTTCATAGCATTGGTCATACCCGATTATGTTGGGCTTGAACTCATATACCTGTGAAGAGTGCACTTTGCTGGTAGGGTCAGAATCCCCGAAGTGCGAGCGTGATCTTAGGCATTTAGGGACAGAAAGCGCCATATCACACACTCCCTAACAACTTTTTCTGAGTACGCTGAATGCTTATCTCCGTAACATTCTATTCAATGCAAAAGAAACACAGCCTTTTTCTCTCCTTTCTGTGCATATGTTGCGATTTTCTTAACACATGCGTGGTGCTTGCTTTCTCGATATTACGTGGACGCCTTTTCCTCTTGTTTCAACAACTGCTGCACCTTTTCACATTTTGAACAATATGGTACGACACTTGGAAGCATAATCTTCCTATCATAGCCAGGCATCGACCCACGTGATAAGAATCGCTGTTCATTGTTTGCTACAAACACTTACTGCTTCATGTTCAGTGAAAGCATCTTGTGAAGTCGCAACATCCAGGTCTGATTCGTTGGCCTCCGCTTTTCGATTCTTTGATGTTTGGCGTAGGGGCGAAGCTCGTGAAGCAGGATCTTTGCGGGGATTCTTTGCTCTTGGTTTCATGTAGGAAGGATAGTCCTTGAGCAGAGTGGGCGCAGAGTCGGGAAGTTTTCTGATACGGCACGCAGGCACATAGTCTACATCGCGGAAGTGTATGCTGCATACGACAGTCGATGCAGACTTGTTGATGAAGAGGTTCTCTCTCGCAATATTCTTTAGCCATTTAGCGCACAGTTTAGCATTGCTTAGAAATTGGTGAAAAAAAAACACCGGATGTATTCCCCGAACAGTACTTGCAATACGGAACACAACAATAAGCCATCGCACATCAAATATATATCCAAACGTACTGATCATACTGGAGGTTGTACGACCGTCTTCCCGTGTTGAAAAATCACTGCAGACTGAACACTGAGAAAGCTCTGAACGAAATGCAGCCGTGGTGGACATATACCAGAATAAAGCAAGTCTCACTAGAAGGAAAGAGAAATCGGCAACAACCTGTTTGTAGAGCCACAAGAGAATTAAAAAAATCTGTTTACTTGCTGAAAAGTAGGGATATAGGTTTCTTTTCTTAAGCATGTTCTTCCACAAATTCGAAGTATATGCAGAAATGATTTGCACTAGAGATTTTAGTTCGAAGTCAAGTGGCTTGCGAGCGTATAGCAGCTGCATTCTTCACATTATTCATGAATGTGGCTTGCAGTACGATGGAATGCTAAAGAGCTTGGGGTCTCCGGAATTAATGTGTACAGGTGGTGTTAGGACCTTTACAACGCACGCCACTCCTCCAGGGCATGCCTTCCGAACGGGTTATTCAGCAGTAAAGGTCCACTTTTTTATTTATATATTTAACCGTTAGAGATACAAGTCACGTACGTGTTTCAAAGAGCTGTGAAGTAGCAGGCTGCAGCTTTTAGCCCCGAAAACCACTAAAGATGTATTTGAAAAGATAAATAGATAGAAATTAGCCAGCAAAGAGAAGGTGTGCTCGTCATTTCTGTAAGCGACCTTTAATTGCGGCCCTGTTGTCCAACGAGAGCAAGTGCCAAAGGTGTTTGGTGCTCGCCGCTTGCAGAACAGATGAAATGGTGTTTGTCTCTTTATCTTTCTCTGATTGTTGCCAATGCTTTACGCTTCATGCATTATGCCTCGTTAGGCAATTTTCCGCATTTTTACTAAGCTTCAGCTTGGACTATTAGCAAGCACATGCACAACAAAATTATTCATCGAGCTGTCTGATAACATTACCTTTTTTTTAAAAAGAGAGATGATCCCTCTACCCCCGACTTCGTGAGTAATCCCCCCCCCCCCCCTCATTGTCGAGAACCCTTATTCCACGGTTTCACATCGACAATCTCCCTTGTGCCGTGCGCGCAGCGCAGAAGATGCAATGGCATGGTCGCCGCGCCCCTACCGTCGATGGGTGGCGAAACATACTCAGAAACTCTCCCGTTGTATTCGCGACGGTTGAGAAAGGAAACAAGCGTGCGCAGATGCAGTTTAGCCCGGCCAACGTTTCTAGTTATAAATACGTTGAGCCCGGCCGTGTTCGAACAAACGTTGCGACGAGACTATAGTGACCTAGAATTTGGGGAGTGTCCAAAGCGCCGGCTCCCGCGTGGACCTTTTGCGGTGAACTTCCGCGCCAAGCCGCTGCTGCGCCGGACCCGTGGGCTTTCCGCGCTCGAAAGCGCGCGGAAAGTGAGGGGAGTCGGCTACGCGTGGTAGTTTTTCCGCTGTATTTGCACGCAGGATACTTGAAGTATGCTGAACTTGAATATTGAGATGTGGAATGAAGCTCTCCCATTGTTAAGAGTTGTGTTAGTTCCTGGGGCAGCAAGGGAACGCAAAAACTGATCTTTCAAACGGCATCAACGTGGTCATGTTCCGGTGCTAGACTTCGAGTACGAAAACTTGGTAGCTGTGCGTGCGCAAAAACGCATAACACGAAAGGAAAGAATGAAGACGACCTGAATCACACGGGCAAGTGAGTAATAACACCGTGCATGCAAGAAATACGAGTAATGAATACAGTAATACTTTCTCAGTCAGCTGAAATACTTGCGTGCAGTGACCACTTGGCTTACCGTTACGGGCATTTTAGTGACGGTCGTTGATGGTTAGCAGCCAGACACACATGTTCTATTAGATAACTTGCTAGCCTTGACTACTACTTTTTAGGAGCTGAGAACAGCTAGAAGATTACTCTGCCGCACCACCGTAATATCTTTTAACTTAATTATTTCGTTTTATACCTAGCGTACAGCAACATAGTTTAACATGCGTGAAGCTTGTTTTCAGTTCAGACATTCCAAAGAGCAGTGCCAAAACAACACATTTCATTCCATGTTTATACAATAAATACATAATACAGAAAAGCGCCCTAAATATATCCACACAACGTTAAAAAATATACAAACAGCAGCACTTTCACTGTGCAAATTACCTCATGGCGTATTTAGCTGGCCGCTCTGGTTCTCTGGCTGAGAGTCGCCAGATGCAGAGGCAGTTCGAAATCGGAGCGCGATAGGCAGCGTACCAACTGAATACATCGGCAATGTCAGAGCGCCCAAAGCGGCGCGCCTGTAGCGCCACCGTGCAGCCTGCGCGGGAAGCTGCCGGGTAAACATTGCTGCGCCTGCACCACGTCAACAAATGGTGCCGATCAGTTCAGTGAATATTTCTGATATGTCTAAAATTTCTTATATTCTTTCTCTTTCTCTCTGAAAGCTCTGGATGTAGCAGAGCTGCTATCATTAGGCAAATAATGAGGCTGTCTGCGAGCTGCCCTATCGACAGCATTGAAGTTTTCCCAGCCTTCGCTAGCCGCCTCGTCAATCGACATGGTGAATTTGTGGCTTCGTTGATGTGAATTCGCGCCACAAACGCTCAGCAACGTCACTAACAACGCAGGTGCACGAATACCTACGCACACGGCAATGCCCCATTCCAAACTGCATGCTAGCGCTCCTCACCTGGTTCACCTGCCGGCAGCCACGTAATTGGGCCGGTTTGTGTCACGTGATCAGTCCTCTCGGTCATATCATGCCTCACTCTCACATCGAAGTCATAGCAGTTGGGAGCGCTCTGAGTCAGAGGCATGAAGCTCTGAAAGAACCAACTGAAGGTGGTCCGAGCGCTCGAATTCTACCAACCAAAGACGCAGCCACTTTTCAGAGCCCTCCATAGCGCTCGAAAACGCCCAACAGAATACGCCATTAAGGTAACGAAATAGGTCGAGCAACTTTAGATGTAAAAATGTTCCGTCACTTTAGGAAATTATTGAAATACGTATTTCCCACATGCCCTAGCCTGACAATAGTGTTCCATGCAACAAAATATATTTCAAACAGGTATAGCAACTGCATGTTTCGCTGCGATCTGGGGTCACTTATGCGTCGGGATTGTCCTTATCTGGAAGAATTGTATCAGCATAAAATTTTCGAATGAAGTAAAACATGAAAACAATATTCCCGTGTTATTAGACATCCGTTTTCATAACTCCAACTATTCATTTATTGATGGCGATAGATATTTACGAAGCCCGAAACATAGAGTATACGAAATGAATCCCCTAAATTGCTTACATGTTAAAATTCGCTGAGTGTTACGCTTTTCTAACACACTGCGAAGTCCGCGTCAGTAATTATTGCCCCACGTACGCTTGTTTTCTGACGTTGGCTCGTAACATGAAGTTCATTTATTTGATTTGTCTTGTTTCTCTGCGTACATAATATTTTTTTGTACAAGTTTTACGAATATGCTCAGTTCTTCAACATCTATGGGTAAGTTGTAAACGAGAAAGGTGATGACCACGTTTCCATAATCCGGTGGAGACAAATCAGAGCACACGTCATATTTTAAGATTCTTCATAAAGTGCGCAAATTTACCGTCGGCGTCGGTGTCTCGCCTCGGCGGCGACAGCACGTATGAGCATTGGCGTGCACACATGGTTACACGGTTCCCCGTTAGGGGGAAGGGGTTGAATATTCATCGCAGCGTGCCTCAATACCTATTATGTCGACTTTTGGGGCTGACTATGAGCCCGCCACTCACGTGTCGCAGCACCCCCTTCATAGATTGTCATATACGCGGGTGATCACTTTGCGCCCCCCTCTTTTTATGAGACTAAGGAAACAGCTGCCCCCCCCCCTTCCGCGAGCACACCTGTGCGTACGAGTGATGCAAAAAATTATCACGTGATGACGTCACCATGACATAAACGTTGCCCAACTTTGTGACGCCATAGTGTCGCCTCATTATGACATCGTCGCTTTACATTGTCTCCGTGATCGGCCAACCAGTCACGGATGCAGTGCAAAACAAAGTGAGGCACAGCAGCTTGCATTACATTACTTAAGACCCTACATGTAGTGCAAAACCACGTTCGATGCAGAAAACTCTCGGGGGGGGGGGGGGACGCGTCGAGCTTCTATACGAGCGCTACGCGGCTCACGTCACGCTCCATATTATTCATGTGCTTGTGCTGGAAAAGTGTGTCTAACCATCGAACAAGTGGCACCAAATATTTCGTGAAGATCAGGGGAACATTTGGACATCAAATAAGTGGACCTCTGACGAACGAACGGACCGCAGACTTCCGAAAAGAGTGAGCTCAATTGGTGGACGAGCTGCGCCAAACGCCAACTCGGCGTGGCAGCTCCAACGCCGCCGGCGTCTAGGGAGCCACATCAACAACTACGCAGCTTCCTGCATGAGAAATGGAGCTGCAGGCCATTTCTTCGACACCCCCATCAGCAGCAAGCACTTCAAGTATCACGACGGTTGAAGACATGGACCTCGCCACACCTTCGACAAGCCAAAGCCTGGGCCACAACCTAACGACAAGGCACCCCGGAACATTCGAGAGAACGACGACAGAGGACGACTGGCACATCGTTCTCTCCTTAAGGGAGAAAAAAAAGCAGCAAGCGAAAGAAAGGAAACAGGGGCAGAAGAGACCCGAAGAAGAAACAAACGAAACCTGACCAAGAACCTGACGAAGAAGGGGGGTCAAGCTCCCACCTCTTCCAAAGGATGATTACAAGATTGTAATTAGGCCTCACCAGGGCTTACCACTATGCTTAATCACTACTCCGGAGATGACAGCGGCACTCACCGCAGCTTGCCAACACACCGTAACAGGTGAGCACTTTCTGCTGAAGATACAACCGGGATCAAACATAGTCATTATATCAACATCGCAGCGAGAAGTTGCGGAGCGGCTTCGTTACATAAACCACAAACAATAAACGGTCGCGCGCATGCCGTAAACGTGTACGCGGCAACTGGTCAAGAAGCCCTCAGGGAAGTGATACACGGCATACCACCCCGCCCCCCTTCTGAAACGATGATGGCAAACTTGCGAGTGCGAATGCAAGGAGTGCAAATCATACAAGCCCGTATGATGGGAAAAACGAAGAGCGCGACGATCACCTTCTGTGGCCCGACTCTTCCGCGTTTGGTGTATCACTGCGGAGGAGAATTGGCGTGCCACCCATACAGAGCCACGGTGCAAGTGTGCAAGACCTGCTGCAGCCAGGGTCATCGTACGGGTGTGTGCCCCCAACCAGACGCTCGCGTCTGCCGCATATGTGGAACTAGAGACCCAACTGACGGACATGTGTGCCAGCCAAAGTGTGCACGCGCGGAGGGGAACACATCACAGGTGACCGCAGCTGTGCACAGAAACTCAAGCAGCTGAGAGCGACTGCTAGAAAACCAATGCGTGCACCCAGTGCAAAGCGTAAAGGGTTACGCTGGTTTTCATCAGAAGAAGAGGAATCGGAGCTTCCCGACGACAAGAAGTCGTGGTCGACGAGCCGACACAGCACCCCAACACGCCACAAAAGAAACGCAGCGCGCGCTGCCTCGAAGTCTCCACCTCTGCGCAAACCAAGATCGAGGTCAAGGTCCCGGAAACGAGCACCAAACCAGCCAAGACGAAAAGAAGCGGAATCAAAGACTCTCGTTCGAGCCAGTGCTGGACCTCTGTGGCAGCAGCAGCAGCAAGCTCTCCCTACCACTATGCCGGTAAGCTGGGTGTCACAAAACGAGTGCTCAAACAAGAGCGCGCCGCCAAATTCTCGCGACGAAGCGCCGGAGAGATGCCTCGAGGTCAACAATAAAAAAAGAAAACAAGCATCCAAAGACTCCCCGGGCGCGCGTTGCTCTCCCCTCGGAAGCGTAGGTTCGCCGACGAACCTCCTCACATCGGCGGCCGAGCAAGCCCTGGAAAGTTCTCGATGGAAAGGGGCGGGGTGATGCAGGGTTGCGTCATCTATCGCGGACTGCCCTCGAACCGTCTCGCGCTTTCCCCAGCCTTCGCTGCGTATCGCGCTGACCAAATGATGAGGACTTTCTGGAATCTCGCACGGAAGATATTTTAACCAAGCAGCAGAGATGGGAAAGCAGGAGAAGAAGGAAATTAGTGCTAGTGTGTGTAGGGTCATTCCGCCGCGTCTGTCGGTGAAGGTTTTGTCCTTAGTGACAAAACAGGAGAAGAAGGCACTTCGCGCCAGAGTGCGTAGGGTGTTCCGCCGTGTCTGTCGGCGAAGGTTTTGTCCTTAGTGACAAAGCAGGAGAAAGGGAAAGTATGCGCCAGAGTACGTAGGGTGTTCCGCCGTGTCGTCGGCGAAGGTTTTGTCCTCAGTGACAAAGCAGCAGAAGAAGTAATATTGCGCCCAGAGTGCGTAGGGTGTTCCGCCTTGTCGGCGAAGCCTTTTGTCCTCAGTGACAAAGGAGGAGAAGAAGAGATTTCCACCTGAGGGGTGAAGACTCGAGCTACAGGCAAGAGTGTGTGTCTACCGCCAGCGAGCGAAGACGCGTGGCAACCGCTGCGCGTGGGAAGCCGACGTGTTACCGGCGAAGAAGTTTGGTGTTGTGAGAGCAGCCAATTGAAGACACGAGGTTTCCTGGAAGAGAAACTTCGGGGGCAGCGAAATGACAACAACGCTGGACTTTGAGTGAGTGATTCTCGGAAGAGTATCATTCAGACTTTTGTTCCAAGAACTCTGGACTGAAGTTTTTTAACTCTTTAGTCTTAAAGTTTCTTGGTTGTTCGATGCATGCGACTGCATTGTAGTGCGTATTGTTGTCTGTGTCCGTTGTTTCGAGTGTGGCTGATTGTACTGTGTAGTACGTTGTTTGATTGGGGGCATATTGTATTCATCTATTGTCGAGTGTGCATATTTGTGTATCGTTTTGATCTGCCGTTATTGAGAATATAATTTTGTTCTATTTATCAACTCTCGGCTCTGACTTGTTCTTTGGACCACAGCTGGCGTCCGCTGGCACCCGCTGGCGCGCCAAATAGGACCGCTTCTAAATTGTTCACGCTTTTGTGGTGCGGTTCGGGGGGCCGATACTTCGGCCCTTGGAATCAGCCCGGCGATCGCCTCCATAATTAACGGGACCTGTGACACTGGGCTGATGTTGCATCTCACACGACCACAGCACTCACACAGCACAAGGCATATAAAAGAATACTAACAGAAAATAAGCAAATTATATCTAGCCTCGCGGCACTACAGACAGATGTAGCAGCACTCAAATAACTTTTGGCTTATAGAACAATCAACCAGAGCGCCCAAAACCAATAGACACAAATGGAAGCCAGCGCAACACAACCAGCTACTTCCCAGCTGCAAAATGTAGAAGGAAAGCTGCAAGACATAGGAACCCAACTCCAACTTCTGTTTGCAGAGCCGGGCAATCTTAAGAAATATGTCGATGACTCCATCAAAGGAATAAAAAAAAAGGAAACGGAGAAGCTCAAGCACTGGAATTCGCTGTCCTAAGGTGTCGGCAACGACTGACACGGATACATTTGAAAGACCTTATGATAGCTAGACCCATCACACACCACCGAGAGAATCTCGAGTTATGGCAGTGGAACTGCCGCTCCTTGCGCAACAAAGAATCTGTGCAAACACAGTTTGTGCAATCCGCTGCAATTGCACCTGATCTCATATGTTTGCAAGAAGCAGGAACACACAAACGCTCAATATTAGGATACACAATTCACACAAACACAAAGAACAGACGGATATTTTGGTTCGGAAGGGTCTAGTTGTTAGCGTAGAAACTTTACCAGGGGTCGACATACCACACCAAGTAGCAACAGTATGGCCTGTTAAGAGAGGTCGCCCGAAAAACATATCGCGAATGTTCATAGTTCGCCTCGAGATCGTATGGCGAACTTCACACCGCTTATCTGTCATGCTATAAACAGCGCGAAACGAGGTGACAGAGTCATACTGCTTGGAGATTTCAACGCCTGGCATACAGAGTGGGGCTACAAAAGGAATACGGTAAAAGGAATCAACTTGCTGAAGGCAACGAAGGCTCGTGATCTAGTCCTCGTCACGCAACCAGACTCTCCCACAAGACTGGGAAACAGCGTGACCAGAGACACCGCCCCTTACCTAGTTTTGTAAGTGATGAACGAGGATTAACCTGGACGAACCTAGACGAAACACTGGGAAGTGACCATTACATCCTCAGCATCTCTATACAAATGGCGAGCATAAGACAACCGACCAGTACTGTATGTCTCACAGATTGGAGGAAATTTAGGGATTGCAAGACTGATACTCTGGACCTCAACACGATAAAAGACTGGATGACTCATATACGGGATGCAGCAGATCAAGCAACTAAACGATTTAAACCAACACCGCGAAAACCAGCCAGCGAAAACCATCTCCTCCACCTATGAGAGGCAAGACGCAGCCTCGTAAAAAGATGGAAGATGCAGCGGCACAACCGAAAGCTCAGAGAGCGCATAGCTCAAATCACGGAGGCAGCCAATGCGTACTCACAAGAGATGTGTACGTCTAACTGGAGGAGCTTGTGTGACTCTTCTCGGGGAAACCTAAGCACGAAAAGAACTTGAGCAATCCTTAGTAATATGCTTACTCCTGGTACCACACGAAAAGAAAGCACGCTAGCTCTGAGGCGTATACTTAATGACTACGCAAGCACAGACGTGGACCTTCTTCACGAACTCCAAGACACGTACACGGGTGAAAGGCCAACACGGACAACTATAACACCCTATAACGGTCGGGCCAACCCTGCCCTTGATGAACCAATATCACTCGCAGAAGTGTACACTGCAGCGCAGTTTTTCAAAAAGAACACTGCGCCTAGACCGGATTGCATCACGATTGCCATAATTAGAAACTTAGCTAGCGAAACACTGGAGCACCTAACAAATCTCTTCAATGACACTATTCGGAAGACAGGAGGATCTATACCACCTGAATTGAAGGAGGCAGAAATAATTTCAATACCAAAACCTGGAAAACCAAAATCGCTCCAGTACCGTTGACCAATATCGTTAACCTCTTGCTCGGGCAAACTTTTCGAGAAGGTCATCCATACACGACTCGTGAGGTACTTAGAGGACAACAATCTACTACCCAATTGCATGTTTGGCTTGCGACAGGAAATTGTCTTGCAAGGCGTCTTCCTTCTTCTTCGCGATGAAGTTCTGAACCCGCCACCTGAAAGCATGAACAGAATCTTGCTTGCGTTGGACCTGCGCAAAGCTTTCAACAACATATCTCATGACACTATATTGAATGCCCTACAAGATGTAGGCTGTGGGGAGATAACCTACAACTATGTTCAAAGTTTTCTCAACAACAAAGTGGCGTCCATATGATAGGGCACTCTAAGAGGTAATATTATTCACGTAGCAAATAAAGGCACCCCGCAGGGCTGTATACTGTCCCCCCTATAATTCAATATAGGGATGCGGAAATTAGCTCTAATGTTGGAGAAAGACAAAGAACTTGAAGTAGCTTTCTACGCCGACGGCATCACCCTTTGGGCGACGAAAGGATCTCATGGAGACCGCCAAGACACTCTTAAACAAGAAATTGATACAATTGAGGGATATGCCGAAAAGGCAGGCATGACATGCACGCCGAAAAGTCTGAATACATGAAAATCCGGCCCAAGAACACCCACCGGACACGCTCCCTAAGCTTCAATCTGGAGCGAAATTGGAACCAGATAAAGCAAGTATCGGAGCTCAGGGTGCTGGGAATGCTGATAGAGGAGACAGGCAACACGTAGTTTACGCTTAAGAAACTCCGAAGCATTTCCCCGAGGGTGAACATGGTTGAGTATGAATGAACGGGGTGATGCTATGAGGGGGAGTAAAGTTAAAATCCATTGGCATTCGCCGGTGAGTTAATGTAAACTCTCCGTGTGATCACATTGCGATTTCCAGGAACCATTAGACCCTCTCGGAAAATCTTGGTGAGTTTACGCGTATATGTGAGAGTAAATTCGCACTATAATGATATTTATGTCCGCGGCCGGCTTCGCCCGCTTGCGCTCGGCATCAAGGGCCCTTCGCCGCGCTGCCTTGTTTTCAACCGGCGCGACATCTTCGACAACGCGTGCAATGCTCGCATTCGATTGCGTTGTACTCGTTGTTGGAGGTATCGCAGTCGAGGTTGATTACTGCGATGGATTCATACCTATGACGACTTGCCGATCTCGAGCAAGTCGTGGGTGCGCGGGCGCGCGCAGCCATGGAGCGGAGGGCAGAGCGCATGCAATCACGTGGTGTGTGACGTCATTGCGCTGTTGCTACAGACGCTCCTTTTCGCCTCGCGCCGTTGCTAGGGGAGAGGAGGAGGCGCACCGTGGACGGCGGATTCAGGGTCGCTTATTAAGTGCATTCGCACTTAAAACACTGAAACGCACAACGAGGAGCGTAGCGAGACTCATAAAGCGAGTCACTTGCAGTAATGAGAGCCTGAAGGAAGAAGACACCAGGAGGTTGGTACATGCCTTTATCATTAGCTGCATTACATATGCTCTCCCGTACCAACTCACACACAGATGAGAAGCAGAGCAGGCCAACACACTCATACGCACTGCCTACAAAGCTGCATTGGGCCTCCCAGACTGCGCTGACACAGAGCGTTTGGAATGCTTGGGTGTATATAATACATATGACGAACATGCCGCAGCTGTATTGATCGCGCTGAGAGAGAGACTCAACTCGACGATGCAAGGTAGACTATTTCTAAAGAAGCTCACTACACCTTGTCACCACAGTTCTGTGGTGAGGAGACGCATCAAATACCGAGAGACGACAGGGAACACGAATACGTCGCCCCTATTCCGAGGTACATGCACCCCAAGGTTAATCCCGGCCACAGACGAGCAAGTAAGGCGGCACTTGAACGCCTACGAAATCACACTTACTATACCCCGACACTTACTATACAGACTCCAGTCCATACCCAACGAGGCAAAACGCATTTGCTGCAGTCGTTACCAACCAAAACCAAGCGATCACTTCAGCGACAATACGTACGAAAAGCACGGCCGCAGCAGAAGCGGCGGCCATAGCACCACCCATCCGTGCAGCAGAGTGCAAGAGACAGTCTGCGCACGTTCTCACAGATTCCCAAGAGGCTTGCTGACTGTTTCTCAGAGGCGTCCTTCCCAAGAGCGTCCTACGCATGCTAGGATCAAACCTCCAAAATTACCATGGCATCACATGGTGCCCCGCCCACGAAGATGAAGGAGGAAACGGACGGGCAGGCCGCATGGCTCGAGCATTAACTTTCCGAGCCATGTACATGCCGACCCGGGTGGATTATTTCACACCTACGCTGCCGCGAGGTATTCTTGAGAGCCAAAGACTGGCCCGGCAGATAATGGTGCCACCCCACCGTAAACTCACCCACTGGCAATCCAGGGATTGGAGACAAATACAGACGAACACATATCCCAACATACACACACTTAGCAAAATCCAGCCATCCCAATTTGCTGATCGCTGCCCTTGGTGCGGTCACACACCGACACTCCAGCACATCAATTGGACTTGCTAACAAAGACCAGCAGATGGTAGCTCACCCCTCATCACACGAAACAAATTTAAAAGGTCGTGGGAGGCGCGACTCACCCGGCAGGACCTGAGAAGCCAGCGGGCAACCTTGGACCAGGCCGAGTGAGCCGCTTGGGCCAGTGGGGCCTTGGAATAAGGGCTCCACCCTCGGAAACCTCAGTATGCCGTTTCAATAGATGTTTATTCCTCGTACTCCTTCTCTAAGGGGGGGGGGAAATTAAATTTATTGACTAAAGAAAAACAACGTGTATTTCCCATCGAGACGTCTTAGGCGACAGCCCAATTAAAGACCTTGCGAGTTGTTATTGTCGATGGTGGTGTAAAAGGTAAACATGTCCAGCAGTTGATCTCGTCACTGATTAGTCATGTTAGGCATACAATAGTGCCGATCATAAAAGAAATTGAACAAGACGCTAGGCTTCCGCCAATTCCCGAGTTTTTTTTATTTTTCAGTTCCACGCCCCCACCGATGGACGCATACTGCTTCGTATGACATATTTAGGGCTTTCAACTATCAGAAAAACAGAATAATACAGGAGGAAGACATAGAGAAGAAATCTGATGCAGAAAATAAAAGAAGTATCAGAGGCATTAGCATGCATGAGTTAGCCACTTATTGCGCACACCTGCTAAGTTCTAGTGGTTATTTATAAGATTTCTAGCTTATTATCTTCTGTAGTACGCCTTAATTCGTCATTCCACATGTAACTAAATTAAGGCCCCTTCGCTCTTGATAAAGTGCGTCCAGAAAGCGTTCCTCAGATGACCGAGCATGTGTGTACCATTGCGGTCATACACCATGCAGCTAGACGTAAACAAAGTAGATCTCCCTTTTACACAGTGGCGCCGGCAGCGTCACAACAAGAAATTACGCCGCCGCATCGAAGCGCTAGCGCGCGAAATTGAGAACTACAGCCTCGCCCTCGCGAGACAGCAGTGGGGTCCGCTGTGTGACAGTCTCAACGGGCAGATAAGCTCCAAGAGAACGTGGCACCTTCTACGACACTTGCTCGATCCCTGTGCGTCCAAGTCGTCTGCGCAAAAACAACTTAACCGGCTGTTACACCGTTACCCTGGCACGGACGCCGAGCTTCTGGAAGAGTTGGCTCGTCGTTACGTGAACCTCGCCCATCCGAACGCGCGGCCGGAGCGCTTGACTCCATACAGTGGCAAACTGAACCCCCGACTGGACGAAGATATTACGGAGGCGGAAATCTGCGCCGCAATGCTCAAACTTCGAACAACGTCGGCGCCTGGTCCTGATGGCGTCAGCAATAAGTCCCTCCGAAATCTCGACGTGAAATTGGTGGCTGCGCTCACGCGGTACGCTAACGAGCGCAAGCGCTCGGGACACATACCGCAAGAGTGGAGACACGCGAGGCTCGTATTTATCCCCAAACCAGGCAAGAAGGTGGACATCGGCAACCTACGCCGCATATCACTCACATCTCGCATTGGTAAGCTAATTGAACCCGTTGTCCTTGCCCGATTACAGACCTACGCTGGAGAAAATGACATTCTCCCTCCCGCGATGCTCGGCTTTCGCGCCCACCTATCGACGCAAGACGCGCTAGTGCAAATACACCACAACCTCCTTCGTACCCCGCCGAAGGCCGGCACTCGCACCGTGCTCGGTCTAGATCTTCATAAGGCATTCGAATCGGTGCGACACGAAGCCGTCGCCTCAAACCTTGCGGTCATTGACCCGGGTGAACGTACGTATAACTACGTATGTGACTTCCTTTCGAACGTACCGTGAATATCGTTAGCCGGTGGCTCCGCCTCTAAACACCTCACACTCGGAAACAGAGGCACCCCTAAAAGAGCGCTTTTGTCTCTATTTCTATTTAACCTTGCTATGCGCACGCTGCCTTCTTCAGTCCATGGCATCACGGGCCTTCGTCATACCATCTATGCAGAAGACGTCACGCTGTGGACGACTACGGATTCAGACGGCGAGATAGAGGTCCAACGTGTGGCCGACGCCGTCGTTAGCCACGCGACGCAGGCAGGCCTCACGTGCTCTGAGAGGAAGTCGGAGCTCTTGCTGTTTCATCCTCCCGACCACCGTCGGAACAAGTACCCTCCCCAACCGGCCATCCACATCTATGTCAGCGTTGTAGCCGTAACACAAGTTGACCACATGCGCATTTTAGGCCTATTCATTCAATCGAATCAACGGAACACCATCTCACTAGAACGCCTCACCGTTGCCGTCACTCAAACAACCCGCCTCATTGCTCGCGTGTTCGTTCGAAAGCAAGGCATGAAAGAAAAGGAGCTACTACAGCTTATTCATGCCTTCGTCATATCTCGTCCCACGTACGCGCTACCATATATACCTGCGCTTACGGAGATGCGAGGGGACAAACTGAACCAACTTATACGCAAAGTGCACAACACGGCTCTTGGACTCATTCGCACGACCTCTATGTCACATCTCCTCAGCCTCGGCATCCACAACACTGTCGACGAACTGATCGAAGCGCACCGCACAGCACAGATTCAGAGACTTCGCGGTAGCAAGACCGGCCACTGGATACTCGCTCGCATAAGACTCACCGCCTCGCCATCGGCCGCAGACCTGGTCTTTATACCTCCGACTTTGCGTCGACGTTTTCTCATCAAACCACTGCCGAAAAGCATGCTTGAAGGACACCACCACAGTAGACGGCGAGCAACAGCCCAAGCCTTACATGACGGCCTCGCGGCGCGATGTGGCCTACATGGACGTGGCCCGCTACCCCTCTCAACCAAGCGCGTACGCACTTAGCGTAATAACTACTCACACTCCCTACACCAACTTAATCTTGTGAGTAGCGGGCTCCGTCCGTGCCCTCCATCCCGCCGAACTGAGGAAGCGGCCATAGCTCTCGCGGTGTCCTCCGCGTTTACTACAATCCTCAGCTACTCGAACCCCGCTATCTCGCACTTTGCTCGCGGTACCGTAGCTCCCAGTACCTTACGGCTCCTTGAGTCCCTCGCCTACCTCGAAGATGAGCATCCGCCTCCCATATCTCTTATCTGGGTCCCGGCGCACGCAGGAAAACCGGGGAACGAGGCCGCCCACCGACAAGCTCGAGAATTCGTCAACGGAGCGGTGGGCCCCGGCACGAACCCAGAGAACTACGGTGAGCCCCTCTATTCTATCCCGAAATAGCTCAGCAATATCGTCTCGCACGTCGAACAAAAACACCGCCACATTCCAAACTCACGAAACCACAAGAAATCACACAGCACCGCCTCCACACGACTTCGTTCCCGTGCCCACAGGTATACGCACACATTTACCCTGATCTGTTCAGTCCGGATTGCTCAAAATGTGGCTCCGTCACCTCCCTCTCTCATACACTATGGGACTGCAGCGAGGATCTACCCTCGCCTGATCTCCTGACCACTCCCTCGTCCGAGGCACGGGAAAGAGTACTCCGAGATACGAGCCTAGAAGCACAGCTCCAGGCCACACAGCGAGCTGAGAAGGTGGCGGCCAGGCACGCCCTGATCGCCATTCCTCTGTGAACTTTTTTTCACTTAAATAAAGTTGTTTCTCTCTCTCTCTATCTTCCTTTCACACCACACAAACACGTTCTAAGCGCGGCGAGTCAATGCAGTATCACGTTGCAGAGACATAGTATTCAATATCGCCAAAATCATTGTGCAATGTTGGCTAAGAGTCACAAAAATATCAGGTGCATAGTAAACGCCCATCGCTTTGCCATGGCTTCAATCGGGGGAAAAGCCCATGATAGGTGGATTGGTATGGCTGTTCCCTTTATACCGGGCAGTGGCTAACGCTACGAAGACGTAACACTTAGTGAACCAAAAACTAGATTGATTTTTTTTCCTTTAAACAGTGAAGTTGAGGACTCGTACTTTGCAGTGAAGGGTTTATTTTCACTCGTGCCTTGACGTTAGCCATCAATCAGATAACCTCCTTCTAGTTAATTCTACCCGCTTAAGGTCTATTTTGTCCTCCCTGTCCCTAAACCCCAGTGCTTTGAAAATCTCTGCGTCATCATTCAGAACTATAGGGGGAAGCCCTTTACAGAATATTACCAACCGTTCGGCAGTTTCCTCCTCCTCTCCACATGCACTGCATACCGTGTCTACCCCATTCGTATTTAGCCCGATATGTCTTGGTTTGCAATACTCCCTCCCTGGCCTCAAACAGTAGAGACCTACCCCGATTATTAACATAGATCTTTTCCTTGGCAATTTCCTGCTTAAAAGATCGATATATCTCTAGTGCGGACTTCTTAATCATGACAATTCTCCACATGTCAGTCTCCGTTTCCTTCACCTGCTTCTTAACCGATAGTTCTTTTTGGTCTGGCCCCCTGCTGTTTTCTAAGTACTTACCCGTCAATTTTCTGGTTCACTTCCTCCATTTCGTATCGACATTCTTCACGTACAAGTAGCTGAAAACTTTACTATCCCCAACGCTCCCCCCACTTCTCTCAATCGCTCCTAAATTTCATTTTGCTGCTAGCTTCCCTGCCCTCAAATGATGTCCATCCCATATCACCTTTTACTCCCTGATTTGGTGTATTCCCGTGAGCTCCTAAAGCAAGCCTACCTATTCCACGTTGCTTAATTTCTAATCTTGCTTGAACTTATGATCCCCTGCACAAAGCCGCATTGCCGAACGTCAGACCAGGAATCTTTACCCCTTTCCATATACTTCTCTCAACCTCATACCTATTGTAATTCCACAGTGCCCTGTTTTAGATGCGGAAGCATCTTATACTCGCGCCTTGTAGTGCGCCGTCCGCGCCGTCCGCACCGCTTCTCAAACATTCGACAGCTGACGCGCGCGCATGCGCCGTCGCGCCGTCGCCCACCATCTGTGCCGCGCGCGCTTCTCCTTCGAGAACATTCGACAGCTGACAGCGCATGCGCCGTCGCGCCGTCGCCATCTGTGCCGCGCGCGCGCTTCTCCTTCGAGAACATTCGACAGCTGACAGCGCATGCGCCGTCGCGCTGTATATATACTCAAGGTCGGCGCTCGCTCGCTCAGTTGCCGCTCGTCCGTCGGTTTGTACGGCGCGTCGACGTCCGAAGTCGCCGTGAAATGAATGCCAACGAATCCACAAACACAATGATCGACGTCCCTTCGACCAGCGCCGCCCTTTCGCATACGTGTGTACGTGTTCACTCATTTAACACCCCCTCCTACAACCACGTTAACCAATTTAGCCATCGACCCAAGTAAGCCGCAATTTAACACCCCATTTCACAACCACGTTAACCAATTTAGCCATCGACCCAAGTAAGTCGCACTTTAACACCCCGTTAACCAATTATATGCTCCGCATCCTCCTCAGTGTTCCCCCGAGGGAAGCTGCGGGCAATTTTTTTCATCACCGCTGCATTCCTGTTACCTTTAGTCGTCACGTATATTTCGTGTTCCATTAGGTACTCGATCCCATTACTTATCCATATGCCAAGATATTTGTATTTATTTGTTATCTCTAGCGTGACCTCCTGTATCCTAAGCTCAATACCTTCATTATCATTAAAAATCATGATTGCTGATTTTTCCTTACTGAATCGGAAATCTAACCTATCTCCCTCATTACCGCAGAGGTCCATCAATCTTTGCAAATATTCCTTGTTGTCGGCCATTAGCACCATATGATCTTCGTACGTAAATGCTGCTGGCGCCTGTTCAATGAGTTTTCCTTGTTTGACATAAGAGACGTTGAAGCCCTGTCCCCTTCTCTTTAATTTGGCCTGTAATCATTGTAGGTACATCATGAATAACAAGTGTGACAGAGGACACCCCTGCCTAAGCCCCCGTTTTACCTCTGCGGGCTTGTATACCCGTTTTTCCACTTTAAAACTGGCTTGCTACCTTTATAGATATCCTTTAAAAGATTGGTGACTCCATCTTCCACACCAAGTGGGTGCAGTATTCCCCAAAAGTCCTCTTGAATCACGCTATCGTACGCTCCCTTGATACCCAAAAATGCTAGCCACAGGGGCCTGTGTTCCTTTCCTGCCATCTCGATGCATTGCGTCACTGAGAAAAGAATGTCCTTCAACCTCTTGTGTTTCCGAAACCCTTTCTGCAGTTTCCTCCGCACCCCCTAATCATCTATCCATGCCTTCAGTTTTTCCTTTATAATCTGCATCACCAGCCTGTTGACCACTGGTGTCACTGTTATAGGACGGTAGTTGTTTATGTCAGCTTTGTCCCCCTTTCCTTGATAGATCATGCTCATCCTGCTAAGTTTCCATCCATAGGGGATTTCAACATAGATTAATATTTTGCTGACTGCCTCTCTCAAAGTCTGCTTAGACTTCGGACCCAATGTCTTTCTTTATCAGCATAATTGGAATGCCATCTGGGCCTGTTGATGTACTACTAGGAACCCTCTTCTCAGCCCTTTCCCACTCTCGTTGTGAAAATGGAGGCATGGCGCCACTTGATGCATCCTTGTCTATTGTGGTGCAGAAAGCACTTCTTTGTTGAAATTTTTCTGTAACCCTTGTTCTTATATATTCAATAGCTTCGTCCCCTTATAGCCTAGCACCTTGGGCTGTAGTTATAAACCTCTGCTCTAGGCTCGTCTCATTTCTTAGGTAGTTTAGATGGTTCCAAAATTTTGCAGCTGCCTTTCTATCATTTTTGTGTACTTCTGGCAGCCACTGAGCTCCCTTTCTTCTAATCTTTTTATTGATAAGAAGGGATGCTTCCCTTCTACAGCTTAGAAAGATTTCCCTTTTTCTTTCAACCTCATCTGTCCGTTCCCCCGCTGCTTGGCATGTCTGTGTTCCCTAAAGGCTTCCTGACGTTTTGCTATGGCACTCTTAATTTCCTCATCCCACCAGCTCTTAGGTTTGTGTCTTCTTTCTCGAGGTGACTTGTCACGTGCCTTAGGAAGCTCTTGCTCAGTCTAATTAGATTCGTGAATGTCCGCACTGTTTTATTATCCTCAGTTATTACTTTCTGAATTTGTTTAGTAGCTATTTCTATTTGCCTTTCTGAATAAAAATTTTCTTGTAGTTGCTCATCTTGTCCCCTTCCCACTTTCACTGCTCTTCCAAAACTTAGCTTGATACGTTTGTAATTACTACCCAGACTTCTGGAGCCACATTCATCTATGTGCATTCCCATGAACGTACCATACATTCTATGTGACACCAGTGCATAATCTATCGTCGACTGCAGTCTTCCTCCCTCCCATGTTATTTGCCCTTCACACTTTTCAGTAGTGTTGCAAATGATCAAACCATGCTTTGCACACATATCCATGATCATTTTGCCTGTTGGGTCGGTATACCTATTTATATCTTCTATGTGCGCATTCATGTCTCCTAGTATAATTATCTCGCACTCTCCTCCTAACTCCTCAATCACCTTGATATACACTCTACCATTGACTGGTTTTCCTCTCTGGCCATTGCTTCCGTCCACAAGTACACCAAACCAAGGAGTGTCAATTTCCCTGCAACTTTCCTTTTTAGCCATAAATGTACCTTGCCCTCTTGCTTGACCCTTTGCCAGTCTGTGCTTTTATGAATGAATGCCCCAATACCATTACCCTTTCTGCTGCCTTCTGTTATATTACAATATTCCTACGCGTAGACCGGATTGTTAGGACGTTGTTCCATGTCCATAATATGTGTTTCTACGAAACCATATGCCATCGGCCTCTACTCCTTTAGCTGTTCTTCTATCTATTCTCACTTCAGCCTGTTCCTGCCACCCTGTATGTTAATATTCCTTATGTTTGAATTGGCTCGGTCCTCGTGGCTACGTCTATTTCTGCCCCGAACTCTACCTATCTTAGATACTGGTACCACTTTGGAATCGTATTTGTCCATACCACCTATCAAAGAATCTCCCTGGTTTTTTTCCTCATTACTAGCTATCCTGCACCCCGAAGGGCCCGCGTGCCTGCCAAAAAAGTTACTGCGCTTCCTGCAAGTCGCCAACCCACCTTATGATCTAGCCGCCAATGGAAGCAAATTCTGTCTAGTTGAAAACCACCCCACCTATGCAACTCTCTGTTTATTTCCACCACCTCAAAGCGTTTTTCTCGACTCATGCGCCATATCTCTTGGTTTGCGTTGACAACCGCTCTTTGGAGGTTGCTGTCACGCACCGGCACCTCCAGTATCGGCACTTCCAGTACCTGTATCTGAGGAGAAGTGGCGCGCATGTCATCGACTTCTTTCACCAGTATGGTTGCTAGTCCTGTTGTAACTCCATTTAAGACATCGTTTAAACCATTTGAAATTATCACGAGGTTTCATCTGCCAGCTGCAGTTTTGAGTTTTGCACTCGCTTGCTTCATCACTGCTTCCAGCTTGCGTCCTGGGAACGTCCCTACTGCAACCCTCTTGTAACTTCTTACCCTCTCCTTGATTGCTTCTGCGCATTGATTTAAATTCGAGTCCCCGGCGATTATCACATGCTGTGACTTTTCAGTTGGAGCGTCCTGCATCTGGGGGGCACTTGCACCTGTGACGCCGGCTGCTTTGTCCCCTCCCAGCCCCACCACTACTTCGCTGAAGCTGGGCCTTGCGACAATTGAAACGGCTAAACCCGTTTTTTTCCAAACTTGCTTGCTCTTTCTTCTCCGCCGTTCTGGTTGCCGGTTCCCTACTGTTCTGTCCATCTGCCACTCCTTTGTTCAACTTGGCTAGTGCTTCCTCGGTGGACTTCAGCCTTTCTCCCAAAAGCCCTCGTTTTCTCTTGCTCTGTCGCCAACGCAGTCTCTAGCTCGGCGATTCTCATCAGCAGTTCACTCTGGGCAACCGTCATTTTCTCCAAATTTTCGTCGACCTCACATTGCCTACACTTCGTGCCAGCCTCCTCTTTATTTAATTCTGCACTTGTGTTCATTTTCAAACCCACCACGCGTCCTGAACACTTTACAGTCTTTTTAACTATGTCTTTCTGACAACAATTGCCCTAATGACTTGTCTCACTCGATAATTACAAAACACAATATCTGCCCTACGGAAAAGAGAAACTTTAAGCTTTACCACAAAAATTTGTGTGTTCAATGTACGTGCACCTCCACCACGGGGTGGCAAGATAAAAAACACAGATGAACAAACACACACACGCACAAACTAGTAAATACCTGGTGACTGACCCCCGAAAAACCACACAATGTAATAAGTGCTACAAAGGTTTTAACTGCTGCGTTATTAATTACAAGGTCAAGCTCAAAACACTCAAAACCACTTATCTGCTGCAGTCGATCGGGAGCGCTCAAAACACGTCCATCCACCGTGCCAGTCCGAACTGCTGTCTAAATGACAGCACCGCGGCGCGGAAGTTCACCGCAAAAGGTCCTTCTCCTCCCATGTATTAGCGTGGCGCTTTGGACACTCACACTCCCCCATATTCTAGGGCTGTGTTCCAATTTTTAGACAGCACGTAGACAGTCTACGCAGACTGCTTAGAAGACAGCATCGAACACATGCTGTCCGAGAATTGGAACACGTCTGGACGGCTTTTACGCGACGATGGGCTACCTTATGTTGAGACGAAAAAAAAACTAAAATAAACAAACTTAATAGTAGTAGTTACTGGCTTATTTCGTGTTGAATTGAAAAAATGAAGATTACTCACATTGAGCGTCTGGAGAAGCGCCTGTTTGTGTGCATATGACCATTCCGGCGAGATACGATCTATCTGAGCGATCCACTGAGCCGCCATCTTGTTTAGACAGCAAAGTAGCCTGCATCGTATTTGTCTACGATGCGGTTTTCCCGGAGCTGTTCCTTTTGCTGGCTACGTGAGAATTGGAATGGGACTTAAGATGGCCACTGTCTATTTAGCCACAGAGTTTCTTAACATTTACTAGAGGGGACTCGGGCGCTGCGATCGTTCAGCGGTGAAGGTCGTGCAAGGTCAAGCAGGTCAGTTGGTGCAGGAGCAGCGCACAACGAGAGATAAGTTTTTTTTATTTTTTGCGTTTGTGAACACCATTGTTATTTTCTCTCTCCTAATCAATACCTTGCGTTGCGAGTACTGTAGGTGTGGGACACGGGTAATGTTGCAATGACGTTGACTACGTGAACGGGGTAGGCAGCTGTTTTGATAAAGTTCGCAGCACCCGGTTAGTTGTTAAACAGCTAGAGCCGAACACGAAGGAGACCTAGTGAGAGGCTACTAGCGAAAGTGAACACGTGTATGTGTGGTGTAGGTGGCAGCTCCAAACAGTTGTGGAGGTAGGAAAAATACTGGAGGTGGCTGGATAGCGGGATTAGGGTCGAACTTAGGATTGTCGGGCGCTCAATTCGATCGTCGGGCGGGCGATGGCTAAGGAGGCTAGAAAAACCACGGGCGAGAGTGAGCTGGTGCAGTGCGAGGAATGCAAGCGCTGGTGCTACTTGGGCGAGACAGCATTCACGAGTTTGGCCGACGCGCAGAAGGCGAGCTTCGTGTGAAGGCTGTGCGAGTCACTGAAGGTGACTGTGGAGCGCATGGAGGCTAGCATTGAGGGGCTTCAGGGGGAGGTTAGAGCGGAACGGGAGCACAGGATAGAACTCCAAAAACAGCTCGGAGCGTCGCGTGAGCGGGAGGAGGCTACCGCGAGCATATTAGAGGAAATGAAGGGCGACATTCGAAAAGAACGGGAAGGGCGGACCGTGCTCGAGCAGCGGGTGAAGGAGCTAATGACGCTTTGTCTCGGCCCCGAGCGGTGTGAGACGGAAAGCGTGGGTAGCGGAGAAGGCGACAGACGGGAAGGAACAGGTGAGAATGGAGGTAAGGGGGCCGCAGGGTCTGGCCACAGCACGGAGGCCCCGAGAACATACAGGTTGGTGGCGTGGCAGTCTTCGAGCAGGGCAGGAACACAGGACAAACGGCAGAGAGAGAAACAGGTGAAGCAAACTGGGGTGCCATCACAAACAGGAAGCCAGCGATTGAAGCGTAGAAAGATCCAAGTGGCGGGGGACTCTAACGTGGCCAGGGTTAGGGATGGCATCTTCACAACACTGAAGAAAAATGGGAGAGTGAGGGTAGAGGCCCAGTCAGGGAAGAGCATGATGGATGCACTGTCCAAAGATCAGGAGGTTGTAGAGGACCGCATGGAGGGCGAAAATCTCGTCATTATTCACGCTGGGCTCAATGATGTGTTGAAGGGCAAGAATCAGAACCTTCAGAGACAGTTAGAGGATGGGATGCTTAAGCTCCGAGAAGCCTCTGGGAGTGTGCATGTGACCATATGCACAGTCCCAGAGGTCTGGGGGCACTCTCGTGGGATTGAAAGGAGGGTAGTGGAGGCCAACTGTGTTATCAAGGGTACGAGCCGGCAACTCGGATAGAGCGTAATGTAGGTGAATTAAGACGTGTACGAGCCCGGCGCTCGCCCCTTTGCACAGGATGGCATTCACTAGAGTGGTGCGACGGGCAGGAGGGTTGGTAATAGGATGGATCACCAAGCCACAGCTTTTTTAGAGGGACCCAGAGCTCTGAGGCCAACAGTGTAGCCAAAGACGGTTCTAAAGGGGTACAAATATTCAAGCCACACGTAGTCCTCGGAAGAAGAAATTGACATAGGCTCAAGAGCCGAGCTAAGTCAGACATAGGCTATATTAACATGCAGGGTGGCAGGAATAGGTTAAAGTGCGAAGAGATAGGATAGCAGTTAAGGGAGGAGCTGACGGTATATGTGGTTTAGAGACATATCTTCGGGACATGGAGCAACCACCTTGCGATCCGGACTACGTATGGGAATATGACAATAGAACAGAAGGCAGCAGAAAGAGGGGTGGTATTGGGGCATTCATTCATAAAAGTACATACTGGAAAAGGGTCAAGCGGGAGTGCAAGGAACATTTATGGCTAAAAGGAAAAGTGGCAGGGCACATGCCACTCTTTGGTTTGGTGTACTTGTGGACGTGGCAAAGGCCAGAGAGGAAAACCAGGCAATGGTAGAGTGTATACCAAAGGACATCGAGGATTTAGGAGGAGAGTGCGAGATAATTATACTAGGAGATACGAATGCGCGCATAGAAGACATAGCTGGGTATACCGACACTGCAGGAAAAATGATCATGGATATGTCTGAAAGACATGATCTGATCAATTGCAACAGTACCGAGAAGTGTGAAGGACAAATAACATGGGAGGTAGGAAGGCTGCCGTCAACAATATATTACGCGCTGATGTCACATAGGATGTATGATAAGCTCAGGGAATGCACATAGATGAAGGTGGCTCCAGAAGTCTGGATAGTGATCACATACGTATCAAGCTAAGTATTGGAAGAGCAGTGAAAGTGGGAAGGAGGCAAGATGAGCAACTACAGGAAAATGTTTATTCAGAAAGGCAAAGAGAAATAGCTGTTCAACAAATAAAGAAAGTTATCACTGAGGATAATGAAAGAGTGTGAACATACACGAATCTAACTGGACTGTTTGAGCTAGAGATTGCTAAGACATGTGACAAGTCACCCCGGAAAAGAAGACACAAACCCAAAAGTTGGTGCGATGAGGAAGTTAAGAGAGCCATAGCAAAACGTCAGTATGCCTCTAGGGAACACGCACATGCTAAGCAGCGGAGTGAACCGACAGATGATGTTGAAAGAATATGGGACATCTTTCTAAGCTGTAAAAGGGAAGCATCCCTTCTGATCAATGAAAAGATTATAAGAAAGGAAGCTCAGTGGCTGGCAGAAGAACAACAAAAAGATAGAAAGGCAGCTGCGAAATCTTGGAACCATCTAAACTCCCTAAGAAGTGAGACGAGCCTAGAGCAAAGGGGTATACCTAGAACTCAAGGTGCTAGGCTAGAGTGGGACTATTGAATATATAAGAACAAGAGTGACCGCAAAATTTAAACAAAGAGGTGCCCAAGGCACCACAATAGACAAGGATGGATGAAGTGGCACAATGGCTCCATTTTCACAACTACAGTGGGAAAGGGCTGAGAAGAGGGTTCCTAGTAGTACATCAACAAGCCCAGATGGCAATCCAATTATGCTGGTAAAGACATTAGGTCCGAAGTCTAAACAGACTTTGAGAGAGGCAGTAAGCAGAACAATAATCGATGGTGAAGTCCCCGATGGATGGAAAGTTAGCAGGATGAGCATGGTCTATAAAGGAAAGGGGGACAAATCTGACATGAACAGCTACCGTCCTATAACAGTGAGATTATATAGGAAGACGTTCAGGCATGAATAGAACATGAGGGGGGGGGGGGCTGGGGGAACTGCAGAATGGGTTTCGGAAACACAGGAGGCTGGAAGACATTTTTTTCTCACCGACGAAGGGCATCGATATAGCAGAAACGGAACACAGGCTCTTGTGGCTAGCATTTTTGGATATCAAGGGAGCGCACGATAGCGTGGTTCAAGACGACTTGTGGGGAATACTGGACACACTAGATGTGGAAGATGGAGTCACTAATCTTTTAAATGATATCTATAGAATAATAAGGTAGCTATAAAGTAGGATATATAGGTATCTGAGCCCACAGAGGTAAAACAGGGGTTTAGGCAGTGGTGTCCTCTGTCACCCTTGTTATTCATGATGTACCTACACGGATTAGACGCCAAATAGAGGGAAGTGGACTTGGCTTCAACCTCTTTTACGTCAAACAAGGAAAATTCATTGAACAGGCACTACCAGCATTGATGTACGAAGATCATAAGGTGCTAATGGCCGACAACAAAGAAGATTTTCAAAGATTGATGGACATCTGCAGTAATGAGGGAGATAGGTTAGATTTCCGATCCAGTAAGAAAAAATCAGCAGTCATAATTTTTAATCATAATGAAGGTATTGAGCTTAGGATTCCGGAGGTCACGCTAGAGATAACAAATAAATACAAATATCTGTGCATATAGATAAGCAATGGGACCGAGTACCTAAGGGAACACGAAATATACGTAACGACTAAAGGTAACAACAATGCAGCAGAAATGAAAAATAGGGCACTGTGGAATTACCTTAGGTATGATGTTGAGAGAAAAATGTGGAAAGAGGTCATGGTTCCTGGTCTTACGATCGGCAATGCGTTCTTTTGCATGAGATCAGAAGTTCAAGTAAGATTAGAAAATAAGCAGCGTGGAATAGGTAGGCTTGCTTTAGAAGTTCACAGGAATACACCAAATCAGGGATTACAAATTGATATGGGATGGACATCCTTTGAGGACAGGGAAGCTAGCAGCAAGATAAAATTTGAGAAGCGATTGAGAGAAATGGGGGAGGAGCGTTGGGCTAGGAAGCTTTTCAGCTACTTGTACATAAAGGATGTCGGTACAAAACTGAGGAAACGAACCAGAAAATTGACGGATAAATACTTAGAAAACACCAGGGGCCAAACCCAAAAGAACTACCGGTTAAGAAGTAGGTGAAGAAAACGGAGACTGACATGTGGAGAATCGGCACAATTGAGAAGTTTGCATCAGATATCTATCGAAGTTTTAAGCAGGAAATCGCCAAAGAAAGAATCTATGATAATAATCGGGGTAGTTCTCTACTGTTTCAGGCCAGGACGGGAGTATTGCGAATCATGACTTATCGGGCCAAATACGAATGGGGTATACGCGGTATGCAGTTCATGTGGAAAGGAGGAGGAAACTGCCAAACACTTAATAACGTTTTGTAAAGGGCTTCCCCCCATAGTTCAGCATGATGGCGCAGAGTTTTGCAAAGCACTGGGGTTTAGGGACAGGTAGGACAAGATAGACTTTTTGCGAGTAGAATTAACAATAAGGAGGTTATCTGATTGGTGGCTAAAGTCAAGGCACGAATGAAAATTAAACCCTTCACTGCAATGTACCAGTTCTCAACTTCACTATTTATTAAAAAAAGAATAATGTAGTTATTGGTTCACTAAGTATTATGGCTGGCTGGCATGGCTGGCTGGCTGACCGCCCGATTTAAGGGTACAGCGATATCAATCTATTCATCCACCCATCCGATCATGAGAATGATGGGTAGTACACACATTTGCCTAGTCTTCGTACTTGCTGGCGGCGAATCTTACTTTCGGCTTCATTTATTGCTGTGTTTCGGTTTTGTTTTAAAAGAAAGATTCAACCCTTTTGAACTTCGTGACCCGATTTGGAAAGGTATATCTAAAAGGATAAGGTGGTCAAGCACAACCGCTGAACATTTGCTGATTTTTGTTTCGGGAGAAGACAGCTCCAAGCCACACGAACACACACGGAGCCGAAAGCAGGCCAGAAGAACGAAGATTAGACAAATGTGTGTACTACCCATCATTCCCCTGCTCGCTTGAAGCGCCGTGTGTTGCAGCTCCCATAGGCACTAGCGCCAGAGTTCCCTCTGGTGTATATTAGGAAACTCTATTACGGTGGGTATTGGAACACGCCCCTAGTCTTGTACGTTACGTTGGTTATGACCGATGGTGGCGGGAGGAGGGGGGGGGGGGGAGGTGTGCGCTGAGACGCCGACGCGCTGCCACTGACAGTTTTTGCTGCGCCGCCCACGCCAACTGATCGGCGCGTTGCCGCCGCCGCCAAGGTGTTCTTTCAGTGCGCCATTTATGTACGATGGAATTTAAAAAGAAAATGTGCCTTTTTTGGCAGTTTATTCTGTCACCAGTAAATCGTCGGTCCCTTCTTAATTCTGCCCTTTAGCAAATGCCTTGCATTCCATTCGCCAGCCGGTTGCAGTTTAATACCTAGATAAAAAAAAAAACTTGTTCGGTTCCCCTAGTAACGTAAAAAGGTAGTGTTGGACTAAATATTGAGAAAACTGTCACCATGTCAATTACAAGGAAAAAAAAAACGACGGCAAATTTTTCGTATTCACTGGGAAATGTCCCAGTTCGCAACGTCGCTGCCTGCAAATATCTATGCATCTTGATATCGTCCGACTTAAATTGGACTGTGCATGTCGAACACAATACAAAGAAGGCACTCGGCAGGCTATTTTTGCTTAAGCGAACACTTCGTCATTCGACACCCCAAACAAAACTTTTGCCTATACCATGCTTATTCGCCCAATCCTCGAATATGCGAGTGTGGCCTGGTTCCCCCTCACAAACAAACATGTAGCCGCGCTTGGAAGAATACGACGTAAAGCAGTCCGTTTTATCTATAACCGTTATAGGCGTACCGACTCACCTACTGCTCTTTTGATAAGAGCGGATCTGCCCACCCTGGCAAGCCGCGCCAAGCTTCATAGTCTGAGATTTTTTTTATATCTGGTGCAACACAACTCTTTAAAAATAAATCCGGCTAATTATGTTAAGGTTAACAGTAAGCGCCAAACACGAAATAAGTATTACCAAACACTTGATGAGTATCCCTTCAAGAACAATGTTTTTGGCCACTCTTTTTTTTTCCGCGAGCCATACGCGCTTGGAATGCCCTGCACCCCACTGTGTTGACACAGCCGACAGTTGATAAATTTGTTAATCGAGGGAGTGGAAGTGTGCTGACTTTTATTTAGCCGTGATTTCCTGAATAACGCAAGTTTTAACTCTGTCTGTACAATTACGTCTTGTATTTGTTTTTTGCTTGCCCCACCAATTGATCTGATGTTTTTTAACTCTGTCTGTACAATTAAGTTTTGTATTTGTTTTTGCTTACCCCAGCAATTCATCTGATGTTTATACTCATAAAGACTCTTTGCCTATCACTACGGCGAATTTTGCACTATGAGATATTTGCTTGAAATTTCTAGTGCTTGCAACATGTATTTTTAGTCTGTGTATTGCTTGTTTTTACAATGATCAGTGTGACACCACTCCTGTAATAATACCACCACGGCATTGACAGTATTCTGAATAAATAAATTGTAAGAATACAGCTAGACGCACGCCGGGTTAGAGCAATCGTTCATTGGGCCTAACACCACCAAGAAAAAAACCAGTGGTTTCAGCAGCAGCTGCAACAGCACGAGCCACCGCCACAACAAACGTCTTCTTCGTCGTTTTTAGAGCCCATACTTGTCACTACATTGA